>NC_137118.1:12448508-13048508 GCF_949357685.1 Gobio gobio
GTTGTGGCTTCACAAATGCTTTGCTGCATACCTTGGTTGTAACGAGTGGTTATTTCAGTCAAAGTTGCTCTTCTATCAGCTTGAATCAGTCGGCCCATTCTCCTCTGATTGGTTGATTAGATAATTGCATAAATAAGAAATTGAACAGGTGTTCCTAATAATCCTTTAGGTGAGTGTATAATCCTTTAATAAGCAGATCTTTATTGGAAAGTGTTTCAAAATGTTTTTCATGCTCAACGTTTGTTTTGTGACAGAATTTTCATTTTTGGAATCTACAATGTGAATACCCAGGATTGATTGTTAAAATTACCCAGGATTCAGATTACCCAGGGTTTAGAATGACCCAAAGTTAACCATTTCAAGTGTGAAAAGCCCTTAACAGTTTACTGGCGGTAGACAAATAAAGTCACATAACTTAGGGCAGAAAAAAGACCTTTCATACTTCCTCTGGAAAAAAACAAGAAATATGCCCAGGGTCCCTGATCACCTGTGTTAACTTGCCATAGTCCGGCTGCAGGAGTCATGAGTACTGCAGATGTGAACAGAGCAATAAACTCCAATGTCCATAATATAAGATGCCTAAGGCAGGACAGCAAGGACAGCTGATTGTTGATTCAAGGACAGCGGATTCAATTGTTGAATAAAGTCGTTATTTTTGGTTGTTTTTGCGCACAAAAAGTATTCTCATCGCTTCATACAATTAAGATTGAACCACTCGAGTCACATCGACAGAATTTTCATTGTTGGGTGAACTAACCCTTTCAGTCCGCCCCTGTGGAAGAGTGGGGGAACATCTCACAGCAAGAACTGGCAAATCTGTCTCAGTCCATGTGGATGAGATGAACTGTATACCAGATACTGACTGCTACTTTTGATATTTTTGTTTAGGGACTCATTATTCTATTTCTATTTGCCAAATGTCTATGAAATGTGTTTAGTTTATATCTTAGTTGTTAAATCTTTTTGTGTTCATACAAATGCGGAAAAAAGCAGTTGAAAGTGAGAGGATGCTTCTTTTTTGTTAGTTTATATTATTTTCCTCGAGCTAAAACAGCAACGTGAAAACGTGTCTAAATGTTGCAATGTTGTATCCTAGATCAATGTAAAGCTACACCTGTACAACTTCACCTGGAGGGCAGGCGTGAAGCTTTTCCGCTCTTCTCTTTTAGGCAAAGTCTCACCAGTTCTGTTTTGCTTATCTAATCAAAGCTATTCAAAGGAACCAGCTTTATCCTCCTCTCACTTGCTCATTCTATCAAAGAAGCACTTGAGTAAGACAAGTCAAGAAGCTCCTTTGACTAAAATGCATCCCTCAGTCATCCTTCTGGTTCTCGCTATCACAATGTGGCTCTCCGAACACTGGGGAACTGCAACCGTGGTTGAAGACTTCAACCATATTGAGAGATGCAAAGACTCGCTGTATATGGGCACCCCACCGCGCGGCTTCAGAGATGAAAGGCTTAGGAAGATCTGCCAGCGATACGCTGACAAACCCAGATACGTGACCCTGTATGACCCCGAAAACCGCATCCCAGTTTACTCTGCGTACACCTTCAAGAAAACAGAGAGTGATCGGCGTGTGGACTACCCCTGGATGTATGAGCCTCAGGTATGAATCACTCAAAAGCACACAAAGCTATCACTGGGGCAGCACCCTTTTGAAAGTTACTATGTAGTGCTGGGTAGATTACTTACAAATTGTAGTCCATTACGGAATACAACTTCAACAACAAATCGGTAACGTAATCTATTGCCTTACACATATTGCAGGTAATGTAATCCGATTACTTTTTTAATTAAAACAAAGCACACTATTTTATTTGTTTATCCTGTGTAATTACACCTAACTAGTGGCTGGTCTGTGTGTGTAATTCCACAAAACTGGTAGACTTTTCAAACATGTATAAGGAATAGGCTTTTTTAGAAAGCAAAATGTAAAAGATAAAAAATAATAAGGGAGAATCGATTTATGAATAATTTACTGCCATTTTGTGAATATTGAGTATTCATAATCATTAAAAAGGTAGGCTAATTGGTGCTGTCAAATACATTAATCGCGATTAATCGCATCCAAAATAAATGTTTGTGTTTACATAATATATGTGTGTGTACTGTGTATAATTATTATGTATATATAAATGCACACACATGCATGTACAGTGGGGAGAACAAGTATTTGATTTTTGATTTGCCCACTTACAAAGCATGTAGAAGTCTATAATTTTTATCATATGTTCTCTTCAACTGTGAGTGACGGAATCTAAAACAAAAATCAGTAAAATCTCATTGTATGATTTTTAAGTAATTAATTTGCATTTTAAACTTTCACAGTATCCGGTCGGCCAAACTCTGAACACATCTTCCTTTCTTAAGAATGACTTCAGTGCCATTCTTTGTTCTTTCCTCAAAGAAAAGCAAGTCTTCCAGAGTCGCGGCCAAAGCAGATTCGAAGGACAGCTGTTCGCTAGTTTCTTTGTTTACAAGTAGTACGCGGAACTGCATCAACTCTGCCATCATTATGTTGAGCCCGCCCACCAACTCTATACACGATGTGATTGGCCTGACCAGAGTTTGGTTTTTCCAGCTAGAGAGTTGCTAGACTACCCTGGCTGCAAATTAGATTTGCTGCCGCTAGGGTGCGTCTAGATTTCTAAACTACCCTTTAGGGGTAAATGAGGTACAAAAGCGTAGGAAAGGGTACCGTTCCAGTGACATCTTTTGTACCTTTTTCTTTCTAAGAGTGTGAGGAATGACTTTCTTTGTTTTGATTTTAATGATGTTTTGACCTACTTTCCAGCTTGCAGAGCTTGATGGGAATGGGAACATGTTGCCGTTCCCAACCGGATACTTACACATGAAGTTTGAGGACAGCCAGGCAGTTTTGGATGACTACTCCGACGTGGTTCTGTACGAGCGAGGCCACCTGAATCCAGACCAGCACCAGTCAGACCCCCAGGACCGAGCGGCTACCTACACGCTCACCAACGTTGTGCCAGAAATCCGCGAGTTCAACATCGGTCCATGGCGCCAACACGAAGAGCGCATCCGCGTGCGCCTCAACAACTTCTGCAGGGGCACAGCCTACATCATAACTGGGGTTACCACTACCGGAAACAAGATCCGACGCAACAACCAGGACCGTGTTGGCATCCCTGAAGATGTGTGGTCTGCCTACTGCTGCACCGATTACGACCGGAACGCGCCACACAACGTGCGCATCCGCTTCCCGACCCAAGCGGCCCTCGCCAAGAATGCAAAGGAGGGGAACACAGTCCAAGAGCTCACAGTGCAAGAACTGGAGATCTACCTGACAAACAGAATGGGCGTAGACAAGAACTTCCAGCTGTTCTATGATAACTGCATCTCACCTTCACCTCTTCCTCCCTACCTTCATCATAAATGATCCGACCTGCCTTCAACTTACAGCTTTGGTTGTGGTTTCATTTTTCTTGCTTTCTTCTTTCCTCTAGCTTCTCTGTATTTCTTTATAGAAAAAGAGTTGAAATAACAACTAAATGTAACAATCTGCAGAACGTTACATTTAGTGGTTCGCAATATTAGCTATACACCAGCGTTCAAATGTTTGGGGCCAGTAAGATTTAAAAAAAAGAAAATGTATATTTTTTAATCAGTAAAGTTTAGCCTGACGTTGTCATACTCAATTCTAGTCAGAATATGAGTCTGATACTGCTCCGTTGGGCTGTGATTATGGGGTTTCAACTGAACCAGGAAAGACCTCAATTGGATAGACCTACAACCAATCAGAGCAACGGAGCGACAAAATGTCAACAGAACTCCGCAGGCTGTTTTTCCATGTCCGTGGGTTGAAGCGACCCCAATTATGTGATATTTAGACCCAGGAACCCAGGCAACCCTGCCAAAAAAACATAATTTACCCCCCAAACGCCATTTTTCCATTGTCCATCATCATATAAAGCCCGCCCTGACAATTTGATTGGTCCCAACAGCTTCTGTTCAGGCATAGTTGCTCCACAACGGATCAAGTCCAGACCGAACTTCCCGAACTCAAATGTTGTGGGCGGGGCTAAGGTCGGCTGGCATCCAGGCTAAGTAAAGATAGTACATTGGTCAAAAGTGTCAGTAAATACATTTATAATAATTGATATTCAAATAAATGTTGTTGCTTTGAACTTCTATTCATCAATGAATCCTGAAAAAAGTATCACGGTTTCCAGAAAATTTGATAATAATTGATAATTGAAACATTGATAATAATAAGAAATATTTCTTGAGAAGCCTGGAGTAATGATGCTGAAAATTCAGCTTTGCATCACAGGAATAATATATTTATAAATAGAAAACATTTATTTTACATTTTAACTCCCCCCCCAAAAATAAATGCAGCCTTGTTGGGCATAAAATACTTTTTTCTAAAACATAAAAAAAACGTACCAGCCCCTAACTTTTGAACAGTTGCGTATTGGCCTATAAAATATTTTAAATTCAAGTATTTAATTCAAATATTTTGATGTTACGGTGTGAAAAAATGATTGTGTAAGTAAGTCATCTCTCTGCTTACAACTATTTTGTTGCTTTTATCTTAACTTTAATCGTCCTTTATAATCGTGACAAAGTGCCTCAGTTTGCATACGCTACATAATTCACTGACACCACCTGAAGTTCTGTTTGTTTGTTTTTTAAGGATGAAGAGGTGGTATATAATTTTAGATGGTATAAGGTGTGTGAAAACAAAAAAAGCTGATTTCCAACCTTTGTTGTTTCAATATAACATGACTGATAAAAACCAATAAAAACCTATGGACAATTCTAGTCGAGTTTAATCATTACCTCCACTTGATCACAATTCTATATCAGGAATCATATTCAGTAACAGACACTGTATCAAACCAGTATAACATTGTGAGAAACAGGGAGAGAAAGAGTAATGAACAGAATTATATGCTCATTATGATCTCTACATCAGATATTCAAAAAACACTGAGTGAAAGTGTATCTGTTTCTCTTTCATCATTGTTCAGTTGATCAGTTTATAATTTAGGATAATACAATTTGAAAAAAATTATTTGGATGAAAGATGTGAAGATACAGATACACATTTGCAGTGACAGTGGTTTATAGAGGGCCTTGAAACCTTGAAATGGTCATATAAGAACACCTGCCCACATCTTATGACCTAAACAAATCCATGGTGATATACACTGATCAGGCATAACATTATGACCTAATATTGTTTTGGTCCCCCTTTTTCTGCCAAAACAGCCCTGAACCGTTGAGGCATGGCCTCCACTAGACCCCTGAAGGTGTGCTGTGGTATCTGGCACCAAGATGCTAGCAGCAGATCCTTTATGTCCTGTAAGCTGCAAGGTGGGGCCTCCATGGATCGGACTTGTTTGTTCAGCACATCCCACCGATGCTCGATTGGAGATCAGGGGAATTTGGACACCTCAAACTCGTTGCGCTCCTCAAACAATTCCTGAACCATTTATGCGCCGCTTTGTGGCAGGGCGCATTGTGTTCCCTAGGTAACCGACGCACATGCACCCACACCCGGCCATTCACATGATGTAAAAGAAAACGTGATTCATCAGACCAGGCCACCTTCTTCCATTGCTCCGTGGTCCAGTTCTGATGCTCACGTGTTGGCGCTTTCGGCGGCGGACAGGGGTCAGCATGGGCACCCTGACTGGTCTGCGGCTATGCCGCCCCATCCACAACAAACTGATGCACTGTGTATTCTGACACCTTTCTATCAGAACCAGCATTAACTTCTTCAGCAATTTGAGCTACAGAACAGTACTTTTGATAGATACTGAACACTGCAGACCGGGAACCCCCCCACAAGAGTTGCAGTTTTGGAGATGCTCTGACCCAACGTTGTCTAGCCATTACAGTTTGGCCCATGTAAAACTCGCTCAAATCCTTACGCTTGCCCATTGCCTAATATATCCCACCAACTAACAGGTGCCGTGATGACGAGATAATCAGTGTTTTTCACTTCACTCTTTAAAGTAGGATAAACCTTCCTACACTTAAAAAATGGGTTCGTAAGGAAACACAGCCATTATAAAAGTGCGCAATTATTCACAGGTCACATAGGACAAGTCTTCAATGATTGACCACTGGAAGCTAACCACATGATTGAGATTAGCAAATTTCTTTCATTTCTTAAAACTGTAATCTAATCTCAGAGAGACACATATGAGGAAGGATATGCAAATGAAGCGAATAAGGCTGAATAAGCCATAACTCTCTCTCTCTCTCTCTCTCTCTCTCTCTCTCTCTCTCTCTCTCTCTCTCTCTCTCTCTCTCTCTCTCTCTCTCTCTCTCTCTCTCTCTCTCTCTCTCTCTCTCTCTCTCTCTCTAACACACATTCTCCTTTGTATTCCTTACTGTAAATTGTCTTTGGTTAATATTATTACAGGCAGTTGTAATTTTGCATCTATTCATAGTGCCAGCAATGGTGAAAAAACTCAAGGGAGTAAAAATATGATTCTTTATTTCTTAGCTGCTGGTTTCCGTGCAAGATGGGAGAACTGTGGAGTCTTTTCAAAGTCCCCTGATCCCAGATCAGCAAACCACACTGACAAATCAGATGCCTTCTGATGCCTCAGGCCAGGGACTTTAACACATGTCCCTCAGTCTAAAATCAACACGGGGTCCAAATATACAACATCCAAGCTGCAATAAGGTGTTCAGGAGGCACAAGTGCTAAGGAAGACCCCAGGGCCCGACCCATAATCCATGCTTGAGTAGGGCAACCTAAATCTACAGCTGTGACCAAACGATGCATGAGTGGCTGTAATTTAGTATTTGTACACTAGATGGTGCTGCCGTCAAACAACAAAAAAGTCCAGTTAGAGGAATCATTATTGAATAAATCTTGTATAATAACAGTTTTAATAAATATTGAAAACCCCCAAAACCTATTAAATAATCGTCAAAGCTGTTTTTCCCATCTCAGCAAGGCCTATGGTTTAATATATTTGTTTATAATTGTAGCCTATTTATTTAATACAGTCACCTAATATAATGCTTCTTGGGAAGTTTAACAAGTTTGCCCTCAAACGTGAGATCACTGTCGCCACAGGATTGTACACCGAGAGTATATTGAGCAACACAGCGACTGCACACAGCGTAGACAGAGCGTGCTGGAATACTACCAAGGACGCACGAGGGTCATGTAGGAGTCATATAGTGTGTTGAGCTGAAATCTACACACAGTGCACAGTCTGCAGATTTTATGCAGGAACATAAAAGTCGGATTTAAGAACATTATGCATCGTAAAAATGCAGCTTGCGGATGCAAACGTTTTCAGGTAAGATTTTTTTTTATATCGTAATAATAGCCTACTCACGTTTGTAGTGCCATGTTGGTCAAATAATTCTCGTTGCATTCAAGTAGCCTATTAGTCCCTTCCTTGTTGTCGTCAAGAATTATTTTATTTTACATTTATAATAGGCCTATATGCCTATAAACTATTTTATTTGATCATTTAAACAAAAAAAAAGTGTAGAAACGTGATATATTGTCATTCAAAACTTTGAGGTATAAAAGATTTTAAATTAGAGAAATGAATAGGCCTACTTTTATTGAGCAAGGACGCATTGAATTGATCTGCAGTGACAGTAAGGACATTTTTAGTGCTAAAACATTTCTATTTCACAAAAATGCGGTTCTTTTGACCTCCCTATTCAACAAAGAATCCTGAAAAAGTGTAGGCCTATCACAGTTTCCTCCAAAAATATTATCTGTTTTCCAAATGAATGAGTCTGTTCACTGAGTCTGTTTGAAAGAGAAATTACACGTTATGACGTATTGTTATGTTCGTGAGTACTGAACCAGCTGATTACTGATGATATTCGGATTTTTTTTTTTTGAAAGCTTGATAAAAGTCATGCTAAAAATCACAAATTCTCGGTTTTTAACGATTCAATAATTGCATACGGCTCCATCTGCTGTCGCGGTACTTTGATGTCATACAGCGATATCGGTCTGCTCAGCTGCAGGAAATGATTCAATGAATGAATATTTTTAGTAGGCATACTGATTCTAAAGATTCGAGTTGCTGGTGAGTTAAACTCATCAACACTACGCTGTTCTTCCTTCCCCGTTCAGCTATAATGCTTAAAGAGTAGCTGCTTAAAAGCTACTTAGAGCAGCGACCCCAGTATGAACAGTGTCAGTGACAGAGAAAGATGAATCAGATGACTAGTAACTTACATGCAGGAGATAAAGAAACGAAGACTAGTCAGAGGTGCTACGATACACTAGTGAATCCTGGGACATTTAGTGTTTGACCGCAACTATGTAAAACGTGTAAAGAAATGTGCAATGATAATATTCGTAAAGAAATGTGGAAATACAATGATTGCATCTGTGGAGTCACGTGGGTAGCGTGGCCGAGCGGTCTAAGGCGCTGGATTTAGGCTCCAGTCTCTCTGGAGGCGTGGGTTCGAATCCCACCGCTGCCATTCCTTTAAAATTCTGAATTTCTGCAAAAGTCTCTTTGGCATTAAATACAGTGCTTGTGTAACTGTATGTGAATACCAGTTCCAAATGAAGAATTAAAAGCCTGATTAGGCACAGCTTCACAGTGGAGCTATGAATATGGCTCCATTTTTCATATACTAGTTGGTCAGGTTGTGAACTTGCATGCATTTGGAGCTTTACATCAAGTACTTTTATTAAGTGTCTCTCATGTCTGTTCAGGTCTGGTGTCAGTTTTGATAGTGTTTGTGTGGCTGGGTGGAAACCCGGCCTCGCCCCTCCGACCCATCTGCGACCTGAGGGTTCTGGACCATTTTGTTAAAGAAGCTCGAGATACTGAAGTCATCATGGTGAGGTTTCATGTGGTTCTTCACGCTAAGGTTATTATAGTTTTGCATTTTTAAAAAAGTTTTTATTTTAATATCGTTTTCAATTTTGCTATACATTTTAGTTTAGTTTTAGTTCGTTTCATAAATTGTTTTGCTATTTTTTAGTTTTTATTTTTATGATCACATTTCTATTTAGTTTTTATATATTTAGTTTCAGTTTTAGTATTTTCAGTAATTTCAGCAAAGTTTAATGTTTGCACAAATTAGAGTAAACTCTTGAGCAGACATCTTAATAAAAATAAAATAATGGTCTGAGAGGCTGAACAAAGAACCAAATAAATGCAACTTAAAAACATAAAAGTAAAAATGATGAAAATTAAAAAACAGCTAGTCATCTGACTACAGACAACACAACCTGCTGTGAAGCCAGTGTGATTAAATAATGAAGTGTCAGTAGGCCGTGACAGTATGTGTGTGTGTGTCTCTGTGTCCTGGTATTCCCTTAGTGGGGAAATGTCTCCACATGGATAGTAATATTACTAGTAATAAATTATTTATAAAAAACATGATAATAACACCTTTCAGCCTGTCAATATTATGCAAACATGAAATCTCAAACATACAGTAGTAGCTACTTGCTAGTAGTTTCTGTTGAATCCATGTCTCTCGTCGCGAACAAAACGGCATTCTAAAAGCAATGCGCTCAAGTTAAAATACGTTTCAGTGTGCGTCCCATTACCATGTGTCATTTCCCATTCCACTGCCACAAACGCATTCTTCCGCTTAGGATTAGCGATGTGTTCTACGTTTCTGTCCTTCACTGAGCACGTCACAAGACAACGGTTAATCGCCTCAGCTAGCTTCACGCGCATGAAGCGCCATATTTACAGACATTTAATATACACTCACCTAAAGGATTATTAAGACTTGTTCAATTTCTCATTAATGCAATTTTCACATCAACCAATCACATGGCAGTTGCTTCAATGCATTTAGGGGTGTGGTCCTGGTCAAGACAATCTCCTGAACTCCAAACTGAATGTCAGAATGGGAAAAAAAGGTGATTTAAGCAATTTTGAGCGTGGCATGGTTGTTGGTGCCAGACGGGCCGTTCTGAGTATTTCACAATCTGCTCACTAAAATTGGACAGTTGAAGACTGGAAAAATGTTGCCTGGTCTGATGAGTCTCGATTTCTGTTGAGACGTTCAGATGGTAGAGTCAGAATTTGACGTAAACAGAATGAGAACATGGATCCATCATGCCTTGTTACCACTGTGCAGGCTGGTGGTGGTGGTGTAATGGTGTGGGGGATGTTTTCTTGGCACACTTTTAGGCCCCTTAGTGCCAATTGGGCATCGTTTAAATGCCACGGCCTACCTGAGCATTGTTTCTGACCATGTCCATCCCTTTATGACCACCATGTACCCATCTGATGGCTCCTTCCAGCAGGATAATGCACCATGTCACAAAGCTCGAATCATTTCAAATTGGTTACTTGAAAATTACAATGAGTTCACTGTACTAAAATGGCCCCCACAGTCACCAGATCTCAACCCAATAGAGCATCTTTGGGATGTGGTGGAACGGGAGCTTCGTGCCCTGGATGTGCTTCCCACAAATCTCCATCAACTGCAAGATGCTATCCTATCAATATGGGCCAACATTTCTAAAGAATGCTTTTAGCACCTTGTTGAATCAATGCCACGTAGAATTAAGGCAGTTCTGAAGGCGAAATGGGGTCAAACACAGTATTAGTATGGTGTTCCTAATAATCCTTTAGGGGAGTGTATATCGCTTTAAACACCCCGCAAGCAATAGCCATCATTTCACCGCCTCGGTTAATAGACCCGATATAGTCCGGCTATGACAAACCCACTTCTAGCCAAAATAACCTTGAATTTGGTTACATGTCGTTTTTGCCAAAATAACTTGTGAGATGATATTCCATCATGTAAGCAAAGTCAACAGTGATTACAAGGTGTTTGGTTTCATTTCTTTGATATGTTTATGTTCTATATGACTTGTCTATTCTTGGGCTTTGGTTAGACATCTATAACATTTTCACTGACTGCCCAACTTTTGCCTTGTTTTAGCCTAGACGTCAGGGCTGTGCTTGGACGTCTATTAAACGTCTTTTAAACACAAAATTGCTTGCTGGGTCAGATTTTCCTCCACAGTAAAAAGCTTATTAATTACGAAAACAAGTATTTATTTTTGCTAATTATTATTTTATTTCAGTAAGTGTTGTTAGTTTCATCTAGTTTTTCATTTATTATAATTTTTTTTTTTTTTCAGTTTACTAAAATGTTTTTGGACCAATATTTTTAGTCTTAGTTTCAGTTTTCATTTACGAAAATAACCTTGGTTCACACAGAACATAGGGCCATATCACAGACCCGACGCAATGTGACGCCAGGCAAGTGTTTTTTGCTAGTTTCAGTCTGACGCAGTTGTCATTTTCAAGTTCAGCGCCACGTTGTTTAAATAGCAAATGCACTTGTGCCCATCTGTTCGCCCATGGGCGTGCTGGTCTGAAAACAAGGTGTGTTCAGGCGCATTGTTGGTGCGTTGCTTTGAGGCAACTGACAACGACTGTGCCATTGACCAACAAAAACCTGGTCTAAAGTCAATAGCGCAGTTTTTTTTGTGTTATTTAAAGGGCGCATTAGTAATTTGCATTTATAGGCGGGTGCACAATGCTTGTACACTCTGCTTATTGCACACACATGATCTCGCAGCAGCACACACACATTTTAAAATATTATTCCTCTCTGGAGAAGCGTTCAGTCTTTCCGCTCGCAAATTCCACCATGTAAATAGCGAATCCGCCATGGTGCAAGCGCAACTGGCTTTTAAAGGGAATGGGAGTTGAGACTCTGATTGGTTTAGTGCCACGTTACGCCCAAAACACACCCATGACTCATTAAGAGATTAGGGACAACCCTTTTTGACCATGCGCCTGGCACGCCAACATTTTTTTTTCCATCGTTGAACTAGCAAAAGTGAATTCGGACATGCCCTAAGTGCACCTGCGCTTCAGATAATGCACTCAGATCGTTAAAACAGGGCCCATCATGTTATTTTGAGACACATCACTTCATCTGTCTCTTGTTCTCTCAGCGGGGTTGCAGAGGAGGCTGTGGAGTGATGAAATCCTACTTTGTTCCTCTGACTAGAGTTGACTTTGCTGTTTGGGAACATATAGACGTGAGTGATAGTGTCTATGTTTAAAATGATCAAATACAGTAGTGTAAAAGCATTATTATATTCCAGTATTGGTCTATTATACAGACTATTACAGCAAGTATATGGCATTTCTACTCATTGACTGACTGTAAATCTATGTGTCCAGGTTCAGGGACAGGCCATGGAGGTCCAGACTGGACTGTCTCTGCTGGTTCAGGCCTTGAGTACAGTGAAAAAAACAGTGAGCAACGCTCCTCTGGCCAGCACTCGGGATAACAACATCAGTAACATCCACAGCCTCGGCCAGATCCTGCACAGTCTTGATTTACAGGTATATAAGTTACCGCTGATGTCCGTCAGAGTGAAGTCTTGTTTCTTCTTGACAATTCTGGCATTAACATCCAGCATGAGCCACTTTACTAATTTGGCATTCTAGGAAATTGTGCAAACGTGCAGATTTAGTCGGCCTGCCCTTTAATTCCTCTCTCTCTCTTATGTTGGCTGCAGTCAAAGCGGCGGCATGATTCTGGGAAGTGCGTTTTGTTTCCCGTAAGCTTGATAGTTCAGTGACTGTGAGGTGAAGTGTAGTGCTGTGGAGCTGCATGTCTGTGTGTTTGCAGGCATGTCATATTAGCTGTCCGTGAATGGAGGATGTTGCAATAGTTGGATACTAATCTTTTAGGGAACTGGATATTTTAACCTACTTCTGTCATGAAAGATGCAAATGATAAAAAAAAAAAAAAAGATTCTTCAGGAATCATTCTAAAATTCTGATTTGCTGCTCAAGAAAGATTTCTTACTATCAATGTTGAAAACAGCTTTGCTGCTTAATATTTTTGTGGAAACCTTGATCATGTATTTTCAGGATTAGAAAAAAAGTTACAAATATATAAATACTAATACTGCTACTGAGGATTTTTTTTAAACATTAATAACAGACATTGTACATTACAGTATAATTGAAAGCTATTAATTTCAACATTTATTATCTTCACGTAAACCCATTATAATAAATGTCATATTTACCTGTGGCCTTCATATACAGGTGCTGGTCATATAATTAGAATATCATCAAAAAGTTGATTTTATTTCACTAATTCCATAATTCCATTCAAAAAGTGAAACTTGTATTATATTATTATATTCATTCATTACACACAGACTGATATATTTCAAATGTTTATTTCTTTTAATTTTGATGATTATAACTGACAACTAAGGAAAATCCCAAATTCAGTATCTCAGAAAATTTGAATATTGTGAAAAGGTTCAATATTGAAGACACCTGGTGAAACACTCTAATCAGCTAATTAACTCAAAACACCTGCAAAGGCCTTTAAATGGTCTCTCAGTCTAGTTCTGTAGGCTACACAATCATGGGGAAGACTGCTGACTTGACAGTTATCCAAAAGACGACCATTGACACTTTGCACAAGGAGGGCAATACACAAAAGGTCATTGCAAAAGAGGCTGGCTGTTCCCAGAGCTCTGTGTCCAAGCACATTAATAGAGGCGAAGGGAAGGAAAAGATGTGGTAGAAAAAAGTGTACAAGCAATAGGGATAACCGCACCCTGGAGAGGATCATGAAACAAAACCCATTCGAAAATGTGGGGGAGATTCACAAAGAGTGGACGCAGCTGGAGTCAGTGCTTCAAGAACCACTACGCACAGACGTATGCAAGACATGGGTTTCAGCTGTCGCATTCCTTGTGTCAAGCTACTCTTGAACAACAGACAGCGTCAGAAGCGTCTCGCCTGGGCTAAAGACAAAAAGGACTGGACTGCTGCTGAGTGGTCCAAAGTTATGTTCTTTGATGAAAGTAAATTTCGCATTTCCTTTGGAAATCAGGGTCCCAGATTCACACAATCCACGTTGCTTGAGGTCCAGCGTAAAGTTTCCACAGTCAGTGATGGTTTGGGGTGCCATGTCATCTGCTGGTGTTGGTCCACTGTGTTTTCTGAGGTCCAAGGTCAACGCAGCCGTATACCAGGAAGTTTTAGAGCACTTCATGCTTCCTGCTGCTCACCAACTTTATGGAGATGCAGATTTCATTTTCCAACAGGACTTGGCACCTGCACACAGTGCCAAAGCAACCAGTACCTGGTTTAAGGACCATGATACCCCTGTTCTTAATTGGCCAGCAAACTCGCCTGACCTTAACTCCATAGAAAATCTATGGGGTATTGTGAAGAGGAAGATGCGATATGCCAGACCCAACAATGCAGAAGAGCTGAAGGCCACTATCAGAGCAACCTGGGCTCTCATAACACCTGAGCAGTGCCACAGACTGATCGACTCCATGCCACGCCGCATTGCTGCAGTAATTCAGGCAAAAGGAGCCCCAACTAAGTATTGAGTGCTGTACATGCTCATACTTTTCAGTTGGTCAAGATTTCTAAAAATCCTTTCTTTGTATTTGGTCTTAAGTAATATTCTAATTTTCTGAGATACTGAATTTGGGATTTTCCTTAGTTGTCAGTTATAATCATCAGAATTTAAAGATATAAACATTTGAAATATATCAGTCTGTGTGTAATGAATGAATATAACATACAAGTTTCACTTTTTGAATGTAATTAGTGAAATAAATCAACTTTTTGATGATATTCTAATTATATGACCAGCACCTGTATATATATATATATATATATATATATATATATATATATATATATATATATATATATATATATAATATATATATATGTATATTATATATATATATATATTTATTGTTTTGCAATTCAGATAAACCAATAAATAAATAAAATGTAAATTTAATAGACAATAGATTATGCCTAAATACTTGCATGTCTAGTGTAGACTGCTTATTTAATTGCAGTTAAAATAAGTAATTCAGTCTAATGGGATTTTCTCACCATAGTAAACCACAGCCCCAATATACAGTATGATTCATTGCTGTAACTATGAGAGTAAATTAAAGGCTGCTTCAATATATATCAATCATCATCAGTTAATCATTCCCACAGTGCTAAAATATAATGAATCATTCTTAAAATATAACACTAGAGTGCAATACAAGAAATGGGAGGGGTAACTAGCTTAGTAGCCAAAGCCGTTACCAGGAGTTGATTTTAAAACAGCGGAAAACCGCCTTGGTTTGTTATTTAGTTGCAATCTATCCATTTTTGGGCTGATCAATTTTCCCTAATGAGTCCGTTCTGTTTCCGCAGCAGGCCAGGTCCACAGTTCTTCCAGATGATTCAGCTCCTGCCAGCTCACAGATGCAGGAGGTCTCCTCTCTCCCAGAACTTCTGCAGGTGCAGAGCAGCTTCCTGCGAGGGAAAGTCAGACTCCTGCTTTCAGCTGCACCAGCTTGCCAACGGCAAAACAGCTGATTCTAGCTCGGAGGAGCTCGGGAACTGTTTACAACAGTCACGCATACACAACGAAAACGCTCGATTGTGACTCGTTCCTCAATCTTAAAGAGCTTCTACTTCCCGGGTGTCGCTCTTTAAAATGCAGTCATGTTTCTAGAGTATGCATCGCGTGCAGAGTGAAGCGAAACGGTAGGGACACCTCGACTTATTCAACAAGGCGAACATGGCTGAAGAACCTGCGGAGGAACATATCAGAGCCCACAAGCGGACTCGTTGCAGGCTCAAAGCGGTTTGGCGAACAGCTTGTCCGGCTGTGTACAGCCACCTGGACTATAGTACACATGAGACACTTTTATTTAATTATCTTTGTATGTTCAGTTTTTCTACAAATCCATGAAATGTGCTGCTATTTGTTTGTGTTTTTAGTAAGCAATGTCCCTTCTGGGTACGTAAACTACAGGACACGTCCCTCTTTCTGAGGTATGAACGTTTAACGGCAGGACCAACGTTCTGTTTAGGGTTCAGCAGGGTTTGCCATGTGGACTCACACATGCAGTGGCATGAAGTATGCTTCCATCTAGAGGACAAAACAACAAGTTTAGATGAAACATTGTTCACATTATTTTTGAAAGTAGACAATTTAGAACAACATGCAAAGAAGGAGACAGCCCTGTCTTTATGTTTAATAACCTTTTTAATGTTGTCCAGTTCAGATACACAACATACAGTGTGTAGTAGCCTGTATAGGAAATAGAAATATGAATTTCATTCTTTAGACCCGTTGCGGTCATACAGTCCCCTCATCAAGCCTTTTTTACGTTGCTGAAATTCAACAAAATGAAACTCAACAGGTGCAAGTCTTTTTTTTTTTTTTTGGGCGACCAAGCATTAATACTCAACAGTTGTGTTTCTCAGTATTTTTTCGTCATTTTTTTCTTCTTTAAATCCTCTATAATACATAGGCAACCCAGACAAAAAGTATCACCATGTATGTCTGGTGAGAGTGTGCTTTATATGTCTGTCAGTTGCCGGTAGAATCATCTCTCTCCTTTTATTTTGTAGAAAAATATGAACTGTTTTAAATTCTCTACTTTGAAATATATGCAGCTCAAATTCACAACAAAGAGATAAGCCAGAACTCTGTGAAATCTCACCCTCACTCCAACAGATCTCCAATGGTTTGGGTAACATTAAATTTCTAAGAACTTACAACCAGGTAAGAGAAAACAAACACCCCACAGTGTCATTTAGTCCACTGAAGCGTAATGAAGAACACCCAGGAGAATGACTCAAACAGCAGGCCTCGGGGGGGAAAAAACAAAAAAACGGGGCTGACTCAAGCGATTTGCATCCTACGGCCTCGTACGAGGAAATAAAACGAGCTTCTCCATATAAACTTTCTCATTTAACAAAATATTCTGATTAGGGCCCGATCGGTTCCACCCTCGGTTTTTCAAACGAAACAGAATCAGATGCAGCCAGCGACTCTTTTGTCCGCCTCATTGTTGGGTCTTGCAGCAAATTTGAATTCCAAATGCAATTATTCTCATCGAACGCGCTCATTCTTGACTCAATATATCCTCTAATGTGGATTCGCTTCATTCCCGCTTCCCTCAACATTCATTACGATTTAATGTCTTTCGTCAAAAAGAAGCTTTAATATCTGTAAACCTTCAAATGAAACTCTAACAAGGGTCTTCAGAATCGTAGGTGGAGGGATGTGATTGGCTGAATGAGCTTGCACCTGTTTTTACAGTGGATACGATTGGCCGTGAACCCAACAATAAACAAAATATTTACAAAGACCATGTCATCTCTTACACTTATAAAAATGTACAGTTTGCATCTTGTGTTTTTCGTCATGGCGTGACAGAAAGTGGTCTTGTGTGTTTTTCATCCACCCACCGACGAGAAACTCCGAAAACAAGACACGATGAGAGAACAAAAAAATGGATGGAGATGAGATCGGTGTGCACAGTTGCTTGCGTCATGGATCATAAATGTATATTTGAGTGGCGTGAGGCGCGATGCCCCGTCCACTGTAGTGAAGTAGGCCTCTTCAGGCTGCGTAACGGTAGTGCGTTTAGTCACCGTGGCTCAAACCTGATGTACGAAGCTTCCAGAGTCGGTATCCAGAGCTCATTTAGAGGCCACATCTGTCCTGTTCCTCACACACACACGCTCTTACACGCACACACGCCAATGCAAGCGGCCCGTCTCCCACTTCCTCTCGGCACCCTGAAAGAGAGATTTTGGAAAAAACACATTGAGAAGTGAGAGGTTGAATCAGAAGGTCTTATGGGGACTTGTGACAGGGCATATAACAAGATGTCCGCCTGATGACAAGTGAGCTCAAACTGAGATAATCACTCAAAGGTCAGTGTCAGTGAGGGGGAAGAATGTTCTGGACACGTCATGAGCTCTCTTGGGCTCTTGATAAAAGAGAGAGACTCCAGCTGTGCGGGGACGGGCGCAGGTGTTGATCCCGTCGCTCTGGACGTCCAACTCAGCAGAGTCTTTACGGAGAAACGGAGAGAAAGAGCGGCAGCGAATGTTCCTTAACTCAATGTGGCGTAATGCGCGGGTTACTACGGAGGACTATACGAGCGGAGAGAGATAAAAGGGATATAAAAAAAGAAGAAGAGGAGAGGATCGTGGATTTGATCAGTCCTTCTCTCTGAGATGAGCTTTGTCGTACGGCTTCCGTAATTATAAATGAAAAAAAGAAGGGAACTATTTATCCTCTTTATTATCGTCAAGAATCAGTTTCATTTCCGGATACGACCATGTATCTACAGAGGGAAAAGAATCTCCAAATGAAGTGCACAAAATATAGCTGATGTGAAAAAAAGGGAAAAAAAAGAAAGAGACAGAGAGAGGAAGAGAGAGAAGACTATTGCAGAAAAAGACAACAACAATAAAAAGACAAATAATGAAGAGTCTTGAATCTCAAATGCGGAACAAATTCTCTTCAAGATGTCCATTTTCCTCGTAAAAAATAAATCATGCAAATTTCCCAAAGCGCAATCAAGGTATAAATTTAATTATTCTATATCTTTATATCTTTTTATATAGGTATTTGTAGTAGTTGTATCATCATTTCTCCCCATAGGCAAATAACAGTGACAGTGCAAAACAAAAAGCAAAAACAAACATAAAAAACGAGAAAGAGACCAAAGAAAACAAAAACAAATTTGGCACTTTTTTCTCAATTCTGCAAATTCCTCGAATAAATCCAGTTCAGGCGATTCTCTCCACGTCCGTCCACAAGACTGCGTCTGATTGGACGATGATCACAGTACTTGGCACAAGAATGCTGGTAAAAATTAGATAGAATCTTTTTTTTTCATTCATAGCCTTATAAGGTTATCAATAATACATATTTTACACGTATGTTTTCTTGATTTATAAAACAGTCCGAAGTAGGAAAAACTGTTCTTTTTTGGGGGGACTAGAAACAGCTACAGAAGAGCAGAAGACTGTCGGGGAGGGAAAAAAAGAAAAAGAAAGAGAAAGACGGTGATGAAAAAAAAAAAAAAATCAAACAGGGGAGGGGATAGCTGCTGTATTGAGTGGAGAAAATGACGTTTCTCCACCCAAAACCTTCTCCGCTACTCAATCCAAGAACAAGAGAAGCAGGAAGAGTAAAACAAGAACGAACGAGAGAAATAGTGTGTGCTGGGAGTGGACTTAAAAAGGACAGGAGCGGTGGGTTGGACAGTATCCGTGTAGAGCACCACTCTTTGTACCGGAGGTCTGTGTTCCTATGCGTTTGGGGGGCCTGGTCCCCTCAAAGGGGTTACTATACTCGCGTGGTGGAGTGCTGGTGGGGCAGGGCGTTGTTGCTGTGCCCAGCACTCGGTGCAGGGGCAGGGGGGTAAGTGTTGAAGGCATGGAGGGGCTGCATGCCAGTGATGGTGCTGGGGATCATGGAAAGTGTGTTAGCCGTCATGAGTGGCACGTCCTCGGGGGCCCGCCGTAGCGCCAGAGTGTAGTCTGGCGGGCACACGGGTGGTCTCAGGGGCTCCAGGTCGCCGTGGAGACCACGCGTCGGAAGGGGTGTGCCGTGGTCGAGCTCCACCCTCTGCTGCTTCATCTGCAAGGACATTAGCTCCTCCTCCTGGCTCAGTGCCAAGTCGTTATGGGGCGGAGCCCCCACAATGCCGACACCCGGCCCCGCCCCACGTTGGGGCGAGAGGCGGCGATGGCGCCGTTGCAGCAGCTCGTGCCGTTTGTCACGTTTGTAGTACAATGCCGCAAATGCCAGTACGTTGAGGAAGAGCAGCGATGCACCCACTGCTACCGTCACACTTAGCTCCGTCGAATAGTCCCGAGTGTTGCTCGGGAACGGGAAACGTTCAGGAGGGTGTTCGGAACCTTCGAGGTCCGGGTCGGGTGGGTAGGTTGAAACCGTGGGGTGGCGAGTAGAGCGTGTCACTGGACTCTGGGGCGTACCCTTCCAGCCGGGCCGGTGCGGTCCGCCAGGCGGTAGTCGTGTGGTTATGGAGCTGATGATCTCCTCATGGAGGGTGTGGAGGTGAGGGACCAGCTCAAGCCAGAAGGCAACTTTGTTGGCACGGTAATTGTCCCGGATGCGAGGCTTCAACCCGATGTGGAGGTACTGCTTGTCTTTAGAGCTGAACTTGGTCCAGATAACTTCTTCAAAGCGATTGGGCTTAGTATGGATGAACTTGGTATCCTGCGGTACTGGAATGTTCGGATCACTGGAAAAGAAAAGTTGAAACAAAGTCAGAAGAAAATAAAAGGACAGACGAAGAAAATGCCATTTGTATTCTGGTCACATTGAATGAAATGTTTTTAAAAAAGCTCGAACCCTCACCCCGTCTTGGCGAAGTTGGTCCAGTACGTCATCACTACAGCGCTGAGCATGACATCGTTCTTGGAAAAGTTGCAGGGAAATAGATCTGTGGCGCCCACCATGGGAACACCGAACACATAGGGAATCTCATCGCCATGTGCGGCGTCTGCCCACTCAGGTCGTGCCTCCGTCTGGCAGTGGTGGTGGAAGGTATAAAAATAAACGGGGGACTGGAACTCGGCATGCAGCTTAGCTGTGGCCACTGCTGGCGCCACCCACTGGTGATCGGTGAAAAGTGCAAGTAGAGTTTTACGCCGCATGTCACCGTTGTCACGGTCAGCCCAATCTGTGTACATGAACTTTATAGTCTCCCGCAATATGTCTTTACCTAAGAAGGGACAGAGAAAAAGAGAGAAAAAGAAGGATGTTGGATGTTGAAAGAGAGTTGGTTGTCACACAAAGCAGGGCACCTTGACTCAATATAGGAGGCAATGTGACAGAAGCACCCAAGGTGAGGGGTAAAATTAGACTGATTACCTTGAACAACCGCTAAAAGAATGTGTAGACACATGTATGTCGGTGTTTCCTACAGAGATCTGTGGGACTGTCCTGAATGGCACATTTGATGATTTTTTTTCTTCCTGCAGAATCGTCTTTGGAGCCCAAAGCAACTCTTTTGACTGAAATAACTTTTAATAGGTACTCAATTCAGTGCCTGATTTCAAATCATTTTATTAATACACTTTTTGTTGAATATGTAAATATGACAAATAATGTATTTTAAATTATGACAGAAGCAATAAATGGTCTTGCAAGTTTAGCATACAACTAACAGATGAGCCGGTTAAATTAGCATAACATAGGTTAGTAAATGATTATATGTAATCTGGATTATGTAATCATATTCCAAAATGACTTATGTTTAAAAAACTCAATCAGAATACAGTTACTTTTTTATTGATTACATGATTACTTAATATGCCACAAAATGGCAGCAAATTATTCAGAATTCATTGTTTCTCTCTAATTCTTATTTTTTATCTTTTAGATTTCCTTTCGTCAGATCGGCCACTAGTCAGGCGACTATAATTACATGGAAAATATAGAGGCTGCCCAGCATAAATAAATAAAACATTTAATATTTTTATTTGATTTTACTTGTTTATGATTTAATTAATTAAGCTTTTCATAAACGTATAAATCCCTGCAGTTCCTTCCCAAATTAGAAAAACCCTGAAGTAATGTAATGTTTAATGCAGTTCATGTTGTTGACAACAAAAAAAATTATAATTTTTATTCCTCGTTGTCTGGTACAAGATTATACTATTCAAATCAATATTATAAACAAGTTAGGTCAAAAGTAATCTAAACGTAATCCAAAAGTAGTCGGATTATATCATTTAAAATGTGTAATGTAATAGAGTTTGGTACTAAGTAAAAACAGTTTTTCATGTAATTTGTATTCAATAATGAACTACAGTTTGCAAGTAATCTACCCAGCACTTTTAGATGTCTACTCTAGCAGATTAGTCAACTATCTTAAAATACTACTAGCCAATTCACTTGCTAGCTTAGCTACACTGCTAAAAAAAAGGATCACCAGATGCTATTGATGTTATTTAGAAGATGTCACAATAATATGATATATTTTTAACAGGCATTAAAGACCTCTTGGGGTCAGATGTTAATTCAGTAACTACTCTGATGGATTCAGACTTGTTCAAAATGATAAGTGGTAAATCTTTATTAGTGGTTCATTAAAATGAACTGATTCATTCAGATTATCCTTGGTCTATATGTTTGTTTTTGGGTGTAGACAGCATATGCAATACAATAGAAATCCTTAAATCATTAAATTATACATTTTTGTACATTAAGACTAAAATCACTATTTAATTCTGAATGCATACAACTCTGTGAATAGTATCATTTATTTTGCTGTTGCACTGTTAATTCAACAGTGTCTACTTACACCAAGTGCAAATAGCGTGCCTTATTGGCAAGTGCTATTCGCACTAGCTCCGCCTAACAATGCCTATTTGGGAAAAACAAGATTCAATATTTTTTTCAGTTTTCAGTGGCAGAGTCAGTAAATCATAAGTCTTAAAGATCTCAGTTTTGACACGATCGACCCGGGTTGGAATCCGCCTTTTGCAAGGCTTGCTCTTCTCTCTTTTCCCATCACATATCACATCGGAAAGGCATTTACTTTCAATAAAAATTCAGAAAATGTTCTAAAAATGGAAATATAGTGCCTAACGAAATGTTTAATAATAATAAAAGCATTTATTGGGTAGGGTTAGGGATAGGTGTAGAGGGGGCTTTTATTGTCCTATTAAGGCAGCATCCAGTTAATAATTTTAATAAATATAACCATTTACACTCTATTTTATTATTGCATCCTGTTTATGTACAACAATACTGAGGTGCAAATAGTATGCATCTGTCAAAATAAAGTATAAATTGCATCTAATTACTATATATACACATATTGCAAAGAACTACTTTTCCATGGTGTAAATAGAATATATCACTATTTTTACTTAGTAAATAGCATCTACAGCTATTCGCACTTAGTGTAAACATCATCTATCGCTAAGAAAATATGATATTTTCACTTGTGTAAATAGAATCTAGAATCTAGTTGCTATTTACACTTAGTGCAAACAGCCACTGCCCTTAATTCAATGGCGGCAATGGCAGTGCAAACAGTGATCTATGTTATAGTGCAAGTGTGTATGCTTATGTCAGTGAAACTCACCATCTGGGTATCCGTATAGGTTGTCCACAAAGTTGGATATGGTGTAGTCAAAAGAAGCAGCTGAAATTCCATCCTCACCCTCACTGTCATCTACAAATTTCAGCCCTTCACCCTGGTTCACCCCCAACAGTATGTCGTAGTTCAGGAACTCCCCCTGAGGACATTACACAAATGTCACCCACAGTACTCACTTTCTCTAATTAACTGTCATGATTAGACTCTGGGAGCTTGCAGTGTCTAAAATCACACCTGCTGCATGAGGATCTCAGGGTCATCGGGTACCACGTCTCCGTCCACCACTGGTCCGAATGCGATGTGGTAACGGGCAGGTTGGATATCCTGATCCACCAGCTCCCTGAAGCTCTTCCTTCGCAGACAGTCCACCAGATCCGCAGTGTCGCTGTAGCTGCAGCCCACCTTCTTGGCCAGGATCTTGGTGTACATCAGGGGCCGGTAGTTCACTGACCAGCTGGATATGGCGGAGCCACTCTGAGCAATGGCTCTCTGGAACAAACCTGAAACCAGGGCTAGATATAAGCAATGACTAAGAAAAGTCAGAGAGCAGGCTATAATGTGAGTGAGTCAATGTGGACACTAAGTGTCCCATGACCATAAGCAAGATAAAGCCACTGAATATCTTTATCATCACACAAGGCCAGTGGAACTTGTTTCTATCACAATAAATGTTTACATTTTTTGCACACAAGTTGTGTTTATCAAGATGAATAAAAATGCAACATAAAATACAATCTCTGTACTTTCTTCTCTGAGGTGAACATATTGGTTGTGTTTGTAATTGTGGACAGTAAGTATTTTTACTGTATAGGACACAATGTGTGTACTTAAGAACATTTTTCAAGTATCAGTACTTTAATTTACTTTTTCTTCACTTCATTCCACAGCATAATATCGTACTTTTTACTCACTACATCTCAGTGCTTTAAGTGGCCGGTACGCGCCGGTACTCAGTACCGCCACTTCCAAATATAGCTCTTGAGCGTACCGCCACCTCTCAGTGCGCCCAGGCCAGAACGTGCTTTTAGCGTACCGGTACGCTCATTTGCGAGCAGAGACTACATTACCCATACACCCTTGAGTTTTACAAGTGAAAAGCGCATGCGTCGCTTTTGCCGCTGTCAGTGTCAACAACTCAAAGTGGTCCGGAGAGAGTGTGTGAAACGCCACGTGAGACTGGGTTGGAAACGCGCAACCATAGCTGCTCGTTTAAAATCTATGGTTAAAATACAAAGCACTTGTGCCGCGGACGAGGACGAGAGTGGCACCACTTCTACCGATGACAACAGCCGCATGTTGTAGCTGGGTCGTTCCTGTATACAGTGACTTTTCTGTCTTTATGATTTACTTACTCATATTTTCTATAAAATGAGTCACATAAGAAATGGCTTAAATTATAAATGTAGGTCTTCTTTATCACTTAAACAGATATAATAGGTATTAAAAATACAATTTTGTATTTTGCACACCTTTTTATTGATATATGCATTCAATTTTATCATGTCCTCAGTGCAAAGTAATCAACTTCCACAAGAATTATAAACCATGAAATGATGAAAATCTCAAAATATTTTTAGATGATGTTATAGAATAGGCTAAACTACCTCTAGTTATACATATAAATCATGTGAAACTATAGTTATTTTTTTTTATTTTTTTACAATTGTCTTCGTTTACTTTGTCCCTGAAGTCATCTTCCACCCTGTTAGTATGTATTTCTCGACTTCCAAAAAATACCACAATTTCATTGAGACAATTTTCAGGAAATTACATAATTAGTTTTTCCAGCTGGAATTCAAACGTACAAAATTAAGTAAGCTTCAACTCACCTCTACCTTTTTTTTTAGTTTTTGAAATGTTATCCTGCTTGTCCCAATCTTAAAGTTCCACCCTGTTAGGCTCTGTTATGAAGAATGTTTGTCCGGTCAAATTTTTTTTAAAACATATCTGACATAGTTATAAAAGTTCTGTTTATCTGTAAAAGGTTAGTTAGCTAAACGTTGATCCCTCAAAGAGCTACGGCTAACTTATCTTAAAATTTTCCACCCTGTTGATTCCGCCCTGTTAGATCTATAAACCTAACAGGGTGGAAATTCTAATAGAATAAATCGTATTTTGTGTATATTGCAAATTCTATAAACACATATATGCATATATAAATATTATATATAAAACCATGTTATATAGGTGCAGTGCCACACATTACTGATGGCAAATCATGCAGGACAATGACGGAAAACTCATCCACTGTTATGGTCTTCCACCCTGTTAGGCGAGTCATTTTTAAATAATAATTTGACAGCAACGTTAAATGTTTTGCATACTTATGTTTCATTTTGGGAGGTGAGGATCATTAAAAGCATATACAATATATGTTTTTAAACAATTTTTTTTTTATTATTTACCATCCTGTTGGCAAAAATGGGTACAAAAAGTACCTGTTCCCTTTCGAAAGGGAACTCGCACTGCGTCAGCTTTTGCTTACGCTATGGGGAACGCCTCCAGCGTGACTGGTGCCTGAAATCACAATACCAAAACGTCAATCCTATTGACCGGCGACAGCCTATGATGTCATCAAGGTGCGACCAGAAAGTATATAAGGGCGCCTTGCCAACATGACAGTATCTCTTCGTCTTCAGGGACTGTTTTGCCTGTCTTCACGTGAAACGTCTACAAGAAGGATAACAATGAAGTGTGCTGAGAACGCCACTTCTGCAGGTGTGTTTTGAATGTGTATCTTGCGCTTTGGATACACACACACTTTGCGTTTACTGTCTGGGAGAAGAGCATGCATGAGAGGTTTGCGAACCTCTTGTGAAAGTATTTGTGAGCGTTGTCCTCTGGAAACGCTCCGCTCTCGGTGGGACCTCTTCTCGAGGGGAGAGGTTTCAGCATCTGGGAAAGACCACGCTCAAGCTGAGGCTGAGCGGCGTCTGAAATGCGCTTCCCAGATGGATCTGGCTCGTCGCTTGGAGACAGTTATGGTTCTTGAGGACGATCCAGATCGCGAGAGGCTCGAGCAGAGGATGGGTGAGTCAGTTAAAGATGCTGAAGCTTTTCAAACCATCCTGTCCCATGTACGGGGAGTTGCTGGAAGTCATGGAACGCGCTGCGGGTAGACTGCAGCTGCCTTGCGGCGCGTGAGGAGAAAGGCTGAGCGTCCAAACAGTTCGGACGATCGGTTTCTCTCCGCCCATGACCTCCCAACTCCTGGGAGTCTTCCATTCTTTCCAGATCTCCATCAACAGATCTCGAGGGAATGGAAGAAACCATACTCAGCCCCGCATCTGTCGACATCGGCGAGCTAGATGTCGCTGATGTCGAGGGACTGCCTGGCTGGGTATATGTCGATGCCGCCCGTGGACGAGATGTTATGTTTATCTCGCCTCTGGGCGGCCGGCGACACTGTGGCTCCCACCCTGCCGGTCTAAATGCCTGAATGGCAGAGCGTACATGTCAGTGGGTCGCGCTGCAGCGGCTTTGCACACCACAGCTGTGTTGCAGGCGGACCTGCTGAGGGACCTCGATCAGGGGGGAGGGACCCCCTGAGGCGGTAGTCGAGTCGCGCCGGACCGCGGTTTTCGCTCTCCGGGCCACCGTACAAATAGCGCCGATGCGGCGAGGGTGGCCACGGAGAGACATCTGTGGTTAAACCGTTTGGACATCAGGGAGAAGGAAAAAATCCTTTCTCCCTGATGCCCCGGTTTCGCCATCTGAACTTTTCGGCACCTCCGTAGAGGCGGTGGTGGGAAAGTTCGGAGAGGCGAAGGCGCGCTCGGCGGCATTCAGGACATGCATTCCGCTGAGGTCCGGGACCGTGCCCAGGCAGTCGGGTGTCCCCGGCCCGTCCCAGTCTGAGGGCTGGAGACGGGAATAGCGAGCCAGCGTCGCCTCTCGTGCGCCCCGCCGCGGAGGACTGGGGGCGCAGGGGAGGCGGGACACCCGCGACAGGAAGAGGAAGGAAGCCGGGGCTGGTAACCGGAACCAGCGCAGGCAGCAGACTCCACCCCCCGAGGAGCGCGGAGATGAACGCTGCCTTTTTTCCCTTCCTCTGGTTTTCCCCCGGGCGCTTTTACATCAGGCCGGTGGCCTATGATGAGCAGAAAATGTAAGATTCTGCCGGCTCGCCTGGCTAGTTTGGTGAAAGCGCCCCCCTCAGGATGGCGGGCGGATACTAGCTCGATGGCTGGGTCGAAGCACCGCGAGGAGCGATTGGTAAGTCCCCCTCTATGAGGGCGAAACATTTTCAAAACTATGTTTTTCAGGACTTTTTGACCGTCACTCCCCTGAGGGGTTGCTTGGGGAAATTTTGGATCATCGAGGGATTTCGCAGGGCCTGCAGCTCCCCGTGAGTAAGCTAAGAACGATCTTCTTTGCAACATTATGTGGTTGTCTGTGAATGCCTCACTTTTGCTAGTAGAGTCTTGCTGCCTCTCCGTGTTATTTTTCCCACTATGTGGGTGTTTAATTTGCGCTCTTGCCCAAGGGATGTAGTGTAGAGGGCTAGCTGTGTTTTCCTAGCGTAAAAGTGGGAAGTAGCTGAAGACCGGGTACGCGCTAATGCGCGAGCTGTAGTAAGATCTGCGCCCAGCTCTGCGGGGCTTTGGGAAAAGGGGTTTCGGGGCCTCAGTGTGTTATATTAGAGGTAATAATATTTCTTTCCCGAGCCCTGAGTAGATCTAGTGCGGTATGCCGCACCACTTGGCCTAGGCTTTGTCAAGGATGGGGGCGTTCCCTTTTAATGAAGGTTGTTCGCCCCTGGCCTGTCCTTTGATATGAGAACATGGCGTGGTTTATGCATCCTTGTTTCAGCCTCCTCTTGTTACAGAGTCGTCCGTCCTAGGGGCCCTAGGACACGGCGATGCAAGTTGTCCCTAGCTGCCTCTGGGATGGAGCCAGCCCCAGGGCGTAGGAGCCAGCTGGTTGTTAGTAGCCAGCTTGGGCAGTCTGGGCAGTTGGACTTCAGAACAGGTAGTAGGCGTCAACTGGCCTCCCTGCAAGGAAGTCTCGACGCCGTGGCCCACGAGTGGGCCCTGGAGGATTTTCTCCACTGGTGTTGACATCAGCAGTAACTTCGTCAGCTAGTCTCCTTGGGGATGAGTCCCCAGGTGTGATCTGGATTTCCAGGCTTTGTCAGCAGCAGACAGCTGCCGCCAGCCCAGGCGCAGCAGCCAGCCTTCTTTAAGGCCGCCCTGAGGGGTAGGCTCCCGGTTGGGTTACCTTCGCTCAGGTGGTAGGCCCGATTGGCCTCCCTGAGGGCCTGCTGTGGTCAGCAGGCGCTGCCTGGTCTTCCCCGAGGGGGCACTACTGGCATTAAGTCCCTCGACGGCTGGTACAAACTGCTAGTAGGCACTGGATGGCTAGCACGAGTGCTAGTAGGTAGTAGGCCACAACTGGCCTCCCTGAGTGCAGCCGCTGAGGCGGTGACCATGGAGTGCTATGAGTAGCACATTCTGGCTATGGGCGGCATGTTCTGTCATCAGGTGGAGGCCCCTCTCGGCCTCCCTGAGGAACGAGTTCCCTGGGTGGGAACGCACAACTGGCTTTACGCTGACAGCTAGTGGTCACCCGCTATCAGGCGCCGGTCTCTGGCCGTTCGCGAGACCTGGAGGCGGTGCTCTTACCCTAGCACGACGAGACGTTACTGCTGCTATGCGGTCCCCACGGGAGGGGTCTTTCATAGTTTGCCTACTGCATGGTTACCTACCAGGCAGGCTTATGAGCTCCTCTCGAATGAGGGTCTACTATGAGCTTACGGCCGCTTGGCGCTGGTTAAGGGTCGTAGGCCCTTCGGGGCCTCCCTGGCATAATCAGCCTGTAAGGCCTCTGGCCTCCTAAGCACGTTTTAAAGTAGGTGCTTGGTAGATCCGAGGATCGAGCGGCTAAACTCCCCTCGCTAGCAAGGGTTATATAGCACTTCGCTGAGAGCTGCTCTCCGGGATAACCCGTCTCTGAGATCTGGCTAGTGGATGTCACTGCCTTTTTTGCAGCACCCTAGCGGGATGCCTCTTCGGAGGCGAGTACCAGAGGCTCTGTACTGTACAGACAGGGTTGACCGTATTACGTGTCCCACATTAGTCTGGGTCACCTGGTCAGGTCTCCCTGGTGGCATTCGGTGAGAACCTCCCGAATAGTGACTGGCATAGGGTTCCCTCGTAGTTCCCTTGCCACGTTCCCTTAAAGGAACCCCTTCTAAGTCGAATGGGCTGGTTCCAGGCCTTCGAGCAGGGCCTGGGAAGGACCTCATGTGTGTGAAGGTTCCTTCTTGGGCGATAGCTTGGGCTATGACCGTAGGGAGCGCTGTCACTGACAGCCTAATGTGACCAGAAGGGGAGTGGTTCAGGCATCTCAGTAGAATTTGCTTGTCTTGACAGTTGTCACTGCCAGTGGGCATGCACTCCCGTCCGCATGGCGGCGTTGGTATATCGTTCCCCATAGCGTAAGCAAAAGCTGACGCAGTGCGAGTTCCCTTTCGAAAGGGAACGTCTCAGGTTACGAATGTAACCATTGTTCCCTGAGAACAGGGAACGAGACACTGCGTCGCTTTGCCATGCCGCAGGGCTTGCCTGCTGAAAACAGTCCCTTCAGACGATTTGATACTGTCATGTTGGCAAGGCGCCCTTATATACTTCCTGGTCGCACCTTGATGACATCATAGGCTGTCGCCGGTCAATAGGATTGACGTTTTGGTATTGTGATTTCAGGCACCAGTCACGCTGGAGGCGTTCCCCATAGCGTAAGCAAAAGCTGACGCAGTGTCTCGTTCCCTGTTCTCAGGGAACAATGGTTACATTCGTAACCTGAGACGTTCTTAATAATCAAGACATTCTATTCATCAATAATAGTTTTGTTATTGTTTCAAGAATTTAAAAAAAATACCATGATGGCATAAGGGACATATACTATCCAAGAAAAACTTGTTATTGTTTAACATTTACATTATTAACATTTTGTGATAACTATGTATATGTCCCTAACAGGGTGGAACACCTTCACGGCCCGTGTCTGAACAATGAATCTACCCATAATTATTATTTTTTTAGTCCCTGAGCTTGACCAATATGTATTCCGACTAGTTAAACATGTCACCATTTTGGTAGAATGCTAAAAACATGAAAATCATGTACTTTTTTTTCAAACATTTATGAAGCCAAAATGTTACCGCATACCAGGAATGACCCAGCTATAGTTTCTAACTGTGTTGCTATTTGATTAGAAAAAAGAAAGAAAAAAGTTAACATTGGCCTGCATGGTAGCCTAATGAGGTGCCGTCAATGGTCTTGCTTTGTAAATAAACTCTTATTGTAACAAATTATATATTTACACAATTACAAGAACTATATGTAAGTTCTAAGGCTGAGAACAAGTTAGAAAGAGCTTTAAAATATGGACCTTCTTGAATTATTGACTAAACAATCCCCCCATAACCACGCCCCCAACAAAGCCCCGCCCCCTCTGGTGAGTACCGGCACTTTATTTTTTCCACTTAAAGCACTGCTACATCTCATGAAAACATATCGTTACTCGTTATTTTGAACTGAAGAAATCGTCTGGTGCTCTGAGACGCAATAGCAGTGTCTGATTCGTGAACGAGCTGATTCTAAATTACAAATGACGACTTATTGTAAATGAAAATCATATTTAGGTCACGACTTTCAGACATTTTTGGAATAAATCTGCTGTAAAGGTCGAGAATGCGGGCACGTCCATATCACCATCTCAACAGTGTAGATTTTAAGTAAACAAACAAACATCATAACATTAAAATAGCACAAATTATTGCACTTGCATTCTTTTAAATTAATGTCTTGTATTATTCTTTTCAAATTATTGCACACGTGCCACAGTTTGGGTTTTGTTTGTGTTCATGTCTTTATATTTATGCTCCTTGTCCTGTTCCTGGTTTTGTCATGTGTAACTGTTTGTCATGTGATCCTGCCATGTGCTCTATTGTCATGTGATTCCCTTGTCCTCATGTGTTATAATAGGCTTGTTTGACTTGATACAGCGATGCGCAGACCGATCGGCGGCTGACTTGAAGCAGTGCATGCTGGTTAGAAATTTTGTCCGACTTAAGGCAGCGCCGACGCCACGTGACAGTGACGTATGTCAACAAAGTGCCGCGAGAGCGATTCGAGAGCAGCCGGCTAATACAGCCGGTGCAGTTTCTCCAGAGCGGCTGCACAAGGCGGCACGGATTCTGATGACGACACAGCTGTTCCCCGATTGGCCGGATTCACCGCATGACAGTGATCACGTGTCTCATGTTTATTCTAAAACCTCCACTAATGCTCACAAATCAGTTTTTTTATAACGGTAAAACCTCTTTTCATGTAGTCACGATTTTATATTGTCATAAATAAAACGGATAAAAAATGTAGACCCCACTTCTTTGATAGTGTAGGTTTATATGTTGAACTTTATTCTTGTACAAACAGATGCTTTATTAAGCAGTACATAAATGAAAATGTCTCTGAAATCTCGAACACACCTGTTCTCATTGGTTGTTTTTGTCAGGTGTTCATCATTTCTGTTTTGTCATTGGTTCATTGTTTGATTGTTCACAGGTGTTACTTGTTAGTCATTAGTAGTCTGTGTATTTAAGCCCTCATGTTTGCTATGTATCTTTGTCAAGTATTGTAAGTGTAACCCATTGTTTGTTGAGTTGTCAAGTCATGTTATGTTTTAGTTCAGTCAGTTCAAGTCTACTCTGGTTTAAGTCATGTTTTAGTTTGGTTTGTTTTGTATTTGTTCACGTTTTGATTAATAAATTGCACTTGGGTTCATCTACACTCGCATCCAGTGGATATTGTTACAACACGTCATTTCAAATGATAAAAAGCTAGTATGTTTGCATAGCATTCATTTTAAAATGTTATGCATTTTTGTGTGACGTGACGTCTATTTTTATTGTTTGACAACACACATTACATATTATGTATCTGCATCCACCAATCTTCCTTACTGACTACTGACAATTCATATTAATTCATAATGATGTTAGACCCAGCAATTCCCCTCTCCCAGGTATTTTGAGCAGTAGGGTTATGTAAAATATAGTGGGGAGAACAAGATTTCGAGAACAATTTTGCAGTTTTGCCCACTTACAAAGCATGTAGAAGTCTGTATCCAGAAAAATCCAGAAAATCACATTGTATGATTTTTAAATAATTAATTAGCATTTTATTGCATGACATACCAGCATGATATACCACACACCAACCAGTAAGAATTCCGGCTCTCACAGACCTGTTCCTTTTTCTTTAAGAAGCCCTCCTGTTCTCTACTCATTACCTGTATTAACTGCACCTGTTTGAACTTGTTACCTATATAAAAGACACCTGTCCACACACTCAATCAAACAGACTCCAACCTCTCCACAATGGCCAAGACCAGAGAGCTGTGCAATGACATCAGGGACAAAACTGTAGACCTGCACAAGGCTGGGATGGGCTACAGGACAATAGGCAAGCAGCTTGGTGAGAAGGCAACAAATGTTGGCGCAATTATTAGAAGATGGAAGAAATTAAAGGTGACGGTCAATCTCCCTCGGTCTGGGGCACAATGCAAGATTTCATCTCGTGGGGCATCACTGTTCATTAGGAAGGTCAGGGATCAGCCCAGAACTACATGGCAGGACCTGGTCAATGACCTGAACAGAGCTGAGACCACAGTCTCAAAGAAAACCATTAGTAACTCACTACGCCGTCATGGATTAAAATCCTGCAGCGCACGCAAGGTCCCCCTGCTCAAGCCAGCGTATGTCCAGGCCCGTCTGAAGTTTGCCAATGACCATCTGATGATCCAGAGGAGGAATGGGAGAAGGTGAGACAAATATAGAGCTTTTTGGTCTAAACTCCACTCGCCGTGTTCGGAGGAAGAAGAAGGATGAGTACAACCTCAAGAAAACCATCCCAACCGTGAACCATGGAGGTGGAAACATCATTCTTTGGGGATGCTTTTCTGCAAAGGGGACAGGACGGCTGCACAGTATTGAGGGGAGGATGGATGGGGCCATTTATCGCGAGATCTTGGCCAACAACCTCCTTCCCTCAGTAAGAGCATTGAAGATGGGTCGTGGCTAGGTCTTCCAGCATGACAACGAGCCGAAACACACAGCCAGGGCAACTAAGGAGTGGCTCTGTAAGACGCATCTCAAGGTCCTGGAGTGGCCTAGCCAGTCTCCAGACCTGAACCCAATAGAAAATCTTTGGAGGGAGCTGAAAGTCCGTTTTGCCCAACGACAGCCCCGAAACCTGAAGGATCTGGAGAAGGTCTGTATGGAGGAGTGGGCCAAAATCCCTGCTGCAGTGCCAAGAACTACAGGAAACGTTTGATCTCTGTAATTGCAAACAAAGGTTTCTGTACCAAAAATTAAGTTCTGCTTTTCTGATGTATCAAATACTTATGTCATGCAATAAAATGCAAATTAATTACTTAAAAATCATACAAAGTGATTTTCTGGATTTTTGTTTTAGATTCCGTCACTTACAGTTGAAAATAACCTATGATAAAAATGACAGACTTCTACATGCTTTGTAAGCGGGCAAACCTGTAAAATCAGCAGTGTATCAAGTACTTGTTCTCCCCACTGTCTATATAAAATTAATGTAAAAGTATAGTCTATAACTATATAAAATAAAACATTCATTGATGAGTCCTTTTTGCTTTTAAGACTTAAGCACATTTTCAAGTACTTTTGTACTTTTAATCAAGTAAAATTGGAAAGCAGTACTTAAAACTTTTACTGAAGTAATATTTTATTAGGGTATCTGTAGTGAAATTTTCACTTAAGTACTTGATTTGTGTACTTTGTCGAACGTGTTATCACGTTCACATCTGTCAACTGTCATTCTGACAACCGGAATTCTGGTCCGGAGATATTTAACTCGGTAAAGAAAGTAAATAGATACTTTGTATTACATGTTCTTTTTTTATTAATCTAGATATCTCACAACTTGTGTGCTTTTTCTGGGCAAGTCGGAGTGAACTGTGGCGCTAATAGAGTGACGATTGTGTGCCGTGCACAGAAGGCCAAGGTCAGGATTTTCGTTTACTCGCAATTTTGTCATGACAACCGGTACACAGCATTCACTTCAGGAGGTTTACCTTGTTATTAGTATTATTGTATTATTTCTTATTATTTACTTTACAGAAGAGGCGAGAGTCATGCTCGCTATCGGCCGAGCTCAGTATTTTGACTGAATAATCTTAATAATTTAATAATTTCTTTCTCTCAAAACCCTATAGTATGCCTCCTGATCGCTTTCCATGTATGGCACACGTCTCACTGTATCATTGCATGATACTTTTGTATAATTTCGTTTTACAGTTTTAGCCTGGTCATCATTCACTGCCATTATATAGAGGAGCGCGTGCAAGATTTAAAAAAAAAATTCTGCTTTTGAGGTCCTAGGCATTAGAACAAGGACACAGGGCATTAGAACAACAGCAGGGTGAGTAAAAGATGACTTTATTTCATTTCAGGTGAACTATCCCTTTAAATAATACATTAAATTATTAAGTATATGTATATGACACGTGTCACATGGAACCATACTTTTTTTAAAGTGTGATGCTGGTCACTATTCACTGCCATTATATGGAAAAGTGCGAGCGGGACATTTTATTTTGGAGTAAATAATGACAATTTTCATCTTAGTGTGAACCATCCCTTTGACTTCAGAAGAGAATAGAACAGATTCTTAGACAAACATACCTATATGATTCAACTGTAGCGAGCATGTACAAATGTTAATCAGATTACAATTGGCCTCTGTGTTAGGAAGGAAGATGCCATGCGATGTGCATTTCATTAATTAATCCTTCAAAATATTTGATCATGCTGGTCTTCAACAGAGTGTAACCAATAACAACATGAACCAGCAGTCAGGGGCTTGTTTTAATGTGTTGTAAATAGGGCAGGTATATACTCCGATTCATTACTTGAGTGAAAGTGAGACAAAGTGAACTCAGCAGTGTTCGAAAGCGCTCTGGATAAGCATGAGGAAACCATCTTGGATTTCAGAACCCTGCTGCACCGTTATGTAAAGTGTCCCACGTTTTTCATCTGCAGATTCTGTTATTAATTATTAAAATGTTTCCCCCACCCCCCCAGTCACACACACACATACACACACACACACTATTACAAGACCCCCCCAGCTCCAGTTCCCTATGAAATCAATTAAGAATCAGCTCAGCTGCAGTCCAACACTTCTGCATCACACACACATAGTTGTACATGCTGCTCATTATAAATTTGTCTCACATCTCTCCGTTTTTATCACACAGCACTCATTATAAACTGGCATCAAATGCAGATGCACGTGTGATCTGCAGATAGCAGTATAAATCAGTCTCACACACACTGAAAGGCAGTGCCAAAAATCTCACTTTCACACTATCAGTAATTAAAACATTTATAATATAGAATAGCATATTGTAAAAACGTATAGCATAAAAAAAGGGTTGAAGACTTTAAAGGGTTAGTTCACCCAAAAATGAAAATTCTGTCATTAATTAAAATTACTCACCCTCATGTAAGACTTTCATTCATCTTCAGAACACAAATTAAGATCTTTTTAATGAGAACTGAGAGCTTTCTGTGCCTCCATTGACAATCTACACAACTATCACTTTCAAGCCCCAGAAAGGTAGTAAAGACATCATAAACGTAGTCCATGTGACTCTTTAATGAAAAAGATCTTCCTTTGCGTTCTGAAGATGAATGGAAGTCTTACGGGTTTGAAACGACTTTAGGGTGAGTAATTAATGATAGAAATGTAATTTGATCCAAATATCCAAAAACAAAAGTCATTTAGATTTGCAATGAGCTGAGGGTCAGTAAATGGGTCAATGAAGAAAAAAACTATTCTTAAACACACATCATGTTCTTAGAAATGTAATCTTTCTACTGATGTTGGTTTCATATGGTTTTGATATGGTATACCATTTTCAAGGAAAGTTCAAATTTCTCTAAAATATCACCGTAAAAACGAATACATTTTCTTTACACCTTGTGAGTGTACACAACAAAATATTTTAAATTAAATGTTTAGTTTTTTTCAAGTATTAAAACAAATTATTAATTTTGGGGGATTTTTTACAACCTAAACTACAACCTAAACTTGTATCCAATTTTCTGATATTTTAAGAAACTTACTGACCTTGAAACAACATTTAAAATATTAATAAAAGTGGAGCAGTTGTGTTAAAGGAACACGCCGACTTTTGGGGACTTAAGCTTATTCACCGTATCCCCCAGAGTTAGAGAAGTCCATACATACCATTCTCATCTCCGTGCGTGCCATAACTCTGTCTGACGCACCCACCGCTAGCCTAGCTTAGCACAAAGACTGGAGGTAAATGGCTCCAGCTAGCCTACTGCTCAATATGTGATAAAATAACGCCAACATTTTCCTATTTATATGCTGTGATGTGTATAGTTACTTATAGATTTCTAGACCGATATGGCTAGGAACTATTCACTCATTCCTGTGTAATAATCAAGGAACTTTGAGCCGTACCATGAGTGCAGTGGTGCAATGATATTACAAAGCACCTGAAAATAGGCTAACTTCCGTAAACATAACCAACGTGACAACATATTTGCACAGGGAGCGTGCTGGGGACTATTTTCAGGCGCTGCGTAATGTCTAAGTACACGATGTAACTATACACATCACAACATGTAAATAGGTAGATGTTCGCATTATTTTGTCACTTATTGAGCAGTAGGCTAGCTGGAGCCATTTACCTCCAGTCTTTGTGCTAAGCTAGGCTAGCGGTGGGTGCATCAGACAGAGTTATGGCACGCACAGAGATGAGAATGGTATGTATGGACTTCTCTAACTCTGGGGGATACGGTGGATAAGCTAAAGTCCCAAAAAGTCGGCGTGTTCCTTTAAGAAAAAATAGATTATGTCAAACTACTTAATAACGTTTACTTTTTAAGAATTTAATTCTTTTAATAAGGCTTGTTTCTCAGGACAGTTGAATTACCATGATATGTTTAACTTTATGTCCCCCCCATATAAATTTAAAAATTAATATAGAAATGAAAAATGTTCTCAGCATTGGAGAGGTGTATTCAAGTCGTTCTACACTACCATTCAAAAGTTTGGGGTAAGTAAGATGTTCAATGTTTTTGAAAGAAGTCTCTTATGCTCACCATGGCAGTATTTAGTTGGACAAAAATACAGTAAAAACATTAAAAGACATTTAATGTTTTCTTTATTAATATATTTTTTAAAATATTATTTATTTCAGTGATGGCAGAGCTGGATTTTCAGCAACCATTACTTCAGTCTTCAGTATTACATGATCCTAAAGAAATCATTCTAATACGAAGATCTTTTGTAACATTATAACGTTATAAATTACAATGTCTGTCGCTTTTGATCACTTGAATGAGTCCTTACTGAATACAAGTATTCATTTCTTTCTACAAAAAAAATAACAAAGAAAAGAAAAACTCTTACCGACCCCAAATGTTTGAATGGTAGTGCATGTATGAATTACATTTTGAAGGCATTTACTGAATAAATTAATAGATCCAGACACAAATGAGCATCCTAAAATGAGTAAATAATGAGTCATTTTTTGGGGTGACCTTCTTTTAAACTATGGAGCTCTTTATTGAAGATGATCACAAACCTTCAGAATGATGGGACAGGATGAGAAGGTTGACACAGGAGGCTCCAGCCCCGGAGCCAAATATGGTGATTCTCTCTGGGTCTCCTCCAAAGTGTCCGATGTTCTCATTGAGCCAACGTAGAGCCTGAATCTGGTCCAGTAGCCCATAATTCCCCTTTGCAGACTGATCTCCAGTGCTCAGAAAACCTGCAGAGAATAATAGAGTTACACCGGAGAAAAATAACAGACAGTACGGACCAAAGGTATAAAAAGACCATGATCAATACATGTTGATCAAGCACTCTGAGCCTGAGAAGAGCAAAGCGCATTGGTAAGAATAAAATGAGGCAGATGACTAAAGCTTTAATTAGACATGTTCGATTTCCGGTTTTATTTTGTAGAAACCATGGAAACACCAAAGACGCTTTAATATATTACGTGTTTTATTAGACAGGTGAGCAACTGTTTGAATACATTCATCGACAGAAAACGTATCATTGTTATATATCTCAACACAGTTAGTCTTATTGTTTAAATCTCGTTTTCTTGATTTACCGCGAGGACCATGTTTTACCATGCCTTATATAGATCTATCTTACTGCAGTGTGTAACAAGTGTCTCATAGTAGCCGCCGAACGAAGCATTATAACATAACTTTCAACACACTTAAATAATATAAGTAATATGATAAAACTGTGTTACCCCACATACGCATGACCGGAAAAAGCGGAATCGCTCGCCTGCGGCATAATAAAAGCTCTGTGAAATCCAGGCGTCATCAAGCTAAGCCTTTGTTTTGAATAAGCGACCTCAAGCGCCGAAAAATTACATATTGTGGCTTTAAGAGCACTTTTTATTTCATAAGGTTTGAGAAAAGTTCGTATATAATTAAGGATGTTTATCAATGCATAATGAAAAAATAGGCATTGTTCAATGTATACTGCACAATATACAGAACATTATTGTTTTTAAAAGAAGCTTTTAAGTGAATGATTCAATGACTGAATGCTTTGGGCCACTCAGTGGTCGCCAACTTCTGACGTTGCCTACAGGAACGGTAACTGAACAAATGAGTGAACAAATCAGAACTTATTCAAAAGACTCAAATCACTCCATTGACAGTTCATAAATCTATTAAAAACACAGTATGTCTCTCAGTAGAACACATTTACACATTTCCGATACACTTTCCCTCATTAGATTGGAGTATTTTTTTTGTAAAATTGAGCATGTTTATCTTATAAAATATAATAGTATATGTATAATAGTAGAAAAAATAGCAGGGCTTGACGCTTACTTTTTTCTCCAAAGAGCACCTGTTGAATTCTGCTTTCATTTCAAATTGAGTTAAAAGGTTTAGTAATTCCGTTGTTTTGTCTTTTTTTGTTATTTAAAAAAATGTCTGTATAGTTTTTATTAATTTTTATTTCAGTTTTAGTTTGGTACATCAGGTTAATGAAACTAAATAACAGGTTAATTTCAACTAAATTTTTATAAAAACGTCTTTTTTTTATATTTTATTTTATGTCAGTTAACATTTTTTTATTTCAAGTAAAGATTTTTTTTTAATGGTTTTAGTTTTTGTTAGCAATAATAACACTGATACTAGTAAAATCCATGGGCGTCAAAACCATTGTATGTGGGTGGGACACATACAAAATACTTTTTACGATCAATGATACTGGACCCACTCACTTTTATCGTCTCTAATTCAGCACATGTCTGTTTACCTACCCCTAACCGATAAACACTTATTATTAAACACGTTAGACACTTTATTTCCACTTTTCTAATATTTTCTTCATTTTAATTTAAAATAAATGCCTTTCCGATCTGATATGTGATGGGAAAAGGGAGTGGAGTGAGTTCGGCAAAAGGCGGATTCGAAACTCGGTTCGATTTGTGTCAAAACTTGATGCCATGCATCTTACCCCTACACTATTGCTGCTCTCAATGATATGGTGATTTCCGTAATTATGTCTTTCCCAAGCAGACGTTTAGCAAACAAGGCAATATTTGGACTTAATATAAATGGCATCTATTCCAGTAAAAATTTTCTGAGAGAGGACACACCCACATTTTTTTTGCTTCCGACGCCCATGGTAAAATCTATATATTTAATACTGTTCTTAGTCTTTCCTTCCTGTGATGGATTCCCTTTCCATCCCAGACAGAATTAGAAACAGTTTGTGTAACCAAATAATAACCTGGGTGGAAATTGGACACACTGTGTGACTTTTATTTAATAAACAAGCCTGAAAAACACCAGGACTATTTTGAAATGCCTATGCTTTATTATTGCAGGATGCTCATTCAAATTCAGATGCGGGAGATACAATATACATTCTTACAACTGTATACAACATATTACAATATAAACACCCTAAAGTAAACATTGTCATTATTGCGTGAGCCTGTAGAACACACAACAGCGCAACGTTCAGGCTTTGAAACGTGAAGTGCTCACATTTATGTAATGAAATCATAGCCTTTTGAAGTTTAATAATCACATTAGGTAGTATCGTGATTTATGTTTTTCCATCACCAAAATATAAGATGCCTTAAAATTATCAAGATGCTTGCTATATACCATTTAAGGTATTGAAGACATCTTTTTATGACCTTGCATTTAAGAAAATTGATCCACATGGATTTTTTTTATTCACACACATGCTCCAAAATACATTTTACAGTTCGTACACATCTATTTTTAGTCGCAAATTCGAGTGAAATGGTCGCACTGTGGAGCCCTGAATAGTAGGCATTACTCAATGTACTGCACGCACAATATACAGAAGCAGTAGGCTACATTCATATTTTTAAAAGACTCTTTTAAGCAAATGATTCAATGATTGCATCTTTGGCTAAGTGAACATGACTCTGAGTCACTCACTGGTGAAGTAGTCTAAAGGAACACATGATTAAAAATATTCTAATCATCCCATTGCTAGATCATAGATCTATTTATAATCGCTCAAAAACATATGTGTCTAAAATCACTAGGAACGCTTTAGCAGAACATGTTTTCATCTGCAATGCTCAGCACTGTGAACCTCAGTGGTGCTGGGGTGGGTTTGATGCATTAACTGTTATCATCGCTGGTGAGAGTTTTATTATCATCTTGTCAAGCCTGTCTTTATGACGGGTCTAGCCGATTAGCCAGTTTAGACATTTGGACCGCGTTTCTCTGGATAGCAGAAGCTTAAGTGCTCACGGCTCACATACACACTTTAAAATAGGAAGCCCATATACCATTATGGACCTCTACAAATAATAAATGCTAATGCTCATTAAAATGGGCCGTATGAGGCTCTCGAGTCACGGTGTAAATGAGAACTAAAGAGCTTATGTAAGTCTATTTTACTACTCTAACTGAACCGGTGATGCACTAAAAACATGAACATTTGGAGAGAAAAGGGAATTTCTAACATACATCATATGTCTAAGAAAGCACTCTTCAGACTGTGAAAGATAGGCTTCCTCTGGAATATTAAAAGAAATGGGGAAAAGACATAAGAGGGGAAAAAAAGAGATAAAAATAGACCCGTACTTAAAAGCTACGTGCCCTCAGACCCAATAAAAGAGTCAGTTAGTGTGGCTGTGTGTGTGTGTTTTAGAGAAAAAGAGCATGTCAAAGAAACCAAAAGGGATGAGTAGAGAAAAAGACAAACTGCCATGTTGTTTTCAGGAGTCAGGCCTGTGAGGAAGACGACAAGCGACAACATACGGCACATCATATCACAAACAACACACAACAGATCACAAACTCGGCACCTCTACATATAAAAGGCTCTCCCAGTGCGTCATAGATGGAGCAATACACAGAAATAGAGTTCTTTGAAAATGTTCGTTACAGATGTAAAAAAAAAAAGCTTTTGACGTCTGAAAGTCCCGCCGAACGATAATGACATTGTTTTAAAGGATACCACCGCCTCTGCTACATCCATTTACATGCTATATAAAGTAGTAGCATGTATTCATGACCGAAGGCACCGTTATTCTAAGACATGACAAAATACAACAGAAATAGTGATTTTGCACTTATGCATCACTATATTTGAAATTAATACAGCCTATATTTTTGCTCTTTGCCTTGAAATACCACATTCACTACCAATCAAAAGTTTGATTCAAAAATACAGTACAACATTATATGTAAATGTAATGCCTCCTCACACAAATTCCACCCTGACTGTTCACACTTTTATTACGAAATATCCAATACATATCTGTTTTATTTCAGTTTAGTTGGTCACACTCATCAAGAAAAAACAAAAAACAAAAATGGGCCACACTCAGCTGTGGTGTGAACATCGCCGTATTGTCTAAATGACATTAATAGGGCAGGTAACTGGATGTTTGTTAACTCACATTCTAAGCGTCGGCCTCACGAGTCAAGGACAACCCCTAGAAAACGAGACAAATTACGTATTCATCAAACTGCTAGATCAGGCCACCACAGGCGAGTCCCTAAAGATGAGTGAAGTCACTGAGTGCATTACAAATACAACTGTAGTGCAAATTAGAGGGGGAGTGTGGACGTGAGGTCTTTTTATAATAGTTTCATATTAGGTGAGTGTGAAACCTAGAGGTAGTGAATCTGTGGCTATATTCGGAAATCTGGCTGTTTGGGTATGCATACTTTGTGCAGTATGCACATTTCTGGAGGCACAGCATACGTAGATGTCCTACTTCACTGGGTATTGTATCCCACAATGCAACCTGCTCAACTTAACCTTGCATACGCAGTAACTACGTTAGTATGCCATTTGGAACTGCTGCCAGGCCCGGTTACAGAATCAAATCACTGAGGGTGCTTCTGAAATTACTGAGTGTGCTCTAGTAAAGTGCAGAGAGGCTAAGCAAAGACTCCAACATAGTAGTGTACAGTGAGACATCGCTTTTACCAATAATTGGAATTTCTAAAATATTTTGCTACAAATTGTCTAATAATCTATTAGTCTGTCTTTACATTGATTTAATGCGTTACTAGTATTTTAACATGTCATCTTCCTGAGAACCAGAAAAAAAAAAAGGTTTTGTGAATTTATACCCCCCCCCCCATATTTTAAGATATAGGGGGATAAAACTTTAACTGAACAAACTAAAACTTAACTAAAATAAATAAAACCCAAATATTAATAATAATAAAATAATAAAAATGACAAAAGAATATAAAAAAATTGCTAATATTTTTACTAAAATTTAAATGAAAACTGAAATATAAACATAAAAGCTTTAATATCTTTAAAAAGCAAAATATCTATATCTATATATCTAAATAACTATACTGGTATATAAACAACACAAAAACAACACTGGCACTCACATAGTCCAAACTACATCCTTCTTAGTATGTATTGTATGCTATATAAAATACATGAAATATAATGTACATTGCAACAGCAAACCCCAAACTGTTAAAAAATGGTTGTTTTACATTTATACTATTTTGTGTAGAAAATTTTAACTTTTGTCAAGTCTGATTAAATAAGGAGTCAAGCAAGGTACATTGTTGGATACAGTATTCTATACAGTTGCATGCTGCACTTAATGGCAAATGTAGAAGGTCATGCGGGAATTCCATGCATTCAGAAAAAAGGGCATACTGTGCACAATATACATGCATCAGATATAGTAATAGCAGTATGGGAGTATGACGTTCTGAACATAACCCGTGTTGTCTAAACCTACTGTTCAGAGGTAAGCATGTAAACATTTGTGTACCTGGATGAGGGGGAACCCTACCGTGGTCTGTCAGATGACTGTAAGTCTGAGTGTGCAGCACAGCCATTGGATAAAAAGCTGATAGTTGGGAAAGTGGTGTTCAGGAATTGGTTGCTGAGGGTCGGTGGGTTTGACTGTCTTCAAATTAACCTCCTTCTGTTGAGCTGTTTGCTGTTGCCTGGCAACCAGCCACTTCTTTCGGAGGGATGTGTTTTGCGAGTGTGCAGACACAATGTTGAATGTTGCAAAAATGCAGTGATTATCCTAAACAACGGGTTGCGTCCATATGTGTAACGAAATATCATATTACAATTTAGCAAAATGATCAGTCAAACGTCTAACCCCGTGCACCGCTCTGATTCGCTCGGTAAGTTTCACTGTGAGCTGAGTGCTGAGTTGAATCTCCTGCAGACTTCGGTGCTGAGAGCAGCAGTTTGGGGCTGGACTCATGCATATGCACCACTCCAGTGAACGGCAGATCGGAGAGTGAGAGAGAGATAGAGAGAGAATGTTGCATGCCAGAGTAAAAGAGGCGATGCAGGGAAAAAGATAGATTAGATAGATATATAGTTCTATGATAGATAGATTATAGCTATGACACATCACCTTAAAGAGTACTGAATCTCCCAATCAATAAAGGCAGAAAAGAAGCAGAAACAAGCAATATCATATGTAAGCAGATGCATATGTAAAATCACGCAATCATCTTCATTAAACTGCATATTAATCAAAACTGCCTAATGTTACTGAATGAAATGTCGACCCAGGACGAGCTATAGGACTGTGCAACCTTAGAGGATGTTGATGGACTCGATCTACTCCATCTATGTTTTGATCATTATAATGCAATTTTCTTAGCTTTCTGCTCAAAATGTTGCTTTTTTTATGAAACGTACTTCAAGTGTTGATGAAGAACGCATTAAGCTAGATTAGGCTTGTTTTTTTTTTTTAAGCAGAGGCTCTGTTCTTTCCTTTGATATATTGCATGTTCAGACAACAAAATATTCTGAGGGCCATGAAATGATCAAAAATGCTGGCGATGTCTGGCAACTTTAAAACAAAATGCTGGCAGGGAAAGAGCTAAAGGTGAAGTATGTATTTTCTGCAGCACCTAGTGGAATTCCACAAATAAAGCATCTTTTGAAATTATGCGCCTTCCCTAACTCAAACTTCACAAATAGTCATGTCTCAACAGGCAAAATAGGCTACTTCCAATAAAAGATCCAAAATATTAAGATTACTTTAAGCTGTGCGTAAACACATGAGTCTTTCTTATATAAGTAACTCATGCAACATATCTGCATATTTTTTAACATGACAAACTGTTTGAGGTTGTCTACACCGGACATGTCAAAGTAAACATTATAAACTTGTGCATGATGATGTTGTGCTGAAGCATCCATTGTAGCACGTTGCATCGCAATACCCTGTTCACTTTGATGCGTTCGCGACCTGTTTAACCTTTGAAGGTCTAAATGTAGCGAAGTTTAGTTAGCACCCCTACACCGGAACCTGAAATTCTTTTCCCATGTACGAGTCAGTCGTGGTCTCAAACCAGCTAAACACCCTCTGACTCCGTATGCACAGAAGCCACACCCCAAACTCACGCTATAGTTTGAGTTCTCATTGCTTATTCGTTCCATTCCGTGCTGATCCGGCCCAGATTCCCGCCGGAGACTTTCCGACTACTGTTTTTCGAATACTATGAATTCGGACATACTACTCTGTTGGCGTACTGTTTTTTTGCACATTCTATAGTATAGAAGTATTCGATTTCGGACAAAGCTTTAGTCTTTCAGGGTTCATGCAGGTTTCACCAAGTCAAATTTAAGACTTTTTAAGTCTTAAATAAAAAAAAACTTACAAAGGAAATGCAGAATCACAAAATTACTTGCAAAGCAAATTAATTTATTCAAATTGAACAAAGTATTAGTAAACTTGCACTTCCTCATAGCTCAATCTCAGGATTTCACTATATATATATATATATATATATATATATATATATATATATATATATATATATATATATATATATATATATATATATATATATAATTATTATTATTTTTTCCTCCTTCTGAGATCAAAATTACTGATTTTGTGGTGGTCATTTCCAGTTTTTTTTTTCATAGGATGCCACATTTACCATATTTGATGCACAATAGTCACACATGACAATAAAACAAACAAAATGCTTGAATCTTGTTTGGTATTACAAAAAAAGGCTGGTCCAAAGCTGATGTGCTATCTAGCTTTAATAACATTATCGCTTAGGGTGGGAAATATGACCAAAATCTTACAAGTAAGCAATTGCTTAATATAAGTAAAAAGTTCTCAAGTAAACGGTCATTAATAAAATAAGAACTTATTAACCAATTACAATAGGACAAATAAATACAACCTAAAGATACTACAGTAAACTACAGTAATGTGCAGATCCAATACTGACACACGTCCCAAACTGTTTTACTCAAGAGTCAAGACATAACCGCCAATAAGAACATAGGGATATGAATGTGTGTATGATCGTTCAAGAGTAAGCCTAGAAATAGACACATTCGGTACACTTGCGCAAACTGACAGGCGGCAAACGCGTGCACAGAATCCACAGCCATTCTTCTGACATCGGTCTGTGTGTCTACCGAATTGAGTTTGTGGTTTACATCGCTTTTATTAACTCTTTTTAGTGCTATCGGACGCATCATACTTTTATTTGGTCATTATGCGAGATGGCAGGTGATAAAGATTCACCCTCGTTTTCACGATTGCGTGAACTGGAGAACTGAAGCTGAAGAATAAAATCAGTTTGATGCATCTGTGGTACAATCCGAAAGAGACCCGCGCCAATAACATGAAAGCTGATTGGCTGCAATATAAGATGAATGCTGGTCTCATTTGTAGTTGTAATACAGCAAACTATAGTTGGACTAGCGAAAGAAAGAACTACAACAGCCCGGAATAAACACACACACACACAAAAGCGCTGCGGGAGCATTTCAATGAGCATTAGAGGTAGCGTTACATGGACGTAGGATAATATAAGACCTGTTTAAAACTATTTAAGACCTAGAACTCAATACTTCAGAGAACCCTGTCTTTGCCTTGATGTGATGAAGTTGAAGTGATGATATTTATTTTAACTTTATTATTAACTTGCATTACCTTTGCTCAAATAATGCGCTTGACCAGCAACCAGGAAACTGTGAGCTAGGCAAAAGACACGTGACCAATCCTGAGTGGCTGAGTCACTACACGCATTCTACCAGCGCAGTTCAGTACGTTTAGCTAAGAACCTGAAAATTATGGGCCGAGAACAGTTTGTACTTGCCCCGTGCTGAACCACGCTCAAGTGGAAATCTAACTGGAACCGTTCCTTACCGTTCTTAGAACCGTTTGGCCTGATGGTGGAAAAGCAACTAATGTTTTGATGGTGCCTGGGGGGGCTCAATGTTTAAATTTTGGGGGGAGATAAACCAAGAGGCAACCTTCCGGTCTCTCTCTTGAATCCAACACAGAAGTGACTTAAACAGCAATTCATCGACTGACTGCTAGACGGAGTCAATCCCATAGACCCCCCATGTTAAAATGTTCTTTATAGCAGAAAACAAATGTTTACAGCCTGGTACAAAAGGTGGTTTTGCTCTATATAGCTAATTTTGCCCTTCATGACAACTGTCAGGGGGTGACTTTTTATTTTAAATTATATTAAGCCTTACAGTTCTGCATAATTAAGGGCATGGCCACTTGAGTGGCAGGTGGATTGCCACTACTAGTCACTACTAGCCGTTTGTCTGCCGTCAACCAGGCACCTCAGCTCCACCCACGTCCCGCCTCTTTGCCCATTTTCGGTTATTCAGGAGTAATGCGCTGCCAAGATGGAGACAGCCGACTCCGCCCACTTTGGGCTTCTAGAAACCTACGGGGGACGCCACGGACACTACATTCCTTCTTTTATACAGTCTATGAGATAAACCCATGAATGGCATACTAATAGTAGTCAATTAACAACAAACTTGATTAAGATAATGTATTTTACCATACAAATCACCTTTAATCTTACTCACACAACACTAAGAATAATAATTCTTATTATTATTATAAGTATATTTAATTACTATTATAAATATATTACTAATTACAATAAATAATTGTATGGACTGTAGCAGAGGAACTCCACAAAACCCAGAATGCTTTAATTGACCTGTCCTTGGAGCCAAACGATATGAAGCAGGATGACAAGATGAAAACCTTAAGCAGAACACCAAAGAAGTGACCCATTAGACAGAAGTCCACTTCTGTGTTCACTAAATTCTAATTCAATTCAAACTCCTGCTTGTGAATTGACTACATTCTTAAATTACGATTTTTGTCTTGTCAAGCAGTAGTCAAGCAGAACCTCAGAACCCCATTTGCCCTCGCCATTCCTCGCACGCAAGCGTGTTTCTCTCACTGAAATATCTGTAGCATATTGGTTGGTGAAGTATAGTAAAATAGTTAATCAGCTGTGCTTCGCAGGGCCCCGCTGTTAGGCTACATCAATATCTCACAAACATAAAAACAATATTCTGCGTTCTGCACGGCTGCACCTTACAACAGACTACAGACAACTAACCGCCTGTTTTACCAGAGGACGTACTGCTACTGAAAGAAGAATGATGGCGAAGAGGTGAGATTTAGCTTGCTACAATATTAGCCATTGGATCTTATGTGTTTGAATGCAAACTCCCAATCTGATCTTATTAGAACTATTTTATGAGGTGCCGATATTATATGAATTTGAACAAAAACATACTTTTTGTTGACAAAAGTAAGCATGAAGCTTCACCCCTAAACCTAACCATCTGCAGGGCATATGTACAAAAACATACAAATGGGATAAGACAAATTAGCTACCAATTCGTCAAAACGTAAAATACCTACGAAATGCCATGAGATTGTGTTGGCAGCATTGACGGCTCACTTCTTTAGTCTTTGTAATCATTGACTCTGAAATAGAAATAAACAAGTGAAGTTAATCATGCTAAATCTCGGCGCTGATCACCTGCAGCGGGTATAAAAATATGAAAATGTGCCCTCTTCATTCTGAGATCTGAGGTGGCATTTACATTTGCAAAAATCCTCTCCTCCACTTCTCAGATACCAACACGGCAAACATTCATTGTTTCCCTTTGAATTTATAATTACGCGATTAGCGTCCACATCAAAAAATGAAAAGCGCATTTCAGAAATATAAATATAGCTCAAAGCAAACATCCTCGAGAGGGGCACATCAGCGAGTGAATCATAATTCGGGGATTCTGTGCTAGCTGGTGGCGAACGGCGGAAAGTATAAAAACTGCTGAAATAAAGACTCGTGTGGAATTAGGAACCTAATTAGGGTAATCTGTTTCTTCAAATAGGACAGATTTGATGAAGAACTGGAAGATGCAGAGAAAGAGAAAGCGAGCAAGGTGAGGGGGGTAATGCGAACAGGGAAACGCCGGAAACGCTTAGGCCCTGGTAAGAAAACGGCGCTAACCCGCAAGGCCCATTGACAGCGCATTCTTTCTTCCCCAGAGTTCATTAATTTGTTAATTAGTTAATTAGCCTGAGCAGATGGTCGTGGTACACAAATCAGCAGCTCAGAGGGGCAGCTGGGCGGAGGCAGAGATGGAAGGTGAGGGCGCCTCAGATCTGGAGAAAACTTGCACGTTCGCAGAGCGCTAATGCTAACGCAGCTAACCTGCTGCAGTACATAGAGCACATGTGTACTAGCACTCGCAGCTCACTCAGGCCTGTCACCCCCTCCTCAGAGTGTGTGTGAGGAATTTCAGAACGTTGCACATCGGCTTCGAATACACAAGATCCTGTGCAGGTCAGAATCCAGAAACAAATGTGTGCGTGTGTGTGTTGCATTAGCATTGGTTTGAATGAATTCTCTGCTTCACTGCAGATTTAAAATGGCACTTCTGATGGTTATTTTTAGCTTGTTCACATATCTCCCTTCTGTCTCCACTCTTTCACTCGTCCTCTCTCTCTCTCTCTCCCCCTTTCTCTGGCCCTTTTTCCTTTTATCTCTCTTTCGCTGTGTAAAGGTGCATGTGCATATAGCTCACACATTTCTGACAGTGTCTGTGCGTATGGGAGCTGGATAAAGGGTCGGGTTTTGTGCTAAACCTGCTTTTATGATGCGGAACACTGTTCTGTCTCTTTTTTTCCCACTTCCTTTGTGCATTTTTTTCCTGTTTGAAAATGCTTCATCCAATCCAATCATCCAATGGGGCTGGAATGGCAAGACACAAATGCGTAATCCTCTTCACCGCTATAGAGAAACCTCTTTAAAGCAGAATAGAGAGAAAGACAGATAATACACTGAAAGGTTATTCTTATTTATCCATGTCCCAAAATTCATCACCCATGCTAATAATCATCACTTTTTGCACCCTTTCAGAGCGGCATACATGTATTTTTGCTTCTAATGTGTTCATTTTATACAGTGTAGGTTACACAACATACTAATGCTGAGGTATGCATAATGTGTGCATCATGCACATTTTCTGTATGCATGTAATATTTAAAATGTGCAGTACGCAACATAGTATACTGCATGGCATACTGTATCCCAGGATGCACTGTACTCCATTTGCAATGTGATGAATGCAGCAAAAGTAATAATATTGACAGGCTGAAAAATGCTGGAGTTATAAAATTTGCAGAGGTATACACTGACTGGATATTGCAATGATTTTAGTGCATTTTTATTTGTTCACTACATTTCCTAACAAGCGTTTAGTTACAGGATTGTCGTGATAAGAATGAAAGCAAGTATGAGAGCTAAAGATTTCATTATTAAAAATGGCTTTAGAGTTAGCCCTTTTGATTTCATCTCTGTTAATCCGTTTAAACTAGGGCTGTGAATCTTTGGGTAGGCAGCAAATCGATTCGATTCACGATTCAAAGGTTTTCGATTCGATTTAAGAATGATTCGATTCGAGGCGGTTCACATTACAATTCGATGCGATTTGATTAATTCAATTTGATTATGCATTCATAGGATTATTAAAATGCTTCCCCTAATGTGTCTTAGTCAGGGTGTGAATTACGGTAACACTTTACAATAAGGTTCATTAGTTAACATGAACTAATAATGAACTGCACTTATAAAGCATGTATTTATCTTTGTTAATGTTAATTTTAACATTTACTAATGCATTATTAAAATCTTGTTAACATTAGTTAATGCACTGTGAACTAACATGAACAAACCATTAAAGTGTGTAATAATAATAAAACAATAAAGTAATAATATGAACTAACATAAACAATGGACAAAAGTTTTTTTGGTAACACTTTACAATAAGGATGTATTAGTTAACATTAGTTAATGCATTAGTTAACATGAACTAACCATGAACGTGTTCATTAGTTGAACATTAGTCCATTAGTTCATGATCCATTAGATCATGAACTAATGGAGGACTTTTCCCGAACAACGTGTGGTGATGTTGGGGTGGTTTGATCTTTTTTTTTTTTGTATTTCTGACCCTAAAACTCAACTAACCTCTGCAATTTTCCATCTGTGATCCTTGGAGAGTCTTTTGGCCACTAAAACTATCCTCTAATCGTGCATTAGGACGATATAGACATGTTATTGCCCTGATGGTGGAAATGGGGATTTTCAATGCTTTAGCTATTTTCTTATAGCCACTTTCTATTTTGTGAAGCTCAACAACCTTTTGCTGCACATCAGAACTATATTCTTTGGTTTTACTGATTGTGATGGATGATTAAAGGAATTTGGTCTTTGTGTTTCCTCATATGTATACTCCTGAGGAACAAGAAGTCACAATTTCATGTTCCTAGTCACCCTGGTGTGCTAAAAATGTAAAAAAAATGAATGGGAATATACTTCAGAGATATGTTATTCATAAAGAAATCTAGGGGTGCCAATAATTGTGTCCAACGTGATTTCCCCCCACTTTCAATTATTTTACTTCAATGAAAGATTAGATTTTGTGCATTTTTTGAATGAAAATAAAGCTAATAATTCTGACCTCAACTGTACCTGATGTCACTTGACTTGACGTATTAAACATGCAACATAGTAAGGTCTTGTCACCAAAAGTGTTAAAGTTAATCCCATACTTTTATATTAAAATAAATTGTAGACTGTATTTAGCGCAGTATGCTAGTATTCATAGCACACAAATATCCCAAACATGGAACCTCTCTTCTCTATTCGTACCCCAACCGATATGAGAAGCTTTTGATCATTGTATTAAATAAACACACTAGAGAACACACACAGGCCAAAACTACTCCACTTACAACTTTGACTGTGATTCCCTCAGATCACTTCATCTCCACAGGGAACTGTTTCATTTACCTTCTTAGTCTGTTTAGATTTATATTCAATCTGTCATTCTTGAAGGTAAACTCACCCTGGCCTTCTGCATTCATTATGCGTTCATGGAAAAAGGGAGTCATCTCGACTCACAGGATGCTGTGCAGAAACGGACCAAACACGGTTCTCTCACACCATACGTGAAACATTCCTCACAAAATCTCTGACACATAAACCAAGCTTGAAACTTAAGCGTCCTTACTAACAGCTTGGAAATGCAGTCATAATTGGGTCTTTTTTTTTACAGTTTAGTGCCACTGAAAGTGGAATGTAGGCTTTTACTTCTCCCCGATTGGGTTATTGTAATTCTTATATCCTAAAAACACTTTTCAATATCTTTAAATTGACAGAGAGCAGTACTCCACTTCTAGAGTTTCGGCCGTTTCTCCTTCCTGATTAAATTACTGTAACTCTTCTATCCAGATGAGGTCACTTAATGTGTTAAAGTTGAAGTAGAGCAGAAAACCACATCTAGATGCTAATGACTCAAAAATACTCAACTCAACGCAAAATGAAGAGAAATAAATCAATGTTCTTCTAAACCTCTCTGATGGTTTCATATAATTCACAAAATAGATTTATAATTCAATAACCAAGCTCTATACAGACGAACCGCCACTACAACTTCCCCCTTTCTTTTCGATATCCTTAGGTTCTCAGAAAAAAGACCACATTCACACAGCCGCAGAATATGGTTGGCAGTCCTGTATTTGAGTCCTTAACATGGTTACGTTCACACACAGTTCAGTTATTTACGGCAGTGACAACCACATTCTATAACCGGACTTACATCTGTACATTTTCAGGACTCACAACCGCATTCTCGAAAAACACGTGCTGTGTGAACGGAACCGGACTGGACAACTAGTTGTCTGTCACCTCATACAGAGCGAGAGAGCCGTTCTGCGCTGCATAAACACATGTCTACTGTGTGTTGTGGGTTTTCATGTGTGGTTTCGCTTTCGGTAACTTACAGCACTGGAGCTGTGTGTCATCAGAACGTTTTAGATCCAGTCACTTCTCCACCAGAGGGGCTCCTGTCAATTTTGTGACTCAAATGCTCCGCTCTCTTCCCAGACATAAAAGCTGCTGTCGGTTAATGAAGATTTGATGGATGAACTCACGGCTCGATTGGACTCTTGTCGTATCAAAAGTGATAAGACTTTCAGTTTTATGAATGTTTTGGTCACTGATATTACTATTGTTACTGGTAAGAGAATGTATGTTCATACAGAGAGTAGCTATGTTTCCATCACCCTGTTTTTATGCACATTTTAAAGTATCGCATCAGAAACGAGTGATAGAAATGCCAAATTTGTTAAACATTTTTACGCTCACTTAAGGTGTTTTTTGACTTGTGAGAAAAAGAGCTAATGCGAATAATGGGAGATGGAAATGCATTTGCCAAATAAATTCTGGCGTAGCGAACATTAAACCCACGTGACTAATACTCTGTTTGAAACGCTTAAAGGATTAGTTCACTTTAAAATGAAAATGATCCCCTATACTTTACTCACCCTCGAGCCATCCTAGGTGTATATGACATTCTTCTTTCAGACGAATACAATCGGAGTTATATTAATAAATACCCTGGTTCTTCCAAGCTTTCTAATGGCAGTGAATGGGGAGGGAGTGAGTTTGAAGCTCAAAAAATTACATCCATCCATCATAAACGTACTCCACATGGCTCCGGGGGGTAATGAAGGCTTTCTGAAGCGAATCGATGGGGTTTTGTACAAAAAAAAAAATCCATATTTAAAACTATATAAAGTAAAATATCTAATAATAATAATAATTTGTTACATTTATATCATCCTGGGACCCAGAAAAAAAAAGTTTTTTGAATTTAGTATTTTTTCATGTCATTACATTGTTTAGAGCAGGGGTGTCCAATCCTGATCCTGGAGGGCCACTGTCCTGCAAAGTTTAGCTCTAACCACAATTAAACACACCTGTACCAGCTAATCAAGGTCTTGTTAGGCATACTAGAAACTTCCAAACACGTGTTGAGGCAAGTTGGAGCTAAACTCTGCAGGACAGTGGCCCTCCAGGGCCGAGTTTGGACACCCCTGGTTTAGAGCATAAGCAACAAATGGAAAATAATTTTTTTTGAAAAGTTATATTTTATTCATATGTTATGTCCTCTGTAGTTGACACCAGGTTGTTTAAAAAATAAAAATGACATGAAATTGCATGTATAGGCAAAAACAATGGGATTTATTTTTAATTCACCAATCAATTTTTAGGTTTCAGGGTTTTTTTTAAACAAACTTTGTTTAAAGATGATTCTGAACTATGTTATGAAAGATATAATGAAATGCGTTGATATACCATTTTACTTTATGCAATATGTGGGTAAAATGGCCATACTTGGATTTTCCCATTCAATACAATGTATCTATACACTGCATCTAATTTGCATATTAATGTGTTCTTGGAGCAACATGTAATGAATAAAGAAGTGTAATAATGGGAGTAATAATTGGCAACATTTTCATAATAATATCTAATAGTTCATAGAAAATATTGATATGTAATTTCTTTCCCTATTCACTTGTTATGTCTCCAAAATGCCTGATCAACATGATTTAAGTCTTGGCGTCCACTACAGTGGACATGTATGAAATCAATGCCCTGTTTTGTAACAGAAAGTCATATTTTGATTAGAAATCCCATAAAATTTTCCTGAGATGTTGATTTATAACAAACTATTTTAAAATGAATCAGATTTAAATTATAATAAATTTTTTTTAACATATTAACAGCCGTTTTAAACACCAAGAGGAAGTTGTTGTCCTGGTGAAACCTCCAAACATTTGGTATCTCTGCAAAGCCCCGGATGTGCTCTTTAAAGGACATCCAGACTGTGACATGTGACATGTATGATGTCAGAGAAATTCACTAAAATATTATGTCCACTACAGTGGACAAAAGTCTATTCATGGGTCCCAGCGCTTTTCTAGACACTCAAAGCTTTTTACATGGAAGGGGGGGGGGTCTCCTCAACCTCCACCAATGTGCAGTATTCACCTGGATGATGCGACGGCAGCCATATTGCGCCAGAACGCCCACCACACACCAGCTGATTGGTGGAGAGGAGACAGAGTGATGAAGCCAATCTTATAATAATATGGGGATTATAAGGAGGCCATGATGGACAGGGGCCAATGGGCAAATTTGGCCAGGATGCCGGGGTTACACCCCTACTCTTTATCGAAGGACATCCTGGGATTTTTAATGACCACAGAGAGTCAGGACCTCGGTTTAGTGTCTCTTTAGCATGCTTGTTACAGTTTAGTGTCCCCATCACTATACTGGGGTGTTAGGACCCACTCAGACCACAGGGTGAGCGCCGCCTGCTGGCCTCACTAACACCTCTACCAGCAGCTACCTAGTTTTCCCAGTTGGTCTCCCATCAAGGTACTGACCAGGCTCAGCCCTGCTTAGCTTCAGTGGGAAACCAGTCTTGGGCTACAGGGTGATATGGCTGCTGGCAATCTAGCTTCCGCCAGACCGCCTTATGTAGTCAATGTACAAAAAAAGTGTTCAAAACACTTACGCTACGTCCGATGTCATACATCGTGCCAATAACGCTTTTTCTGTAAGTTGAATACGCAAGGATGTCTGGCGGAAGCTAGATATTTTACTTTATAAAGTTTTAAATATGGATATTTTTCTTACAAAAACCCATTGATTCGTTTCAGAAGGACTTTATTAACCCTTAATCTACTAAGAAAGTGATATTAAAAGACCAAACTCAGAAAACACTAAACATGCCTGTGTTTTATTAATAATATTTAATAATATATTTTGTCTTTTTTTTATGTTTGTCCATTATATATTGGTCCATTTAAGCCTCATCATAAGCGTTTTCTTGGTTTTTCTATGGGAGGAAAATGCTTAACGTGTAATTAAACGCGTTGTGTTCATATTCTGGACTCATCTGCTTTTCTGTAAATAGCATGCTTTATTAGTTTGGTGTTTACCGAGTTTGGTCTTTTAATACCACTTTTTAAAGCGTTTTTCACGTTAAGGTTAAGCTGAGGGAGTTTTATTTACTGTTGGTTACTAGGTTACCAATGCACTGGATGGAAACGCACCTAATTCGCATTTGTTTGTTTTTCCTTTTTTTGTGAACTTTGAAAAGATTCACTTCACGTTTGGATGGAAACCCAGCTACTATTCGAGATTCTGCCCTAAGTTTTTGTTCGAATGGAACATTTTGAGATTCACAATTGTAAGTACATGTAGCCTATTTGTCAATCCTAAAAACTGACAGTGTGAACACAGCCAAAGTGTCCTTTATAGTGAAAAACCAGTCCAATAATGCAGAAAATCAAACGAGTGCGTCTTCTAAAACATAATATACCATTTATTAAAAGTTTTGACTTTTTGTATTGTTCATTGATTGAGCTTAAATTCAAATATGTGAATCGAAATATTATGTGAACTTAAACATTAAGTTTATATTCAAGTTAAATATTACAACAACAACAACAAAAAAACTGCACAAACGTAAACACTGGAAAATTTTAAATGAATCATTCATCCACTAGTGTTCAAATCTCATTTGCACTTGCATTCAAAACTGGCTTGTCAAGACATGTTGTGGAGGCTTTGGCATGAGAACCAATGATATTTGACTTTACTGATGGCACATGTGGTGCAACATGACTTGACATGCCATATATTCAAAATATATGAATGAGATTTGACAGTTATTTTCAGCATACGGTACCATTTTTACCACATTTTTATGGGGCCAGATTATTCTAAAAAAATTGCCAAAGAAGAAACAGTTTGAAACAGTAAATGATGACTGAATTAAATTTTTTTGGGTCCTTTAAATTACATAAAAAAAATTAATGAACAACAACTAACAGAGGACCACAACAGCAGTAATAATAATAATAAAAAGACAATGTTGTACTTACCCAGAACGCCTAATCTGTAGTTCATAGTGACAACAATCACATTTCCATATGCAGCAAGAACGCTCGCATCGAACATGTTTCCTGTCCCCTCCATGTATGAACCACCATGGATAAACAACATCACAGGCTTCTTCCGACGATCTCTAATATCTGTGTAAAGCATAAACATGCATAAACATTTTTGGAGCACAACATATAACATCAAATACAAATGTTGCCGCTTCATTGATCTGCTTAGCGAGTAAACCGTGATAAAGCCTGATATTATCCACTTGATTTATACACTACCGGTCAAAAGTTTTTAGACAGTAAGGTTTTTTAAATGTTTTTAAAAGAAGTCTCTTCTGCTCACCAAGGCTTCATTTATTTGATTCAAAATAAAGCTAAACTGTAATATTGTGAAATATTATTACAATGTAAAATAACTGTTTTCTGTTTGAATATATTTTAAAATGCAACTTATTTCTGTGTTGGCAAAGCTGAATGTTCAGCATCATTACTCCAGTCTTCAGTGTCACATGATCCTTCAGAAATCATTTTAATATGCCGAATTGCTGCTCAAGAAACATTTATTTTTATTATCAATTTTGAAAACAATTTGGTGAATTTGTTTTGATCAATATAATGCATCCTTGCTGAATAAATGTATTAATTTCTTTAAGTTCTTTCCCAAAAAAAAAAAAAAAAAAATTCTTACCAACCCAAAACTTTTAAACGGTAGTACAATCCTGCAAAAGCTTTCTATTTCAGATAAATACTATTCTTTTGAACTTTCTATTAATCAAAGAATCCTAAAATGTATTTTTTTTTTAACATTGATAATAATCAAAAACGTTTCTTGAGCAGCAAATCGGCATATTGGAATGATTTCTGAAGGATCATGTGACGCTGAAGACTGTAGTAATGATGCTGAAAATTCAGCTTTACCATCACAGGAATACATTTAAAAAAATGTATTCAAATAGAAAACGGTTATTTTACATTTTAATAATATTTCACAATATTACTGTTTTTTTTTAAAAATAAAATAAATAAATGCAGCCTTGGTGAGCATAACAGACTTCTTTTAAAAACATTAAAGAATCTTACCGTCCAAAAACGTTTGACCGGTGGTGTATAAAATAACATATTTGTTATTTTTCAAGCATGCACATTGAATTGACAATAGACCCTTTTCACATTTCCAGGTTTCTCAGAGCGGAAGTCATCATAGTTGGGTTAACTATTATAGTTGTGAATGTACATAAAATATTTTTTGTGTGCCCATTTGCTTAAACAGCAAAAGAAAAACGCCACAATAGTGATTTCACAAAAGAGGGAAAAAATTGAGTGAGATTGATAACGGGAGACAAAAGAGAAATATGTTAATTTTTACCATCACTCACATAGACGCTGTATTAGAAACACCCTCACAGCAGCGGTAACTTTTTTTTGTAATTTGATGCAAAAGTAATAAAACACAAAGTATTAGTATTATATATGTACATACATTTTTTTAAAATAAAAATACAAAAAACGTTGCAGGATTTATGATATTGATGACCGTTAAAACGCGTCATCGCAGTCTGTGAAAAAGGTCTATTAAATGAATAAATATATAGTTATTATTATACACTACCGCTCAAAAGTTTGGGGTCAGTACGATGTTTTTGAAAGGTGTCTTTTATGTTCACAAAGGCTAATTTATTTAATCAAAAAATACAGTAAAACAGCAATATTGTGAAATATTACAATTTAAAATAATTGTTTTATATTGGAATATATTTTACATTTTTTAGCAGCCTCATGGCCCTTCGGAAATCATTGTAATATGTTGATTTGGAGCTCAAGAAACATTTCTTATTATTATCAATGTTGAAAACAGTTTTTGTGGAAAGTGTTATACTTTTTTCAGGATTCTTTGATTAATAGAAAGTTAAAAAAGAACAGCATTTATTTATTTGAGATATGAGAAAAATTTTGAGAAAAAATTGTAACATTATAAACATCTTTACTGTCACCTTTCATCAGTTGAATCCATTTTGAATGGTAGTGTATATAACACAGATTTAGAACTATGCATTCATTTCAGTTGAAAAATGTGGTTGGGAAAAAAAAGTTTTGCGGTATTTTAAAAATTTAAGCAGAAATGATCCGTTATCTTGTATTTGCAAAATAATAAGGTGCATATACTGTATACTGCGATTGTGGTGTAGTATTTGTGGAATTAGTGGCGTGTTCCCGTTTGACGGTCCGATCAAATAATGAGTCAAGAAAGAGATGGTAAAAATAGCGGTTGATATTGCTTCCAGCTCACTTGTCACTCTTAAAATAGAAGGTCAAGTTGAGCAAGTACAGTACACAGTGCAATATGTTCTGCTGTACACTGCATATAATGGCAACTTTAGTAGGTCATCCGAGTATACAAATGCAAACACTGTATATTGCAGAAATAGTATATCAGTACACGATTCTGAACATATCCTCAATCCTCTCACTCTGCAATCTTTTGGCATGGTCTGCCTTGGGTGGGCTCATCAGTTCTGCACTCTGCTGGCAATGTCTGTCTGTTTCTCTTCCAAAACTCTGTTGCTCTGATGTATCTCTGTATCAGTTAGTACAGTCTGTGTGCGTTTTCACTCTCTCGCTCCTCTGTAAATTTGTAATGCAAAAGCTCTGGTAGGTCAGTCAGAGCTTTGACTCTCTCAACAATTCCACCATCTCACATCTTGGATCTCCCTCTAGGTGCTGCACTGGTACCTTTCACGCTCTCTTGTGCGCTTCATTGGTACCTTCTCTGTCCTTCGACCCTTCGAAACTCCCCCATCTCAAGTGTCCAGATTGGTTTATTCTGTCTCTTTTAGATTCACATCTATATGTGCTGCTTAATGGTACAGGTTGTTCCCCTTCACTTTTCTCTCGCAGTGTGTTTGAGCTGCACATGCTCATGCATATATACATATGTTCTCGGAGATGCTTGTGTGTGTGTGTGTGTGAGGGTAGTCAGAGATGTCCAGTTAGCCAGTGCTTCTGTGGTGTGCAAGCGCTGTAGATAATTCATATGAAAACCAGACCATGCAGAAACATAAATAACTACCACGACATCTGTTTACCCCGAGAGAGAAGGAGGGGGGTCTGAGAGAAAGAAAGAGTGTGGGTGAGAGAGATGGGAGAAATCATAAAAGCGAGAGTGAGACAGATTAAGAGAGAAAGGGAGATACGGCTGGAGTGGCAGCGAGAAAGAGAGAGAGAGACAGGAAGAGATCGAGATGTGAAAAGGAAATGGCACACAAAAGAGAATAAAATAAAAGTTACACAGACCAAGGTCCTTTCACGGACACACAAAATCACACACACACACACACACACACACACACACACACACACACACACACACACACACACACACACACACACACACACACACACACACACACACACACACACACACACACACACACACACACACACACACACACACACACACACACACACACACACACACACACACACACACACACACACACACACACACACACACACAGGCAGCTGTGATGCTGAGTCGCTATGGAAACTGCCTCATCTCTCTCTCTCTCTGTCTAATAGAAGCTCACCAGCACTGACTCACTCATGCCTGTTGCCACGGAAACAAATTCTACGCACGTATTTGCACGCCCGCCTGCATCACCACCTGAATCTCGGGTTACAAACGCATTACAGCGACTGCACACTCACACACACACACACACACACTTTTCTTATTAATCTTTGCACACACACAAACACCTCTGCTTGTAGACAAACACACCTTATAAACACGCATATAAAACAATGAGCACATCTGTTTGTTCAGCACACACACCTACGTGCGATCACGCATGAACATGCTCGCACACTCCTGCACAAGTACGGGCACTTGAATAAACACAGTGCCGGAGTCTCTCGAATACCGAGACCACTGATTTTCCAATGGAAATATAAACAAGTTCAATTATCCCAGAGTATCTCTTTTAGACGCACAGATACACACAACACTAATATCAGACTGCTCAATTTTCTCCTGCCTTTGATATGTGTTGTTTCACACCCTCAGTGCAAGAGTTACTTGGTAAACGTCTGTGTTTCATTGGTGCCATTGAAGCAATGACACCGATGATTCGGCCAATCGGATAGGACGGTGTGGATCAGGTGTGCTGTTATGGCAGTGTGCTGTGAACAGCCAATCAGCTGATGGGAATTTTTTATTAAGGATGGAACTGATTTTTGTGTCACTATAAGGCGACTTGAATGCCCACAGGAAAGAGGTTTTATTAAGAAAATAAAATTATTTTTATTTAGCAAGGATGCATTCAATTGATCAAATGATTTCTATTTCAAATAAATGCTGTTCTATTCATCCATCCATACGCATTCTATTCCTCCAAGAAAAAAAAGTTTTCCCACAGTACATTTTAATCAGAACAATAGTACTATTCGATAATAATAAGAAATGTTTCTTGAGCAGCAAATCAGCATATTAGAATTACTTCTGAAGGATCATGTGACACTAGTAATTAGGGCTGTGCGATATTGAAGAAAAATGCGCTATAGTATAGCTTATTAGCTTATAGTATATCTATTTTTTTTAAATAGATTTTACACACTTAAAGCAATATCGTATTGAATATCGCATTATTTAACAAGGATATCGTATAGCGGCTATACGATATCCTTGTTAAATAATGCGATATTCAATACGATATTGCTTTAAGTGTGTAAAATCTATTTAAATTATATTCAAACAATTATTTAAAAGCTGAGAATGATACTATTTATGTGTTTCACATTCTTTCTGGGAAAAGAAAGCATCGCTACAACTTCTGAAAGTGACCAGCCGTGTACAAATGTATGTCACAAATCTGACAATGTAATTTTAACATCAATGTAAACAAACAAAAAATGGAATGCCAATATTTAAATACCTTGACTGTTCGAGTGTGTAACAAGGCACGAAACAGAACTGAAGGGATCACACGCTTTCAGAGAGGCGGCTTGTGTGTGCGTTTCAGTGTGTGTCAGACAGCGAGACTGTTATTGCGTTTATAACTCTTTTTAATGTCAAGAAAGTCACATAAGTAACAGTCGTGCGCCCAGTCTATTCTCTGCTATAAGTGTCGACCTTAAACGTACAATTTTCACAATGTTGAAGTAGCCTATTAAAATTATTCAGATATTGAGGGCCCTTGCGATATGAATATCGCGATATGAACATTTGCGATATTTCGATATATTGTGCAGCTTCAGTTCTGTTTCGTGCCTTGTTACACACTCGAACAGTCAAGGTATTTAAATATTGGCATTCCATTTTTTGTTTGTTTACATTGATGTTAAAATTACATTGTCAGATTTGTGACATACATTTGTACACGGCTGGTCACTTTCAGAAGTTGTAGCGATGCTTTCTTTTCCCAGAAAGAATGTGAAACACATAAATAGTATCATTCTCAGCTTTTAAATAATTGTTTGAATATAATTTAAATAGATTTTACACACTTAAAGCAATATCGTATCGAATGATGCTGAAAATTCATATTTGCATTACAGGAATAAATCAAAATTTTAAATATATTCAAATAGAAAAGAGTTAGTTTTACTGTATTTTTAATAGAATAAATGCAGCCTCAGTGAGGATTTCTTACAATATTTTTTATAAATATTTTAATAATAACAATAAATTATTATTATTAAATTATATCAATATTGATTAATTATTTTAATTAGCCCAGAAATCTAGACGCACTAATTTGCAGCCAGGACGTCTAGCAACTCTCCGTTGGCTTGCGAGCTGGAAAAACCAAACTCTAGTCAGGCCAATCACATCGTGTATAGAGTCGGTGGGCGGGCTTAACATAATGATGGCAGAGTTGACGCGGTTCTGCGTGCTACTCGTAAACAAAGAAGCTGGAGAACAGCGGTCTTTCGAATCGGCTTTGGCCTCGACTCTGGAAGACTTGTAGTTAAGCTTTTCTTTGAGAAAAGAACAAAGAACGGCACTGAAGTCATTCTTAAGAAAGGAAGATGTGTTCGGAGTTTTGCCGACCGGATACGGTAAAAGGTTTAATCTATCAACTAGCTCCGCTTCACCTTCTTCGTAGCTCTGGTTGGTTGTAGCGCTATCCTATTGCGTGCAGAGGGAATTTGAAAGACAACCGTTTATCCCGCCCCTCGGATTGAGCCCTGCCAATGGCTTGTCAGGCTATTATTTTAATAATAATTTTAACAAATCTTACCGACCCCAAACTTTTGAACGGTTGTGTATTTCATAAGAAATCTTAAAGATGTCTCAAACTAAACTGAATCTTCCAAGATGCAAAGGCTGCAATTGATTTCAAAATGAACCTCCATAAGTCAATGTTTAATCAGGAAAAATGTCATTGTAATATGATTGTAATGGCCTGTATATACATTTTTTTAAAGTAAAATTTTTAGTGTTTTTTATGCCTTTATTGAATAGGACAGTATAGAGTATATACAGGAAAGTGCAGGATGGAGAGAGGGGAACGGGTTCGTAACTCTGGTCGCCAGAGGCACATTTGCGCTATATGTCAGAGCACTGCCCACGAGGCTATCTAAATATTTCACTCATGCTCATGTCATTCCTAGCCTGAATAAAGCGAGATGTTTAGGGCAAGTTTTCAGCGAACGTAAATGTGGGTCTATTCCTCACACAATCTAACATATGAGTTCAAAAGACTTGGAATATAGCAGGCAAGTCATGTGGGCGGCTTTTATGAAGCCTATTTTAAGCTTTAAAAGACTCTGATGCCCATCCACTTTCATTATATGGAGCAGCTTGGACATTCAGCTAAACATCTGCTTTTGTTCAAAGGAAGAAAGAAAACAAGTTTGGAACGACATGAGGGTGCGTAAATAATGACCGAATGTTTATTTTGTTGGTGAACTATCACTTTATTGTCAATAATAATGAATAAGTGTAGAATCAGATGCTGTAAACGCAGATCTCTCCAAGCTGTTTTTTTTGCTGCAGTATTGAGATATTTTGTGTGTGTGCGATGCATCACAGAGAAGCACATAGAATCCACAAACATCTTATCTGGGACAACCCTGCTTACGAATCCATGAGTATAATCTTTGTGTGTGTGTGTGTGTGTGTGTAAGAGCGACGGAAGAATGGGGAGACACAGGAAGAGAGAGAGACCGTATGCAATGCGTTAGCCTCAATATGGAATGGAAAGAGTCCGAAATAGAGAGAGAGAGAGAGAGAGAGAGAGAGAGTGAGAGAGCACAACGCCCAGATCCTTTCAACAGAGGCCTTAGTATCCTATTCGCTTCAAAACATCCTCAAAATACAAGAACGCTATTCTGTCTCTCCTCCTCCAAGCCTGCATCTCTCTCTTCCTCTCCTATGCCGCACCTCCCCCTCCCTTTCTCTCTGATCTCCTGCTTTTCCTTCTTCTCTCCCCCTCTCCTCAACTCTTTGCCTTCATCTTTGCCTCTCTGCTCTCGTTATGGGACTTCACTCTTCATCTTTTGTTCTTTTCCGTCTGGCCTTTTCTCGACGTTATTTACAGGAAAGTAAAGCAGAGAGACGGTGGAATGGGAACGGGATCGGGACACGGCGGATTCGAACCCGGGTCCATATGAGCCAACGGCTCTCGTGTGTCGTGAGCAAGCGCGCTACCTTTTGCACCACGACCATCCCTCCCTTCTTGTTCCTGTCTCCCACCCACACATCCTCTCTCACTTTCAAAGCTCCATGAATCTTATTTCATCATATACTCGTCTTTATCACGACAGTTTTTTTTTTTAGCGATCTCTCCCCCTCTGTGCTCTCAAATTGGGGATCTGAGTGTTCCCCCTCTCCTCCTCTTTTTCAGCTCTCCTCTCTGTCGTTCTCCTCCTTTCCTCCATCTCTGCTGTGCGTTTCCTCTCCTCTTCTCTCCCCGTGTTCAGAGACGCAAAATTGGATTAGCTGGCAGTGTCTCTATTTAAACCTCTGCAATTAGAGACGCCCGAAATCCGAGAACTCAACGCAATGAGTGCGAGCCTTGCACATGCAGAGACATGTATGCGGTAAAGAATGATAGTCATTTAGAATTGTTACAGCATGAAAAATAGATACTGTAAAACCCAGTTAATTGTTTAATTTGCTGAAACAACAAGCAGACTTTTACTGTAAAATCCTGTTTAAATTACGTTTTTGAAAGTAGTCAGTACTGTACTATCCAAACCTATGAACAGCTATAAATGGTATACTGTATACACCGATCAGGCATAACATTATGACCACTAATATTGTGTTGGCCCCCTTTTGCTGCCAAAACAGCCCTGACCCGTCGAGGCATGGACTTCACTAGACCCCTAAATGTGTGCTGTGGTATCTGGCACCAAGATGTTAGCAGCATCCTTTAAGTCCTGTAAGTTTCTTCCATTGCTCCGTGGTCCAGTTCTGATGCTCACGTGTTGGCGCTTTCGGCAGTGGACAGGGGTCGGCATGGGCACCCTGACTGGTCTGCGGCTATGCAGCCCCATACGCAGCAAACTGTGATGTCCTTTCTATCAGAACCAGCATTAACTTCTTGAGCAATTTGAGTTACAGTAGCTCGTCTGTTTGATCGGACTACACGGCCCAGCCTTCGCTCCCCATGTGCATCAATGAGCCCTGGCCGCCCATGACCCGTCGCCGGTACACCACTGTTCCTTCCTTAGACCACTTTTGATAGAAACTGACCCCTGCAGACTGGGAACACCCCATAAGAACTGCAGTTTTGGAGATGCTCTGACCCAGTCATCTAGCCATCACAATTTGGCCTAGGGCTGGGCAATATGACCAAAATCACATATCACGATTCACGATATAAGTAATCTCATTTTCAGATAACGATATATATATCACAATATAGTACCTTTTCTGTTTATATATACACAATTAATTTAAAAGATTTATTCACAAACGCTGATTAATGAAACAAGTCGTGATGAACGAGACATTGAAAATATTCCACCTTCACGAGTCTCTGTTAAGCCAATGGAGTGCCACGGGCAAAAGCCTGTTCTAACGTTTTACTCTGTGGTTTATTTTTAGCACCTGACATGGGGCTGGACGATTAATCGAAAAGTAATTGAAAACGAAATTCAGAACCTCTAACCGACGAAATTTTCCCATGTCGGTTATTTCGGTTTTTAATCCTGTTAATACTTTCCCCTTAAAGGGTAACAAAACCCTAAACCAACTTTTTTTAGTTAATGATCAGCAAGATTGGGTCTTTGTTAGTGCTGTTCATTGATTTGAGTAAATGTTTTGACATTTGAGTATAAAGTGTTTTAATTCTACAATATATGGTGTAAAAACGTCTGAGTGCTGCCGTCTTAAGGTTGAACGGTGGCTACTGCAGTTGAATATTGGACGATGTTGGTGACGTATGATGGTTCTTCCAACGGCTCACGAGCTCACCACGTCCTAAGAAATGTTTTAGAATTAACTCTCATGTTACATGAAGTAGAAACATTATGAATTAAACTTACTTGACACTTGCTATCAGCATTCTAATGAAGAAAATGCGGTTAAATAATGCAGTTGTCAGTACACGTCAGGCTTTTCTTGTGATATTTTTGCTGCCCGTCATGTGTACAGATACTTTTCATATGAGACGCGTTTTCAAACCTGGACACGCAATACTGTAACGTGCTGGTGTATATAGTCTAACTTTTATTTGAGGAAATCTGTTTATAATAGGCTATTAGGTTTGAACTTATTGGTCCTGCACTGCTTATTGATTCAGTTAATTTGAATGAAAATACGTTGCATGTATCTGATCTATTTAGTGGCATTCAGTATAAGGATTTGACTGTTCATAGATTAGGACAGTGGTCCCATTCTCTCTTGCGCTGCTGCTTCGCTAGCAGCGTCGACTTTGAGCCAGCGGCTCAAATTGATAAGGCTCTGGCCCTGTGTCACTTCAGGTGAAGGTGGGGGAGAAAAGTCCTCTACTTCAAATGACCGCTCTGTTGCAAAGCTACTGGCGTCACTCCAGTCATTCTCCATCTTTGCGACTCGCGAGTCAGAGAGCTGTCAATCAATACATCACTGTGGGTCTCAGGTGCACGCCTCCCGCTCAGCTCCGCCCTTGGTTCGTCCCCTCCGTCTCCGCTGGGCTCTGGCCACTTTTTCAGCATTTTTCAAATATTGCCAGTGGGTGGAGTTAGGCTCTGAGTTGGGGTTGAGTTACCCTTTAAAAACATAATAGAGTGCTTGTAGTCACGTGACTCCACCCCATCCATTCAGTGGCATGGAAGCAACATGGAGGGGAACTCAAACACAGAGTCAACACACGCAGACAGCGTCCTTGAGAAAGTTTGTCTTGGTGCTCTAAGCGTAATTACGTTATGATGCCTGCGGTGGCGGCGATCGTGACTTTGTAGAGCTGAATGGGGGGGGGGGGGGTGCTCTTGTGGTGGCCCCCTCAGCACTTGGTGCCATACGCGCAGAGCGTTATGCGCGTGGTGGGAATTGTATGTGTTTTAAGGCTTACCAGTTTGGACATTCAAGCGATTTTAGACCATTGGATGTGTATCATTGTACTGATGCACTGTAACACACGAACACAGACTCCTGCTCGGAGCCACCTGGTTCTGTCTCCCCTTCACTCACCATGCTGTTATTCACATTTTTGCCTGCATCCTCGTGGTGGCGTGCAAGATTGCAGTCATCCAAATGATGAAAAAGTATTGCCGTAAACAATGTATTTTGCGACACCATGACATAAAAGATAGAGCATAATTTGAAACGATAGACTTTTTATTTCGTCCATCCAATATATATCGTCATATCGCACAGCCCTAATTTGGCCCTTGTCAAACTTGCTCAAATCCTTACGCTTGCCCATTTTTCCTGTTTTTAACACATCAACTTCGAGGACAAAATGTTCACTTGCTGCCTAATATATCCCACCCACTAACTGGTGATGAAGAGAAAAACAGTGTTATTCACTTCACCTGTTAGTGGTCATAATGTTATAAGGTGTATATATAGAATACACAATATATATATTTTTTCACTCAAAATGAAAATGGTTATTAATTATTCACCCATATGTTGTTTAATTTTGACTTCATTGGAACATAAAGAAGGAATTTGTTTCTGAATCAACTGATTTATTGGAAACTAATGCTGCGTCCCAATTCGCCTACTTATACTACGACCTAAAAGTATGTACTCTTTTTGTGAAGAAAAAGTACATACTTTTGAGTGTGTAGCAGAAGAGTATGCAAGCTTTGGGACATACTACTTCATCATCTATAACGGACTCTGTCGCTTAGTTACGTGAATCCCGTCACAGTTTAAACTACCCTGTCAATCATCGTCACAGTTAAAATCCTCCACATTCAATTTAATTTCCTACCGTATCGGAGAGGAATGTAGACGCACGTTGATCTGCCATTTGAGGGTCTTTAATGCAGAGACTCTCCTCATGTGTTTGCAGTTTAAATATGATGCATTTAAAAGTTAATGTCTAAACGTATCAGTACAAAAGTTCACAATGCCGCTGCAGGTGAAATATATTGTGGATAACATTGAATAAATATCTTTTCGTCAGGTTAAATACTGATAATTGATCTCTCAAACCCTTTTATCTAAACCTCTCTACTTAACCGTTGGACTCGCACGTCCGTCATGTTTATCCGCGTTTGTAGTTCTAATCGAATCCTCGTCCAACTCGCAATGGGTTGTGGGCAATATCAGCCGTTAGAATGTGGCCCTGTCCCAAATGGCACACTTCATATGAACTTTCGGTCTTGTGGGCTAACAATGTCTCCCGCGTGCACATGTCCGTTAAGTCCTAGAGATTGTAGGGTGTCCCATTTGTCATTTTAGGTCTCAAAATGGTGCGGGTTCCACAGCGGGCTTCTTCCCGACAGTCAAAGCCGCATTATGTTATGAAAGTGCGGACTCGTAGGAAGACCGCAAGGGTTTAGGGTGCCATTTGGGACAGGGCCTGTGCATCGATCTGCACTTCAAATTCTAACCGGAAATAGTAGACCATCTGGGTATCTTTGGAATACTCTTTCCAGCATACTACGATTTGGGACATACTAATTCTATTTTCAAATACTATCTAGGACGGATAGTATGCGAATTGGGACGCAGCGTAAGGGTGAGTTGAACCAACAAGGATTACATTAAGCACAGTTTAGAGCTAATCTAGGATTTGTTGATCTAGGCTTGATTTTAAATCGAGTTGTGCTGCACCATTTAATTTTAAACCCAGATTAACAAATCGGGGATTAGAATTTAACCTGCGATTAAAACCTCCATTTACGATTAATTTTCGCCGCCATGATGGATTCGCCATTGACAGCAACAATACTAATATTCATTTTCCTTGTTATTGACCACCACAAAATCTCTCTCTCTGACATACAGCAAGCAGCTCTTGCCGATAAAGGAAATAAACTTGTAAAATGTCAGCTGTCTTTATAAAGTGCTACGTAGACTGACCGTTACTGATCAAGCAGGCAATGAGAATATTGTGGCAGCGTGTGCGGATTTCATAAGCATGGAAATATATTTATAGTATGAATTAATGGAGTATATTGTGGCAGCGTAACTTATGACAAAACAGCTGTCATGATTGGGCGGCAGTGGCTCAGTGGTTCATGTAGGTTGTCTACAAACCGGAAGGTTGGTGGTTCGATCCCCGGTTCCACCTGACCAAGTGTCGAGGTGTCCATGAGCAAGACACCTAACCCCAGCTGCTCCCGACAAGCTGGATGGCGCCTTGCATGGCTTGACACCGCCGTCGGTGTGTGAATGGGTTAATGTGAGACAATGTGTAAAGCGCTATGGAAGGCCATTGGTCTGTTAAAAACGCTATATAAATGCAGTCCATTTACCATTGGCGGAGTGACTATCTCCGCTCTTGACAGCGCCGCAGCAGCCACGCACGCGTGGAGCGGGTATGAGAAACGCGAGGCGTGGCCGCGATCACCGGCGCTCACCTCATCATCACAGCTGCCGTTAAATGCTAAATAAATTATTAGGGCTTACTCTCTTCACCGAGGTGACAGATCTGCATCCCGGACTTAATAGGAGGCTAGGCCACCACCACCCTCATACTGCCGGCTCAATGCGCTTTATTTTTCATTTTTATTTGCAATAAACACCCCTCTGAGACCTGATGACCCACCCACTGTTTCTATCTCTGTTCAATCATCTGTATATTTTAATTGTAGGGGTACTTTATTTTATTTAAACCTCCACCCAAGTAAATTTAAAATCCCTAATTGAGATTTAAATCTGAGTTTAAAATTATGGAGCAACAGGATTAAAGTTAATCTATATCTTAAATATGAATTAAATTATGGTTTAAATGTAAACCTGCTTATTTTTAAACAAGTTTTAAGTTTAGTGCAACAGAATTATTCGATAAACCTTGATTTAATCTAGATTTAAGAATAATCCTTGTTGGAGCAACCCACCCTAAGAGTCAAAAGACTATGTTTATGGTCGTATGAACTATGCTTATGGGGATTTTGCGTAGCTTGAAGTACTGATTCATTAAAATTGGATTTGAAATGGGAAAAACTTGTTGTTCTTTAGATGAAAGTCAGTCATATACAGGTCTTGAACATAAATGACAGTGAGTAAATTATATTTGGATGAACTATCCCTTTAGGAAAACAATACTTTAACAGTAAATTAATGAAATTATTTAATTATAAAATATTTGTGTTTTCCCCACTTGTAAAGAACACTCCCCAATTTCTTTTTATTTTCTATATATGTACATATACATGTACATTTTATGTTTAATAATGTAAACTGTCTACATGTTTATACTTCATGTGTTTCAGACAATTTTTATGAACTCACTGCCATCATGTAATCTTCTACTTTCATTACTTGTATTAAAAATGTGGATTTCATTATATTTTAAAATGAAAAGCAAATTTAAGTACTTTCAATAGGTAAATTAAATCGGTAAAAGACATATAGCCTGTCATAAACTGCTAAATATACAGGCACCAAATGTCGTCTCTGTACAGTGAATTTCTGGCAACCACAGCTGCGAGCTTTTTTTTTTTAAACACAACAGAAACACACATTTTGTGGAATCTGTGAAAGTATTACATGGAATGATCGACATGCACACCCACACACTCAAACAAACACAAATGTGTTCAGACACACAGTATATGCTGTAAACACATACATACACACAACAAGAGCTTCCTTCTTATTATCAAAACATATTTTGACATTTTATTCATTTAATATGGGCCATTTTAAGATACAAGATTAATATTAAGTCATTTTGAACATTCAGGATCTAGACTCAATTTTACTCTGCTACTGAAAGCAATAAATCCAGCCTGTTGTCTTTTACAGACTTACTGCATTAGCTACTCAACTGCATTCTCAGCTGGATGCATGTCGGCCAATGAAATTGCACTAAATCACAGGGGGCTGATGGGATTTGTAGTTTATTGATTTCTGGCTAATCCTTTGCCATTCATCAAAAAGGACACAAAACGTATAATGAAATCTTAATAAGCGTTGACGGGACATTATTCCTAAAATAAAAGCCTGTTATAATGAAATTATGTCGGAAACATTTGTTTCAAGAAGAGATTAAAAATATATGCAGCACAAATAACCACATCAGCAGTGTATGAATTAGCGCATATATGCTTGAGCATATCTATGTGTGTGTCTGTGACTTGTTGAGCTAAAAGCAAAAACACACAAGACAAAATAATCAAGAGAAATAATGGCACATATTACAACCGCCCCCCCAAAAAGAGTCTGAAAAACAAGACAAAAAGGGAAAAACATGCAAGAAAAATACCTTCGTCCCTCGGTCTGTTCATCGAAGACTCATCATGTTTTTTTGTGAGCGGACCTGGGGTTAAGACAAAAAGGGGGGGAAAGAGAAAAGACAAAATTCAAAAAGATTTTACTGCGCTTAAACAAAAAGAGCAAAAAATTCAAAAACAGCAAAACAAGAAAAACGACAAACTAGCAAAGAGATCATGTGTCCCAATTTAAAAGAAGAATCAAAAACAGCAGCCAAAGCAAAAGAACAAAACAGACAACAAACTCATAGAAAGAGAAAGAGAGAGGAACTGGAGGTGGAGTGACACTTGCTAACATCTCTACTAGCAGTTGCGATGTTATTGTCTCTTTTTTTCCTCAGTCCTCCCTTCCACACTCACTCATTCGCTACATGCCAGGCTTTCAATGACAAATGTCCAGCCATCTTTCTTTGTGCCCAAAGAGAGAAAGTGATGAGACATGTGGAAACACTGTAGCAAAGCTGCGTTTAGTGCAATGGCCCTCAGGAGTCCTCCGTCTTAATGTCCTGTGGGACTGTAACTCCCCCTCACAGGATAAGACTGCTGAAACTGTGATCTCTCTTTTCCTGTCTCACAAACAAACAGACTAGCGTGTTGTGTGATTTTCTTAAGAAAGAGGACATGCTGTAAATGAACATTTGACAATGGGAATCTGGTACAAAGTGAAATTTGAAGTCAAAATCAAATTTACTGTTGTGCATTTTTTACACTGAAGAGCAACTGGTAAAAACAAGGAGGCGTCCATACATTTGTGGGATCAAATAAAATGTGAAAAATGACAACAAACTTGACCTGGACTCTTCTCTATCCTTATTTTTCAGCAAAAAAATGATCATGTATTTTAAACAGAGAATCTAATGCTAATATTGCATTGATGCAAGTTAAATTCTATTTTCTTCACCCCAATGAAACAAGTCCTAGTTAAATAGTGCATTCTTATTGGCTCCTTGGTGCCGCGAGACACATTAGCACCTGTCGCTAACTCAGGTTAAATGCTAAATGTTCGTGTGGCGACAGCCATTAACGGGTATTATCAGCATGACCCCTTACCCCCTCCCTCAGTACTGGCGGTGGGCCTGTAAGAGACGAGATAGAAATCGTCTCCATTTATTTACCGTTTATCTGCTACACAGGCTCTCCACACCAATAGACCACACACACACACACACAAACACACAAACCCCATTTGTCATTGCTATGCATGTAATCCTCACCCAGACTGTCAAACAAACATATTCAGCACTGTATTCTCATAAAACACTCCCTTCAAATGCTCACCCCCTGATTTTCCTTAAATCATACACATATTAACAATTCCATTTAAAGTGAAAGTGTCATGTTTTCAATGAACATAATACTTTCTCTTATCCCAAGTGGAGAGACAACTAAAAGTAAGCCATTAGTAGGTTGATGTCCCATCAAAGTCTGCAAAAAGCATGATTTCAAATGTGTAGTATGCCCAAAATACACAGTATTCATAAAATCAAAGGCAAAAAATACCTGAATGAACACTTTCTTTGCGCTGAAATTCTGAAGCGTGAGGCCACAGGAGAGTCATTACATTTGTAAATGGTGAGGAACAGCGATGTAGCTAATGGAGCAGGTCACATTACAATGCGACACGACAGTCTATTTTTCATACCATTATTAATTTCACACCGATTCTTCAGAGAATAATCCAGTCACAGAATCAAAACAAACAAATCACGGCAAAACTCTAGCGCCCGCTCACTCCCAGTTTCCTTACACTATCAAACTTCTTAAATATTTATGTATTTTTAAATAAACATTAAGTATATCGTTTCTATATCAATAATCAACATCTTTAAATCAGTTTTAAATGTATCCATCGCTTTCAATTCGCAATGGTTAATTTGATTGTGTCAATGCTGTACCTTTGACTTTGTCTGATTTTCAAATATTTTAAATAAATTTACTGTTGTACATTTTTTTACACTGAAGAGCAACTCGCCTTCTTGCATGTTCATCTGAGGCGAAACCTGAATTGCACTTAAGCTTTGAGACTCGATCAATGTTGACGTGATTTTCAGTTCAATTCACCGTCTCAGGTCAGTTCTTCCAGTAAAGACTGGAGAGCAGGAGACAGGTTGATGGGAGTATGGAGCGAGCGCGTGTGTGTGATTAAGTCTCAGCAACGTCAGCACTTTATCGATGCTTAAAGCATTTGGAGATCAAGCTTTCACTATTTTACTGGTTACTGCTTCCGTCTATATGGTCTACAGCCTCCATTAGGGCTCAGGCTTTTCCCAGAAACCTAATCCTGCTGGCCTTTGAAGACGATGCACCAGCTTTAAAACGAAGGCCCGGAAATTCACCTCCAAGCGCAAGAGAAGACATGGGATATGCCGTCGGTGTGGAAGAAAAGCGGAAAGCATGATAATGAAGACTTAAAATGGAGGAAAGATCATTTACGTGGGATGAGTCTTGGGTGGTACGTGGGCTGGTGAGCGCCTGGTGCGGTGACAGTCGGAAAGGGAAAACTAGGCTCTGTGAACATGGCGTTACTCCCAGCCTGAGAGATGGCAGCGGGTTTCGAGCCGCCGTACAGTTTGTGCAGTAAACACTTTCTTTCCGGGAAAGTTTGTGTGTGAGCGAGTGAGTGTGTATTTGGTACTTTTTGACAGTAGTGCGTGACAGGAAACCCGGCAGTACGCCATCCCAGTGTAACCAGCAGGTTTGTCCTCCCTGACAGGCTTGCCGTGTAGAGATGTCTTCAGCCTATTCTCTCCGTCTCTGTTTTTGCTTTTTTTCTATCTCTCTGTCTCCCTCTCTCTGTCTGCAAGGGGAGCAGACCTAGAAAAAACAATACATGAAAGCAATCTGCCTTGAAGGGCTGATGTCATGTGCTCAATATATATCTCCCCTCCATTAAAGACTCTAGATGAGCCATTAAACAATAGCTACAGCAGTTTCTTTCTTTCTCTTTTGTATTAACTCTAACGCTGTGTCCTAACCAGACATGACGTGTCCAGTTTCCACTGACTGTATATTGTGAAAGCAAAAATACTGCAGCCAACCAGAGAATATTTGATGTTTAAAATGCAGCTATGTGGAGTGAAATTTGACCAATGAGATTTGGATGTGGGCGGGGCTAACCAGCACAACGCTACAGAATTAGAAACCACATGACAAATGAAATGTCTTGTTGCAGTAGTGGCTGGATACTAGAGTACAGTGTGACTGTGGAGGTTCGATAGCTAACTCTGTTAGTGTCCTAACCAGGCGTGACGTGTAATTTGTCAGGACACATTCAAAGTGAAATCAATGCGTGACATGCTCATTGCGTGATTTATTTGTATTTTTTTACACCAAACCAGTTCAGCGCAAACTAAAAAATGTCATTGGTCATGTCAATCGCAATGCTGAACGCAATGCTGAAACAACCTCAACCCTAGCACAGCTTAAGTAGTACATCTTGATCCATTTATGATACTCTGAAATGAATCCATTAACTTTTCTTGAGAGATGTTGGGTAATTGAGTTGACCAATAAAATCATTGTGGATGGGGTTTGCACTTAACTGGTTGGGGGAAAACAAATCACGCCATGCTAATCACAGCCAATCAGAACAAATTGATGTTTAATACTGTATGTAGCTATGTGGAGTGGAAATTTGAACCATGAGGTCTACCGAGAGTTGCTAGACTACACTCGCGGCAAAATACATTTTCTGCCGCTAGGGTGCGTCTAGATTTCTAGGCTAGTGAATGAGGTCTAGTTTGTTTAATCACATAACTTTAGGTTTGAACTTCTGGCTATTGTATTTTTAAAATTCAGTTGTCGATTTTTGAACATTATCTTAATGAACAAAATGTTTAAAGCTACACTGTGTAACTTTTTTAGTTTATTCTTAGCTAAAAAGACTTAGTTCTTTCAAAAATATATGTGCTCATTAATGTATATTTACTTCTTTCAAGTAATAAAGTATTCTCGTAAGTTTATAATATGCCATTGAAAATACATACGGGTGAGGGGTTTGAATGCCGGTCGCCATGTTGCCCCTCCATCTTGAAAGTACATTAGCCAAAGAGGGACATACCCGTAAATTCAAACTTCGCCTTTCGCGTTTTAACACTCAATGGCACCGTGTCGAATGTGGATGAGGTCGAACTGGAAGCCATGTTAATCTTGGACTAAATCGGCCACCATAGGAGTTAAAACAAAATCGGAATTGAGAGGAACAGAAACTAATATTCACTGGATGGTCATATACCTTTTCACCGCTAGATGGGGGAAAATATCACACAGTGTAGCTTTAAGAATAATTTTTATAATTATTTTATGTAATAATACAAAAGCCAATGGAAAATCCTATTGGCTTTTTGTCAGGGGAACCAGGGTGATGCTAACTTACGGGTTGGCCTATAAAATGACATCATCAGTGCAGCTCCCTATTGATGGCCATTTAAAACTAGCCGTGTATTCTGACAAATGTTTCAGATGTTTTAGCAGTGACCAAGTTTTGATTCTGGACATACAGGTTTCTCTGTCTGCTGTCCTTCAAGTCACAGCTCAGGATTGACTTTAAGTCAAAGGCTTGGTGATTGGCTCGAAAACAAATATGTGCATCAAAGACCAGCGTTTACATGCAGTGTTGCCAGATTGGGTCGACGATTTCCTGCCCAAAAGCTCACTAAAACCCGCCCGATCCAAGAAAAAAACGCCCAAAATTTAAACTGCCAAATAATGTGCTATAATTTGATTGCCATGTCAAGCAAGGTTGATTAGCACCATTTTATCTCCTTAAAACAAAATAATGATGACAAAATAAAATAAAAATAAATACATTTCCCAGGAAAAATGGATCAAAACAGGGCAAATACATTCAACTACAGTCATGCATGACAAAAATTGGAAGTGGAAACTGTCAAAATCATGAAATTAACCGATGACTTTAAATGATGTTCTATTAACAATGTTCGGGGGGAGCACGTACAGATAATTAACACAAGTGGAGAGCACTCAGCTAATCAACAATAGAGGTATAGACTGTATATGCAGCAGTCCTACCTCAGTTTGTTGACAGTTATCAGCATCCCTCCACCCCCCCTTCTCCACACTTTTAGTTCTAACCACTTACATACACGGGGGTTCGGGCCAAATTCCGAGCTCGAAGCCCTCCCCCCGGACAGCACGCCAAATACGCATTCAAATTTACTCTCTATAAATTATATGTAAGTGTGAACTCGAGATCCCATGGAAAAACACATGCATCATTTTCAAATGTCAACAGTAAGAATAAACTAATTTTAGTGCAAAAAGTGCCCAATATAAGTGATCGGAATAAACAACGTAATTAGCAGGCATTACACACACATTACTGAACACACCACAGCCAAAATGTGTCATTCACTGATACATACTGTACGATAATCCTACAACTAAAAATGAACAACAAGAATGCGTTTACCTTTGTGTTGTGTTTAACTTCAGACAGAACTACAGTAACGTTATGTCTTTCGTGAAGTACATATTTGTAGAACATGACGCAGAACTTAAAACAGTCAAAATGGATTAATCGTTGAGTCAAACCTCTTTCAGCAGCTGTCGGGACGAGTAGAGCGCAGACTAGACGGTTTAAAAGTTGCAGATGTCCTGATCAGGCCAGTGTGCACACGATGATGGACAGGAGTCATATTTGATTTCAATTCAAGTCATTCAACTGTGCTCTTAGAGTTAGTTATATTTATAAATAGTCTTTGAGTCACAGGTGTAATCCACGTTTTGAGAGTTGGTTCACTCTCCCACTCATTACGGTAGATAACTTATTGTATGCCACTTTGGCATTGTGAAAACCTGAATGAGCGTGTCTCCCTGCTGATCGCTGATTGGCTGAAAGTGCGTGCTCGTCGGTCATTGTAGGCAGTTTTTATCACGATGATTTAATTTCAAGTGTTAATTTTTTTAATAAGTTTAGTTTGAGTTATTATTTGATATTGATTTGATCCTATAAAAACGGGGGGTGTGACGTCATGATTGACAGCTGAGATTGACAGCTTCTCTGAGTGCAGTTGTCACTGAGGAACTAACTGACTTTTTTTCTGGATTTTTGGGAGGAGATTGGAGCTTTAGCTTTAATTTCTACATTTCCATAACTGTTTATTTCACACCAACATAATGAATTGTTCTTCATCTGCAAGAGTGTGGGCGGGCTTTTGATATCGCGGCTATACTTCCTGCTCTCTACTGCGCAGACTCCGGTCCTGAGATCACAGTGCGCAGACTCGGTCCCGAGATGTCAGCGCCATATTCGGACCTCCGGAGGCACCAGTTACTTCAGCGGAAGCCAATGAAGTCGAGCCGTCCATATTTTTTTACGGTCTATGGTCACTGATTTTATGGAGTACATGCACACTTGAGTTTGTTATTAAAGGTGCACTATGTTAGCCTGGTCTTACCAGGCTCCCGTACATTTCATTTGTACAGAGAGTCTGGCCACTCTCCATTGACAAGCGTTTACTTTCTTGAAGGCGGGTACTCTGTTGAAGTTTAAAACTATTGGATCTGCTCAGAGCCATTCTGGATCTGCCATAACCAATCGCTAACGTTTGGTCGTGACGTATGTCATCTCAAACTAGAGTACGACATCAAAATAATTATAAAGAACAATAGGTATGCTGAAATGTACATTTACCTAAGATTATTACAAGCTTTAGAAGTATTTTTCATTGTCAGTTTGTTAATGAATTAACTAATGTTAAATAATGGAAAGTGTAAAGTGTATGATTGAACAACAGTCAGAACATATTCAGACAATATCTAGGGCATGTAATTTAATCCAGATTAAAATATAAAATGCTCAAGTTTGAAAATGAATAGCCTTTAGTCTTTAAGTATTAAGTATTAGGTTATGTGATGAGCGGGGAAAACGGCTGCGTTTCTGCTGTTCCGTCAGCGCCCTCTGCTGTCAAAGAGTGAATGTGCACTTCAGCGCCTTCCGCCATGTGCTCAGCTCATGCACGGCCTATTTACATAATTGCGGTTCCTCTTGGTCTATTTACATCATTGCACATTACTCTTTGACGTGTTTTTCATTTTAAACGGTTGATGGGTAAAGTATTCTTAAAATTCATTCAAAAAATCGGAATAATTCGTAATAAATAATTATTCACGTATTTTGAAGTGCCCACGATAACAATATTGAGCATGTTCATTATTGCGGTATATCGTATTACCGTTTACCGGCACATGTCTAGTACACACACATATATTATGTAAACACAAACTTTTATTTTGGATGTGATTAATCGCGATGAATCTTTTGACAGCCCTAGTTAAAAAACATGAATACATTTACTCATCCAGACACATTATTTCCCCATAAACATTATTAGATCCATCGGTATGACGACAAGTTCCAGGATTCCACGCTCATTCAGTGCGTCCTCAATCTATGTCTTTGTTATTGTTTTGAAGAGGTTAGCGACCCCTAGCGTTGAAAAATTACATAGTGTAGCTTTAACCAATTAGACTATAAAATTTAAATTTATGTCTGAAAACTGCCAAACCAGCCCAAATTTTGTCCCAAGCCCGTTTTAACCTCACGTTTTGCTGATTAAGGCTACATTTATTTGATAAAAAATACAAGAACATTAATATTGTGAAATATTATTACAATTAAACAAAAATCAGTTTTCTATTTGAATATATTTTAAAATGTAATTTATTCCTGTGATGGCAAATCTGAACTTTTAGCATCATACATTTTTTTTTATAAAACAGATGTCAAATATTTTTGTAAAAACTATGATACATTTATATACGGTAGATTCTTTGTTCAAAAGAACAGCATTTATTTGAAATAGAAATCTTTTGTAACATTATAAACTGTCACTTGTTAAAGAATAGCTTTCTCTAGGTATTATGATACAGACCATGGACATAAACAAGTCCATGGGAGCATAGAATATAATATTAGCTGTAAGATAATAGCCCACTTTTCAGCATCCAATCAAATTCTGAATCAAATCAAGCCCCCCTTACATTGACATTCCAGCTAAATATTCAGTTTCACTCCAAAATGCCACATTACGGAAGCTAAATGGGTTGCAAATACCATTTTGTGTTGTTTTTAAAAGTCACCCAGTAAGGAGGTGAGCGCTGCCTCAAGTGACATGATGTAATGGCCAGTTTTTCAGTGAAATTTCGGGAGAGGGACGAATCACCGTTGTAATCGTCTCCAAGAGCGCGTGAAAATGAGGTCATCGGGCACGCGTGTGCGTACGAGTGCGCGGCGCTGTGTTTCTTTGCCGTTCAGTGCCTGTGGGCAAGTGAGAAGAAGCCCGTCCATGTCTTCATGACATAAACCTTCAGTTACTGCTAGCAATCTCCCAGCTGCTCCCACTCAAACAAGTGTCATCCTTCTCTTCCTCTTTCTCTCTCTCTCCTGTCGCACTCTATCTATCTCTTGCTCGCTCTTTCTCTCGCTGGTGTGCTGTCTGCATCTGCTGCATCATGCTGTGCTCTGAAATATAGCTTTTAATAAAGCGCATGGATTGTAAACGCTCGTCGAACCGGTAATAAAAATGGAGGATTCGGGGTGTTTGGTGGAGGCAGAACTGTGGCAGGGGCTAACACAGTCGACTAGACGAGAACACAGCTGCCTTCCCACACAGAGCACAGCTGGAGTTAAAAATGTGTGTGCGTTTATGTAGAGCTGTTGGCTCTAATAGACCTTTCACAGTAAAAGAGGGTCTGTTAGTGGTGCGTGCCACGCAAACATCACTACTACTTTTGCTCATACCTAGGGTTGAATTCAAAACAAACCCCTAACGGTAAGTGCTGAACTATATGCTGTTATGTATGCATTATGCTGCAGACATAATGTCTCAATATGGTTTAGTGAGAGGAGATGCAATTATAATACTAAGTTATCAGACATTTATTCCCGGCGGAAAATAAAACAGGTTGAAGGAGAGAACCAAGCCATATCTAGGGGCAAGAATATCATAGGGGCCAGGTCATAATAACGAAAGTGAGAGGAAATTAAAGGTTGATAATTGCTACAGTATTTTGCATAAAAATGTCATATACAAACAGTACATATACTGTGCAAAAGTTTGGGATCGGTAATATTTTTTAATAAGTCTCTTATGCTACTCTTATTCTACTATTGAATATATTTAAAATGTAATTTATTCCTGTGATGGCAAAGCTGAATTTTCAGCATCATTACTCGGGTCTTTAGTGTCACATAAGCCTTCAGAAATCATTCTATGCTGATTTGCTGCTCAAGAAATATATTATTACTATCAATGTTGAAGAGAGTTGTGTACAATTTCTTTCAGGATTCTTTAAAGGCAATTCACCCTTCGCTGGGAGTTTGATTGACAGGCGATCTGACCAATCATCGCATTTTTTTGTCCGACAAAGCAGTCAAGAGGGTTCCTAGATTAACGTCGGTTGACGTGAACTTGAAAAATGGTGTGTAATGACATATTTCCGCAGTTGAGACAACATTCCTTCTGAAGTTCATTCATGTTTATTTTATACTATAAATTTACTAGAAGGAAGAGATGATCGGTTCACGAGCAGCTTTAACTGAGGCACTACAGCGATCACGACACATTAAAGAGTCATAAAACGGTATTTATTGTTTACATTTCTTTAAAAAATGACAAAATGTTAGAGTTGAGACTTTGTTTCATATTAAAAGTAATCTGCTCTGTCCTGTCTGTCAGTGCATTGTCAGTATCCTCTTTGCTCTGCGATGTGTTTTTCACTGCGTGAGAACATAATGTGTGGTGTGAGAGCGCGGCTTGTCGGACATAGCAACAGTAACTAAAGGGGGCGGGTCTTTGCGAACGGACAATTCTGAGATTTGTTTCAAAACTAGGAACTGTGTAGTACTGAATTGTGGAGTTAGATGGTTAAACAGTTTTTCACCATTTCTGTGTTCAGGATTTTTTGGGCAGGCCTGAAATCATGGCTTGATGACGCACTAGAGTCACTGAGCATGGCCCTTCCCCTAACACTATAATAACTAGAGCACATTCGCATCAGTTTGACCGCTCAATCGCGAGTTACTGTCAGTACAGTTAGTTACTACAGCTTACATTCTGTTAGCTAGCTATGCCTTTGTCATGTAAATGTATATTACCTGGTTGCGATAACTTACAAAACAGCTCGGTGGATTCATTTTGTGAAGAGCCACCTTGATGGAGAGCTGAGGATCAATTCGGTAGAATTGTAGTTGTAGTTTACAAACTTTCATAGGGGACAACTGGGATCCACTGATAATCCGCTGTGAATGGGGCCGAACCGACTATCTCCCAATCCGGCCTCCCTTCATCCTCCTGTCCAGCCGACATCTGGGGCACATTCAAGCTCAAACCGGTGCGCAACGTTTTGCTACGGTTTCCAGTTGAACGACTTTTGAGATACGTTTTCTCTTGTTTGGTGGGTGTGTCAAAAATGTCAGCCCAATCAGCAGCAACCACGTGGTATTAAAGAGACAGTTCGCACAATGGGTCCAAGTAAAGTTGTTTACAAATGTGTACGCTGCAGCTCAGTATACGCAACAATTGGAGATATTATAAGAGTTTTATAGTAAAAAATATAGCATATCAACATGATGATTATTTTTTAGCTTCATTGCAAGCCAAGTTTGTTTATATACCAAATTTTATACACAATGGTAATTAAGTGCTTTGCATAAAAATTAGAAAGAAAATACAAGGTATTAAAAAAGTAAGAACCAGAAATAAAGTGATTTAAATTAGAATTGATTACCAGGAGATAAAAAAGTTAATTAAATGGGCTGGGGATGTTCTCTTTTATTCTGGACGGCAAGGGCAGTGAGTACATGTATTTTGCAGCATTAAACACATATTTATATTGATTTCATCAGGCTCTGAAAATTCTTCAAAAAGAACACAAAGAAAGGCCTTCTCAGCTGCCATAGTTGCAATTCTTGCGTCATCAGAACAGGGTGTTCAATGCAGCACCGTTTCCGTTTAAAAAACGTTTTGCAACTTTTTTTCGGGGCTGAACGCAGCCCTGGTGCCATCGTCGGCAGTATGTGCTCACCAATGAGTGTAAGTGTTCCCGCGAGTGGGCGTGGTTTCAGCATCAACAGCGGACACGCCCCAGCGTTTGAGACCAGAGAATACTGTTCTTTTTTTTTTTATTATTATTATTATTTTTTTTTATCATTCAAATTTGGCAGAATGGTTAATAACACTTTTTTTTCTGTGGTGTGACAAACTCAGGAGACATATTTAATATTGCCTTTACACAAATTTTAATGAATAGAAAATTCAAAAGAATAGTATTTGTCTGAAAAGAAAGCTTTTGTTATATTATAAAGGTCTTTACTGTCAAGTTGGGTTATTTTAATGCATCCTTGCTGAATAAAAGTATACACCCCCCACCCTTAGAGACCCCAAACTTTTGAACGGTAGTGTATAATGTTACAAAAGCTTTCTATTTAAGATAAATGCTTTTCTTTTGAACTTTCTATTCATCGAAGAATCCTGAAAAAACAGTTTTCAACATATAATAAATGCTTATGGTGTTCTTCTTTAGATCATAAAATAAGATATTTTGGACAGAATTGACTTTTATTGTATGAAAACATTAGTCAATATCTTATTCAAAAGACAAATCATTAATTCAAAATATCTTACAAGTTTGGGTGAGCACATATTTTAGGAGAGCAATCCCTGTTAAAATGAATGCTATTTTGGGAACAGATTGTCCTGATTATACTAGATTGTAGTGTTGTTGTCAAAACCACCTAATATGAGAACAAAGCAATAACCAAGACCAGAGTGCGTTGAGACCAAGACAAGACCAAAGCAAGGAGAGACCAAGTCAAGACCATTAGAAAACACGGATGGGCGGGGGTTATGACCTATACTGGGACCAACCACCTGGGGGCGATCGAGGCGTGGAGGCTTCAGTTTCTGAGGCCCTGTCCCAAATGCCACCCTAAACCCTCAGTCTTCCTCTGAGTCTGCACTTTCACAACGTAATGCCGCTTTGACTGCCGGGAAGAAGTCCGCTGCGTAACCCGCACCAATGCAGGCTCGGCAGATGTGAGCATCGAGGGCGCATATCGACCTAAAAGGGGGCACACGCGAGCACCCTTCTGAGACCTAAAATGAAAAATGGGACACCCTGCGGTCTCGATGACTTAACGGACATATGCACGCAACGGCCATTGTAAGTCCACAAGACCGACAGTGCACATGAGGTGTGCCATTTGGGACAGGACCTGAGAGGAGTGCTAAAGGCTTGGGCTGTAAACATGTTTTTTTTCTACTGTAAAGTTGGGCATTTTAACATGGGGCTCAATGAGATTCTGCTCCCTTCTGGAGCCAGTCGATGAATTGCAGTTTAAGTCACTTCCGTATCGGCTTCAAGAGAATCTGCGGGAGGTTGCCGCTTGGTCTGGACTCTATCGCAGCTTTCACTGGCCAAGGACCACCCAAGAGGACGTTTGACTGACATGTAACGCAACCAATCACAGTTCCTTTTGTTCTGCGTCATGTTTATGGGCGTGAAAATGTAAAGTCAACTCTTAAAGTGACAGCAGCCTAATAAACCTACTGCTGTCCTCAATGTTAATCTAACAACAAAAGACAAAGAGGACATCACTCATGGCTCTGGACTGAATAACTTTTGTAACTTTATTAATGATAAACCTAGATTTATTTTATACAGTGAAGATGCAGTGTTATTTTATATTTGATTACTTTATTCAATTTCTGTACCTGAAATTGTGATATTTCACTGGTATGTAAAAATTTGAACCACTGGCCCAACCGGGCCACTAGAAAAAAATCGTTATTGTTGAGTTCTGCTGAAGCAGCTCTAAATATTCACTGTGCTATAGTATGATAGAGCTATAATATGAACAGTAGCTACTACAATACATTTTAACAGGCATAATTAGGCATGAAAATAACTGAAGGAAATATCTATTTGCTAAGCCAACTCATTTGATTCATATTCTTTTGGTGTGTCTGCCCGTTATTTTAATAAATTAAAAATGCAGTGAAAATTGGTACTCTGTATCATCAAGTACTTAAAATGAAAGTATTAGTATCCGACTCACTCTGGAAAAAGTGGTATCAGTGCACCCCCATTAATTGTCATGAAAAGAATGCCACAATGGTAAAAAAAAAAATCTAATGGTCCTTAATCGATTTGGCTTACAAAAAAAGAAATACAAGATAAAAAGAGCTCAGAACCAACCACAAAAGTGAAAACTTCATAATGCATTCAGCCCAGATGATTTTGATACACATTTATGCTGTTACCAGATTAACGCAACTCATTTAGTGAATCAGGCGGTGAAATAACACAAACAGAGCATAAGTGCCGGTAACAGTGGCCACAGTTAATTCTTACTGAATTGCCCCTAGTTGTTTAGAGTGATTCAATAGGGAAAACAACAAGACACATTTTCTTATGCAGCTGAACTGTACTGTACTTAGGGGGAAAAAGAAAAAATATGGGAGAGAAAGAGACAGGGAGACAGTATAATGGAGATTTGCCTGCAGGAGATTGTCATGATCCACAGCATTGGTTACAACCCTTGTCCCAGTAAGAAATGACTGTTAACACTATGTGTGTGTGCATGTCACCCTACATGATATGATTGCGGTAAAGTGGCTTTAAGCACACATGTATGCCGGTGAATGGTTTTACAAGGGTGTTTGTGCTGTAATGCAGATGTGCATATCAGGTATTCCAGCTGTTGTGCACTGTGGGGAGTCGGACGGTGTCACAACTCTTAAACCACCACACACACAACACGGTTGAGGCCAAACAAATCAATATAACTGATATCTGATCTGCCCTGGGCTTGGGTTCAAAAGATTCCACTGACTAGACAAATACAAACACATTTGATCCTGTCACATTGTGTGAATACACACACACACATACTCAGAAGCTGCATGAATGCGGTGTTCTGGATTAAGATGTGTTTAGCTGTGTGTTCTGCTTTTCTATACAGCTGGATGGTTGTGAAACTGTGTTTGTTGGTGAACAGCGTGAGTTCAGCAGAGTTCAGATGTGAAGCAGGCCGATCCACAGCTATCATAACATGCAAATTTAAACATTTCACATTTAACACAAAAGATTTTTGCTTTTTTTTTAATGGAGCTCTGAGTTACGCATTAACTTTGTTTCATATGTTTCTCCTAAAATGCCTTTGGAGGACAAGTCCCTTCCCTTGCTGTGTCCCTCATTCACTATTCCCTACATTACTCCACTAGAAGGAGTTAATGAAAACGAGTGCGTTAATTTGGACACTGAGTGCGCCGGAAGGGATGCCGCTTTTGCATAGTTTGTGCTTGCTGTTTAATAATCATTTGAAACTTAGCAAACTTGCAGCTCCAGTAAATGAAAAGATTTATCTTGAACTCTCATGGAAACTAGCATGTATAAAAGGTAATTAAACAATTTAATAACCAATTAAAAAGGAATATATACCTGTATATTACTGTAGCCACGTTGGATCAGCGGTTTGGGAAAGATGCGGGCGCCATCTTGTGGTCATACGCGCAACTCACAGTGCATTGTGGGTATTCTCTAGCTTTTGAGCGAATATCAGTTGTACACACATTATTGCAGTGCATTGTGGGATTGAATGAGTGCACTCAATAACGTCCACTATGGTTTCGGACACCACTATAAATGGCTTTCCCCTCAAATAGGGCCCTATTTAAGGGTATAGGGGGCGATTTCGGACACAGCCCTTGTAAAGCAAAGTCAGTTCACTTGGCGGCCATCTTGATAACAGCCCCAGTTTTTTTACTACTTATATGCTTAACGTGTCACTCCGCTGTCTTCGTTGACTGTCTGGCTCCGTCTTGTAACTGAAAAACACTTAACCACCACGGGTTACAATGGAAGACTTCAAGGGTTAGTTCACCCAAAAATTAAAATTAGGCCATGATTTACTCACCCTCAAGTCATCCTAGGTGTATATCACATTCTTCTTTCAGACAAATAAAATTAGTTATATAAAAAAAATCCTGGCTAATCCAAGCTTTATAATGGCAGTGAATGTTGTTCTGTTTTTAGAAGTCCATAAAAATGCATCTGTCCGTCAATGAACGTGCTCCACATGGCTCTAGGGGGGTTAATAAAGGCCTTCTGAAGCGAATCGATGAGTTTGTGTAAGAAAAATATAAAGTAAAGTTTCGGCTGAACGCCTTCCGTATTCAACTTATGGGAAAAGTGTTGAAAGTGCCTCTGCAGTTCAAAATGACGTAACATAAGCATTTTGAATTGCGAGAGGCACTTTCAACACTTTTTCCATGGAAGGCGATCGGCCGGAACTTTACTTTATAAAAAGTACGAACCGCTAAATTTTTTATGGACTTCAAAAACAGAGCTACAACTACTGCTATTATAAAGTTTGGATTAGCCAGGACTTTTTAAATGTTATTCTGAAAGAAGAATGTCATATACACCTAGGATGACTTGAGGGTGAGTAAATCATGGGCTAATTTTCTTTTTTGGAGGGACTATCCCTTTCAGCATTAATTTGAACATATATGGTAAAAACTAATCTTTTCAGCAATAGATAAAGGCTTAAAGCAGTTTGGAACAGTTTTTCTTCGCGGAAGCTTTGCATAAGAGCTAATAAAATATTTAAACTAAAGACAATATTTCATGTCTAATTTACTTGAGACAAGTAGCCGTGTAATAAGCGGGATAATGCACATCCAGCCGGTTGTTATCGCAGAATAAACTCCTTCAGAGTGACGCAAGACTGATCACTCTGTTGGGGTTTATTCTGCGATAACAACCGGCTGGATGTACAATATCCATTACATATAGGCTTTTTTGCTTAAATCAGGCTGAAAAAACAGCTAATGCATTCTAGAGTAAACTGACCAAAACGTGATTAGGCCTCTCATTTATAAAAGGCAGGACAATTCAATTAAAAAAAGGCAATTCTTACAACCACCATGATGAAAGTTACGACTTTATTTAATTTCTAAACAAGCATCCGTCTTCTCCTTAATAATGTCTCTGGGAGAAATAAAAATAGAAGCAAATGAGACAACTGTACAGTAATGGCATAAAACTAAAATTGATGTGAATGGACTATGTTTTATTTCAGCTTCATGTCTTTACTGTACAATAGTTTGGTTTTGGAATAATAAGATGAGAAAGTTAGCATTAAAATAGGCATGAAACGGAAGTTGCGATAGTCTTTTCTTCCCTATTGTGACATATCTGAGTGAAACGGCTTCTCGAACAAGAAAACAATTTAGGGCGATACTTGATTTTGTCCATCAGGAATTGATTGGACAGTTGTGGTTTGCTATTGCTGTGATGTCATGTGAGTGACAGGTTGTCCCGCCCTCACGCCAGTAAGCACGTCAGCAGAGAAGAGAAGAGATGTTGCTGCAAGAGGGAGGGGAAGTTATTTGATTAAAGATTATGAGCGAATATGAATTAAAAAAAATAATGATGTCTACGGAAAAATGGTAACAAATACTGCGATATTCCAAATTGCAGACTAAGAACTGTCAATTTTGATTTCATGCTGACTTTAAAATTGTTGTTACTATAAACATTTTTGATTAAAGTCTTTGTTGCATGGTTCAAAAAAGTTGTCAGCGGTGGGAGAATTAAGACAATTTATCGGTAATAAATATTAGTTAAAGAGATCTAATTTGCAGTTTTTCCATCTTTCCAAAATTGTTTTCAATTTGAAACCTGATCAAATCTCTGACTGTAGATACAACAGCTTTCTTGTCATTACATCAGAAACGTTGTCTATGAAATCGGTGTGTGATTCTGCCAATTTCCTCACTTTTATTGGGCTATACTTTAAAGACATTTGGAACATTCTGGGCTCATTTATTCAAAAACTCTGCATTCGAATGGCGATGAGGGGTGTGAGGTGCATGGCCAGTGTGTGTATGCATGTGTTGTCACGGCCGGGTCATCAATCACCAGCTTCATTGATTGAATATTGATCAGCGCAGGCCATAATTCAGCATCTCTATCACACGCAGCCACACCATCAGACCAACAGCAGCAGAAAACTCTCCTTTCAAGTAAACAATACAGCAAATCTTATATATTTGTGCCAATTAGAAAAGAACGAGAAGACAATAGGCATAGGAGTGTATGCATGTACACGCACTCTCCCTTACTGCCTTTCCATTTTCTTCGCCATCTCTCTTTCCCCCTGCAGAAGAATCCTGATCCAATTTTCACCTGATCAAGAGCTGCTAGGACGGCAGAAATAGCAGCATTTGTTTGAGGTTTGTTCTTGCATCAAAATCAGTTGACTCCATAGTTCTGCAGCGTCGACCAACTGGTTATTTATTTATTTACCTTCGCCGACATCACTATTTCCCCCAAACGCAACATTCTCCCAACCTGCAGTGCCACTAAGCGAATCTACATTTATAAAATGCTGCCAAGCTTCAATTGACTATTGGACTGTTACCATCCTTTTGTTTAGCTGCGCACCTTATGGATTGTATTAAAGGGATTTTTTATTTGGAGCGCTGCCTTGAATGAAGAGAAGTGAGTGTTACGCTCCAATCTGCTTGACGAAACACGTCTGGATGAAATCAAATTTCCCCCGACGTGACCGAGAAACGGCCCCGCCTCTGCTTCTGAAGCACAGTCGTCCATCACGTTTTTTTTTCAGAGTCAAATGCCACATGCCCGAAGGAAATACCAGTGCTTGTACGGCCGAGTTACATTTTAGGTGAATTTAGGTTTATGATTTGGTTCTGCGTAAATGAAATGCCACAATGCAAAAGCTCTTTAAACTTTGGCTTTGTCATGACACTCAGTCTTGTTTTCTGCCAGCTGCGCACTAGAATCAACACACATAATGTGACTTCTGTGCAGTCTTTGCAGTGTAAAAGAAGAAAATGGCTAACGCAATTCAGTAAGCCAATAAACATAAGAAAGAAGACCAATCGCAAGTCAGAATGCAAACATTGCAATGACGCAATGATTTTGAGTTGAGAACATTTTAATAATGTGAAGATAGAATATTTTTTTTAAAGCTTTAAAGCATTAGTTCACTTCAAAATGAAAATTTCCTGATAATTTACTCACCCCCCATCTCATCCAAGATGTTTGTTTCTTTCTTTCTTCAGTCGAAAATAAATTAAGTTTTTGAGGAAAACATTCCAGGATTTTTCTTCACAATGAACCTCAATGGCAACCAAATTTAGGGTTGGGCATCGAGAACCAGTTCCAACTAGGAACCATTGAAAAAATAACGATGCCGTTGAAATAGTTTAGAGAATTTGTTTTCGATTCCGATCATCTTTACCAAACGCGCAAGTTTTGGTTTCCATAGTGGCCACCGGATTTTGTTCTGTTGCAGCCATGGAGCACGTTAAGCGGCGCTCAAAAGTGTGGCTTTATTGCACTTTTAAAAAAGCCTGGGTCGGCACAGTGCAAAACATGTGACAAACTTATTTCTTGCACGGGAGGTAGTTGTATGTACAAATATGTGGTGTAACGTTAAAAATTAACGAGTGTAGCGTGTTTGACATGCTGCGCAGGTCCACTGTCTCGTCCTCCCTGCGCTAACCAACGTTATTAAAGGGATAGTTCAAATTGAAATGAAAATAAAGCCATATTTTACTCACCCTGCTGTTGTCCCAGTGCCCTATGTCCTTCTATATTTTTCGGACCTCAAAAGCAGAAATTTAAAATATTGTCCTGCACGTGCTCCTTCCTATTATGGCAGTGAATAGCGATCAGGCTAAAACATTACAAAAAAATATACAAATGTATCACGCAATGATACGTGCCATAAATGGAAAGCGTTCAGAGGGATACTATAAGGTTTTGCGAGAAAGAAACCGTATTATTCAGTCAAAACACTGAGCTCGGCCGTTACTATGGTGCAGCAGTGGCTCAGTGGTTCATGTAGGTTGTCTACAAACCAGAAGGTTGGTGGTTCGATCCCCGGTTCCACCTGACCAAGTGTCGAGATGTCCATGAGCAAGACACCTAACCCCAGCTGCTCCCGATGAGCTGGATGGCGCCTTGCATGGCTTGACACCGCCGTCGGTGTATGAATGGGTGAATGTGAGGCAATGTGTAAAGCGCTTTGGATGGCCATTGGTCTGTTAAAAGCGCTATATAAATGCAGTCCATTTAACCATTTTTTTTTTTTACTCTGCACGCATTCCTGTTTGTACGCACTCAGAGCCGTCAGCAGGCGCCGGCGCTCATGCCTACTATAACTCGCACTGTTGTCATGGCATCCAGGATAAGCACACACACGCACCATTTGGAGAAATCAGGCTCAATAGCAACAAACGTGACTCTCGTCTTTTTTATAACGTATATGATAAGAAATAATACAATAATACTAATAATAAAACCCCCTGAAGTGAATGTTGTGTACCGATTGTCATGACAACATTGTGTGAGCCTACTGACGGCTTGGAGTGCGCACACACAAGAACGCGTGCATTTGAACAACAGAAGGGTGAGTAAAAGATGGCTTTATTTTCATTTCAGGGTGAACTAACGTTATCCCTTTAACGTTACCTTGTCACAATCAGGTAAGTGATTGTAGTGTAATAACAAAGCCCTTGACCAAACTGCTAATTGTGGTGAACAACAACGTTACTGAAATAATTTTTTTTCCCCTCGTAGATAAATGTATACGCAAATTGCCCACGCTAGTAGCAGTCCTAATATGACTGCTGCTAATAATTCCATTCACCTTTGCAGCAAAGCAGGGGAAAATGCCAGCGGAGAAAGTCCCAAAAATAAAACTCATTATTGAATCAAAATAAACTTTTCCTCTGTGAAATTAACTTGTGACATGTTTTGACTCCACCCCTCAAAGAATCGGAATCGAGAATCGAAAAGAACCGAAATCGAAAGTAAGAATCAGAATCGGAATCAGAATCGGTCAAACCAAAACGATGCCCAACTCTAACCAAAATGTTGAAGGTCCAAATCAATGCAGTTTCAAAGGGCATCGAAGGGATTCAGAGGCTCTGCACGATCCCAGACGAGGAATAGGGTCTTATCTAGCCAAACCATCAGTCATTTTCAAGAAAAAATTAACATTTAGATACGTTTTAACCTAAATTGCTCATCTTGCGCTGCTCTGCTACGTGCCACGGATTGTGCAATCACATCGGAAAGGTCTCGCTAAGACATAGGCGGAAGTACCCCCCCAAGCGAATGTGCGAAGACTAATACAAACGCCCTTTACAAAAATAGTCCATCTCCAACTTCAAAAGTTGTTTAACCTTTTTTTGCTAAAGGACGTTTGTATTAGTCTTCGCATGTGCGCTTTGTGAACACGGGGGCGGTACGTCTGCCTACGTCTAGCATGACCTACATGATTACGTAATCCCTGGCACTTCGTAGAGCAGCGCAAGATGAACAATGTAGGTTAAAAAGTATATACATTTAATTTTTTTAGAAAATGACTGATGGTTTGGCTAGATAAAACCCTATTCCTCAGCTGGGCTCATGCGGAGCATTTGAAGCCCTTCGAAGCCCTTTGAAACTGCATTGATTTGGACCTTCAACATATTGGTTGCCATTGAAGTCCATTGTGTGGTGAAAAATCCTGAAATGTTTTCCTCAAAAAACTTAATTTCTTTTCCACTGAAGAAAGAAAGACATGATCATCTTGGATGAGATGGGGGTGAGTAAAATATCAGAAAACTTAAATTTTGAAGTGAATTAATCCTTTAATCAATAAAATAAAACACATCACACACTTGTAGGAATGTTGAACAAAAAGTTTTAAAGGGTACATAACCAGTCCCTCCAGAAAAACGTGATTATGCGATAGCATGATTTAATGCATAATCAGCCAAAGTCCGCATATTTATGCGGGGGCCGAATTTTTTCAAATATGCCGCACTTTCGCCGCGTAAATTGCCTATTTTCGCATGAACATTTTTCGTTTACTTCACACAAGAGCCGCCATTTCCCCCTATTGCCATGGGAACGTTTTGAAGTGACGTAATTACCCGACGTGAACTTCATCAAAAAGCTGCAAACCCCGTGGTGAAACCATAGATATCGGTGAAACCATATGAAGCACGCAAATTCCCATTTGCCAACAAAAATAACAGCAAAAGACCGCGCCAAGCAGTTTCCCGGTGTGTTGACCGATTTCAAAAAACAGCATCATGGAGCTTCGAAGCGTTATGAATCAGTGAGTCGATTCAGCGGTTTGGATCGCCAAATACGTATTTCAGCAGTTTGACATGCGATCCGAATCATGAATCGACTCGCTGGTTCATAACGCTTCGAAGCTTCATGATACTGTTTTTTGAAATCGGTCATCACTATATAAGTCGTTATTTAGGGTTTTTTTGCGCACAAAAACTATTCTCGTTGCTTTATAAAGTTATTGTAGAACCACTGTAGTGAGATGGACTTTGTAACGACGTCTTTAGTGCCTTTTATGGGTCTTGAGAGTGTACCGTGCATTGTGCCAATGGAGGTCTTTCTGAGCCACCAGATTTCAACTAAAATATCTTAATTTGTGTTCCGAAGATGAACGGAGGTCTGACGGGTGTCCAACGTCATGAGGGGAAGTCATTAATGACATAATTTTCATTTTTGGGTGAACTAACCCTTTAAGAGATTGCACTTTGTGCATTGGAAGCATATATATTATATTCCCAGCACTTTCTGTGATGTAGTGCTCTTTTTCTCTTTTTCATCAAACAGTAATTTTTGCAAGTTCCCGCAATTTTATCGCATAAAATTGCATAAATATCCCACATTTTACGTCGCATTTTTTAAGAAAACGTGCCGCATAATCAAGGATTTTTGCCCGCAACAATCAAAAAAAAAGGCCGCATTTTTCTGGAAGGACTGCATAACACACGCAGTCTCTGCCAATCTCATGTTAATCTTGAGTACCTATAGAGTAGTATTGCATCCTTAATATCTCCAAAGAGTCTTTAGTTTTATCATATTTATAAAAGACAGATATGCTGTATTCTTTCCGAAAACAGCCGAACTTGTGGAGGCGAGCAGTGGGCGGAGCTAAAGAGTCACGAGCACACACTCAATACTAGCCTAGAAATCTAGACGCACCCTAGCGGTAGAAAAATTATTTTGCCGCGAGTGTAGTCTAGCAACTCTCGGTAGACCTCAGAGCTGGAAAAACCAAACTCTGGTCAGGCCAATCACAGCGTGTGTAGAGTCGGTGGGCGGGCTTAACATAATGAAGGAGCGGAGTTGCGGAGGTTCTTGGTGCTACAGGTAAACAAAGAAGCTGACGATCAGCGTCTTTCAAATCGGTTTTGGCCGCCACTCTGGAAGACTTGGAGTTAAGCTTTTCTTTGAGGAAAGAACAAAGAACGGCACTGAAGTCATTCGTAAGAGAGGAAGATGTACTCGGAGTTTAATCTATCAACTAACGTTAGCTCCGCCTCGGTTGGTTGTGGCGCTATCCAATTGCGTGCAAAGGGAATTTGACAGACAACCGTTTATCCCGCCCCTCGGATTGAGCCCTGTCAATGGTGAGTTTCCAGACCAAACATCTTGATGTGGGTCTGGCTTGTCAGGCTAACTCAATACAGCATGGCATTATCCCTGGATAACTTTCGATTCACTATACGTTCGTGTTGTTCACATTATATGCGATTGCCAAAACAGACATTTGACCGCCTGCGTTATGACACACGACCGGGAACAAACAAACACACTCGGAAAAAACTTTCCGAAACGTGTTCGAGTGTATTTGGCACAGAAATACTCCTTTATACGTCCAACTAATTTTTTGAAATTTTGGCCATGTTTAGCATGAGAATCCAACTCTTTAACAGTGTAAATAAGTCAGAATGCACGAAAGAGCATTAGACCCCTCCTTCAATGACTGTTTAAGATACTTATTTAAATACACTGCAAAAAAAAATTATGAAGTCCATACATTAAGCGATCAAAGCTGAAATTGCAGAGATTTGAAGAGATGGATAAAAGTAGATTGGCAAACTAAACAGTTGCACCATCAGGTGACTAACAGCGCAAACAGAATGTGCAAATAAACAATGCAATTCATTATTTGAGAAATCCTTCCTAAATATTTAGGAATTAATGCGGCCTTTGCAAGCACCGTAATAAAAATGAAACAATATTGCCTGTTAAACTCTGCACGTGGCATAGAATTAGCATTTCCAATTAAGTATTAATCACATAAAATGACTAAGCTAACTGTGGCTGATTTGTTCAATTAGTTTATATTTCAAATTCAAAAAGAGAATGATAACCTTTATATTGTAATACAGGAGAAGATTAGAGGTGAGAAGATGCTTGTCAATGGAAACCTTTATGATTAGCTTCAATAACTTTGAGCTGGGATTTTCAAACTAGAGGCTACAATGAAGTGCAGAGAAAACTTGATAATATTTATATATATATTTTTTGTAAAAAAAAATAATTTTGAGGCTATGAAAAAGAGTTAAGTGCAGGTGAGATGAATAAAGTGTGCTCCTATCAATCAATCTATCCATCCATCCATCCATCCATCCATCCATCCATCCATCCATCCATCCATCCATCCATCCATCCATCCATCCATCCATCCATCCATCCATCCATCCATCCATCCATCCATCCATCCATCCATCCATCCATCCATCCATCCATCTATCTATCTATCTATCTATCTATCTATCTATCTATCTATCTATCTATCTATCTATCTATCTATCTATCTATCTATCTATTATTGACAGCTAAGAATAAAAAAAATAAAGCTTAATCAAAATTAAAATGCTTTTTTTTTTTAAATATCCTGCTGAGTGAATAAAGTAAATATTTTCAACATACTATTTTAAAAGATTGTAAGAATTGAAAAAATATTTAGTAGAATGCTGAATAAAAGGCAACAATTTTTCTTTATAATACCGTGCTTACTATATTTTAAGACTCAGCATAAAAGGATTTAGGAAGGAGAACCCTTGCAAGAGGATCATCATATTTGTGGGTTTTTCAGAAAGTTTGAAAATGCCTTAGAAAGAGAATGAGAGAGAGTGAATGAGCAAAAAGGAGAGATAGATGAGATAATTACAGTTTCTTCTAATCCTTTGGCTGTAAAACTACACTCACATCCCCACTAGCATGTCCAAAATTCCCACACTAAACACTCACCAAATGTTAAACTGAAATGCAGTGAAGTTGCCAAGTCCAGATCCCGTTAAATCCCTCCCAAACCTGTGAATGATTCTCAGCGCGGTGACTGTGTAGGAATCCCCGTCAGTGAGTGTGTGCTGGACGATTTTCTGATAAGACTCACTAGCAACGCAGCGGCGTTTGGCACACATAGACATGGGAAGCGATGAGTGTGGAGAGCGTGTACACCTCCACAACACTGTCAGATGCATTAATCACCTACTGCGGAGGCACTGCTTCTCTGTGTTGTTGAGGACGAATGGGATTTGGGTGTTTCTTTTAATGTCGTAGACCTGTCTTAACACTGCAAAAGCGACATAGATGTCCCATCGCAAGAGTTTACACACATTTAATGTCATATGTCTGCTGCATGCATACTGCCGGTCCACTGCATTGCTGTCTGTGAGAATATTTCACTGTGTGTACAACTTCATACACATGAAACAAATGCTTGCATATTCCCTTGTGAGTAAATCCAATTCATCTTCATAATTATGAAAGAAAATATCTTCTCTTGTTATGTGGCCCCAGTTTGCTTATTATCTCTTATTATGGAAGAAATATTTCTGTACACAGAAGCTGTTTCTTTCAGCTCGTGTGTGCAAATAACACATGGTCATTGTGTGATGTAGATGTACTAGTCAAACTAGTTGAATTTATTTTAAAAAGCTAGAGCAAGATTCAAACTTGCAATCACTAGCTGAGCCACGTCAATTGAGCTGATCGAAGACTGAAATCCTAGAATCGCTCCTGCAATGGATGCATCATCCCACTGCAATCTACAGCACTTAGTGAATGTATATCTACAAATTAAGGAAGACTGATTTACTGACTCACTGTAATGGACAGGCACATTAACACACTCAAAGAGTACACAGAGTTGCTAAAACGCAAAAGTGCTATTAGCATTAGGAGACCTCCTGTGTATATGGTTTCATCGTTGAAGAGCTTTCATCTCTGGAACAAACACACATTGCCTGCCACACTCCCATGACTATGACAACCCATTTTGTGAGCTGGCACAGTGAGACATTACCCAGCAGTCTCTGCACAACCCATTTACAAACTGCAGCGAGGCCCATTTATCAGAGACTTTAGCACATGCTCAGATTGTTGCCTGTGCAGTTTCAGTAACAATCACTGACTGGAGCATGTTAAATATCCGTTGCGCTCGCAAAGAACTCTTGCTCTCTTTAGCTCTGGAAACTACCGTTTTGTATGCACCGAATGCAACTAATCTAACTTAAACCCTGCAAGTGATCATGAGCAATAGAATAGCTTCTTTTACAGGAGAACAAAAAGAGAAGGATCCCAAGGTTATCCGGAAAACGGGTAATATAAAAAAAGAGTGTCTTATTTGGAGGTATAATGGTTGTAAATGAGTTTGAAGCCTTTGTTTTACATTTGCGTAAACTCTCTGTAACACACTGCTACAGTAAGTCCTGGAAAAGACAGAGTTTGAAGCCTTTGTTTTACATTTGCGTAAACTCTCTGTAACACACTGCTACAGTAAGTCCTGGAAAAAGACAGAACCGCACTGAGAAAGGGTGAGATGTACATTTTTGTGTGGGTGAAAATATGTTTATAGTGAGTGAGAATGAATATGAACGAGACATTCCCCAGATCAACATATATTTCTATGAAACTTACCATCCTCTGTGGGAACGTAGACGTTGAGGTAAAGGCAGTCCTCGCTCTGGTTCTGTACATATGCCGCGGCTGCATCCAGGTTGTCGGTGAACCATACGGGAAGCATGATCTCTGGCAGCACTCCGTGGATGTTCTGCGGGCACACTGGTGCAAACTGGGTAGCATTACGGATCTCCTGCCAGGAACCTGGTGCCTCCGGGGGCTGGAAGCGCCTCTCACCCACTGGCGGGGTAGCGTAGGGGACGCCCAAGTACTGCTCGACCGGGCCCAGAATCTCATTGTTCAGCTCCTTGCGTACGCCCCGAAGCTTCCCATAGCCTGTGGTGACCATAGGGTGCTTGGCGGCGGTGAGCTCTGCCCGCTGGCAGGAGGACAGGGCCAGGCGCAGCGCCAAGCCCAGCAGCCACACCAGGCAAGTGTCAGATATGCGGCGCGGGCAGGAGCGGGCCGTCTCCCGCCGCAATCGTGCCACACCCACCAATGACATGCTTCGGCTGGGGTGAGTGGTGCCCCAGCGATGGGTAACTATGTATGAAACGGACAAGGGCAAAGAGTTTCAGGCTGCTCCAGTGATTTCGAAGTTAAGGAATTTGCGCAAGCGAGGGTGCGTGTATCCTCAGCGGAGCACAGAAGAGGACTGCTGACACTGAGCGGTGACGAACTTCATCCTGATGTTAGTGCAACATGCGCTTCTATTGCGATTTGCTCATTAGTTCCCTACAGGGAGAGAGAGACAAAAGCAGAAAGACAGATATCATTAACTGCAGACAGTAAAACATGCATACCAACACTATCAAACACAATAAAAGGTAATTACAGTATTGCCTGAGGTTTAAAAATCATATCAACCATAAACATGTGAAACATGAATCTAATTAAATATCATTTGTTCCACCGCATATAATCTTTCTCTTAATGTTTGTTTAATATCTTGGTTGAAATATCTTCTTTTTCTGGAGTATTCTCTAAGGCGCATAATTACAGATGCATATCTGGACCATGGGCCGTTCTCTCCAGGGCGCTGTCACATCGTTGAGAGGTGCGCAACAGCGACACATATTCGCGCTCGGGTACCGGGGGGTGTGAAATACTGAGTGTGTTGCTTAATTGACTTCCTCGGAGGAGATGACAGCACCAAGTGTGTTCATTTTAAGTCCCCCCCCCCGACGTGCTGTTGCTCTAGATTCTTGGTTCCTGCCTCCCCTCCGTTCCACTTGACTTAGCCGTGCTAGTTTCAATCTCGCTAGAGTAGATGGGGGCATTTGGGCGTAATAACTGTCTGCCGCTGACAGTCTATGACACAATCACCTTCCCCCCTCTGCTAAGCTAAAGACATACATCTACAGGCGGGAATTAGCCACATGACATAATGATCTACGAGGAATGCAAGGAGAAGTGTTTACCGCCATTTTGGCATAAAAAGACGTTATGAACGGGGACTGGGTGTACAGAGACAGACCAATTTAAAATCAACCTATAATGAGACACTAAATTCTGGAGTCAAACAGGGTAACAGGAATCAGTGACTCAAGAACGATGATGTCATACGCATTTGGTCCTGGAAACTGCTTCCAGTTTGAATATTCTACAGTGGACAGCATGTATCTGTGCTTAAAAACATATGCATACTAGACGCGTCCATTGCAAGCAGTATTATTTTAGTATCATTTGTATAATATAATAGTATTTTTTAATATTTGAATTAGCTTTACTATTTTCAATTTTAGTTTAAGTTTTAGTCATTTTTCAGGGGTGCTTTTCATTTGTATTTTTTTATTAATTAATTTATGTTTTACTTTAACTTAAACGTATTTATTTCAGATAGGTGCCAAAGCAACATTTGATTATTTAAAAGTTTATACGGTTTTAATCTATTATTATTTTCTTTTATTTCTGCTTTATTTAAATTAAGCCCCGTTTCCACCAAAATTACCCAGAACAATTTGTCCCAGGAACTTTTTTCCCCCAGACCTGTTGCTGTCTGCGTTTCCATCATGGTCTAAAGTACCGTGAAGATTAGTCCAGTGACGTGGGACTACACGCGACCTTCTAGAGCCCACTGGATTTCGTCTTCCGCAAATACACCTAATAAAGCCTGAACCTCGTCGTCGTTTCATCTGTCATATTTTTTTAAACTTCATTGTTGATTCGAATAGCAAACAACTCTTACTCGTCGCATCAACCGACTTTTAGGTTGAAATAAAATGCTCGGTGAGCTCAACTAATCAGCATGTTCAGTGCCCAAGTCCCAAGTTCCTGAACTTTGAAAAGTACTACCTTGTGAACAGGGCTGTTTTGAGGGGGACATTTTTACCCGGAATGTAATTTAGACCCTGGAGCCTGCGGTCGAAACACACCAAGTACCACCCCAAAGTCCCTAGTTCCTGGGGAAAATTCCTGCGGTGGAAACGCGGCTATATTAACAATTTTTAATCATTTTAGTTTTAGGTAACAATAACAATACTGTTATGAAGAGTGTGTAAAATTACAATCTATACACACACAGCATGCAGTAAATCATGAGTAAGCTCATGTGGAAGCAATGCACTTTTTTATTTTTATTTTATACACTGATTGCCTGGGAAATCTCTGGCATTGATGTAAATATGGTCAAATGTGTTACTAACAGTATTAAATGCCATAAACTGTGTTTTTTTTTTATCAGGCAAAGTTTATAAATGGGTTAAGCACAACCCAATTGGCACATTAGCCCAATGCCACTCTGCATTTAGATGACTTTACTGGCTTATTAAATGTCTGTTTACATCCAAACCTGGGGAAAACCTGACAATTTCAAAACAGTTTCTGAATTCTGCAGAAATCTTTGGAATAAAAACAAGATAGCTGCAAGGTTTTTTTTTTTAAAAAAGACACTGTCAGATGGGGTATAAGGACCAGATAAAAAGTTTTACTGCCAACAGACACAAGTCAAAAAAAACTTTGTAAAGATGTAGGCTGACTTCTCAACAGCAGAATGCCAATCTGTATGGGAGTTGTGAGTGTAGTTTGGACACCATGAGGGCTGTAGAACCACTTTAAAGTGACAACCGTTGTCCCTAGGATCTACATCGACAAAACCAAGAATGAAGTAAACGTTTCCTCACAGGCCCTGAGCAAACTGCTCCTTTTCTGCTGATCAAAGCCTGGAGACTTTATAGAGAAGTAAATGTATGCTAAAGTAAATGTGTGCACAGCCGCAAAGAACACACAGCCGATCTCAACAGCTGAGGAAAAATATGAGCGTTTGCGCAGGCAAAACAGAAACCATCTTAGTGAAACATCTGGGCATCATCCTCGCAGGAGACAGAAGATTCTACGAAGAAATCAAGAGTCAAGAGCAAAGACAGAATCATCCAGCGTATGCTGTTCTTCAAGCACTCGGCATCTCCATGGCAACCAAAGCACAGCTAATCAACCTAGCGGCACCAAACCTGGACACAAAACACCTGGAGTAGAAAATCACCAACTGCAGGAGAACCTGACTAAGGAAAAGATGAAGGAAGAGGAAGATACACTGGGTTTGACGTCCAGAGCTCACAACCAAATGTTTCTGTACTAAAAGATAAAAAAAATTCAATGACAACATACAGTGACAGCCTCTAATACCATAACATTTAGGATCAGAGACACCTGAGACCTGTAACTACGTCAGTTCAGCACACTTCAAGAAATTTGTGGATGAATGTAGACATCTGACATCAACAACCCCAAAGTCACTGATGGCTCCTAAAACCTTCAGCAAGAAGTGAATGCATTTATGTAAGAAGCAGTATGTACTGTAAATAGCCACTTAACAGACTCTTTCATCTAAAAAACTTGCAATTAGGCTATTAAGACGCCGCCAAGTTGCTGTACTGTTGGTTCCTAGCAGTTGTCCCTACTCGAGTGCAGCCTCCCACTGTTTCAGAAGACGGTTCACTGTCTCTACTCCTATTGGTAGTCATCACATTTGGATATAATTACATTCTGTTAATCTTTTGTTGCAATATCAATAGCTTATGTCACTAATATCCCCACAAAAATCACATCGAAAAAGAGAGACTTCCAATTCAATCCCCCTAGAGCAACATTGGCTTAAAGGGATAGTCAACCAAAAATGAAAAATGTGTCATCATTTACTCACCCAAATGTCATTCCAAACCTGTATGACTTAATTTCACACACACACACACACACACACACACACACGCACGCACGCACGCGCGCGCACGCACGCACACACACACACACACACACACATGTTTGTTTTTGTGAAATGTGAGGACATTCCATAGGCGTAATGGTTTTTATACCGTACAAACCGTATTTTCTATCCCCCTACACTGCCCCTGCCCCTAAACCTACCCATCACAGGAAACTGCACTTTACTTTCTGTGAAAAAAAACTCATTCTGTATGATTTATAAGCATTTGGAAAAGTGAGGACATGGGTAACGTCCTCATATTTCACCCTCTTTTTGTAATACCTATGTCATCATACCCATGTCATTATACACTTTTGTGTCCTTATATTTCACAAAAACATGCCACACACACACACACACACACACACACACACACACACACACACACACACACACACACACACACACACACACACACACACACACACACACACACACACACACACACACACACACACACACACACACACACACACAGTGATATTTTGAAACTTCACAGCAAAATAAACCTAACCAAACATCAGAAGAGACAATATCTGTAAGCTACATTTCAGAAACTTGCGGTATTAAGAAGATCCTATTTTTGCTTGTGTGTAGATGGGTGTGTTGGAACACCAAAATATCCTAACCTATCAATATTAATGAGACACAATTAAGGCCAAAGATTCACCCTCGCCTGGTGGGGCTGCAATTGAACTTCATAAATATGCAGTTTTTAGCTGACCCCCCACCTTCAAATACACAGCCACACAAATACGTGTATAACCTGCTGAGGTGCTGTTACATCACCAGCAGCGTGTGGTAATAAATCAAGAGTGTATGAAGACAGCAAGAAAAAGACAGCATGCTCTCTCAGCTCCCCAGGTAAAAGGTTTCCGAGCTCATCAAGATCAGGTCCTTGTTATGATATATGCTCAGTAAGCTAGTGAAAATGTCTCCCAGTCATGTGATCAGGATCTCTGACATGACAAAATTCCCCCTTCAGATATTAAATGGTATGTCAAATTGTGCTAACGGGCAATTGACATGACATGACAGAAACTGACAGCAGTGTGACGTGTGATATAGTACTCAGTCTTAAAAAGATAAAAAAACACTTTTCCAATTCTTTTATTATTATAATCATCATCACCACCACACACATTTAATATGTGTTACACTTTGCTAACAATTAATCAAGACACTATGTGGAACTTCGCACATACTTTGTACTTGAATATTTCATAAAATAAATTCTAGCACAAACTGTGCAAAGCACCACATACTGTAGTATTTATATTATATAACTATATTATATTATGGGACAAACTCTTGGAATGAGATGCATCTATGGCAATTGAGCCATTGTTACAGAAGCAACTAAATATTTAGATATTTCCTTCATTGTTGTCTATCCTTGCAAAACACCTAAGAATAAAACGCTCTCAATCGATTGGTTAGGACACACACATATTTCATTTCCTGTAAGGACACCAGGGAACTTCCTAATGATATGGGGGCGCATGCAATCGGTGATCCAAAACACAGAGTTACACAAACACTGTTTCTCTGAGGGAGAGCTTTATTGATAAAACTAGATATGGTTAGTTCATAAATCACTCACAGACAATTTCTTGTGTGTTTGTGTATGTGAAATGGCAGTGTAAGAAGCCCACGCAAAGCCCTTGTTGATTAGTGGCGTGTGGGCTAGGTTAGGCCCTCAGGGGCAGCAGCAAGTCTGAGAGTAAAACAACGTACGCCCCTCTTTCTGCTTCTTATTGACGGATGCCTCAGTAGTTTGAAGCAGATTTTTTTTTTTAGAAGGAAATGCATTCCTACTGGACCTGCCAATAAAGCACTCACTGCTAGATGGACATGCAAAAGGATCCTAATTGAGAAGGACTGTGTGTTTGTGTGCTGAAATAACACACCACACCACTCATTCTCTGTCCACTACAGTAAGTGACTATGATGCACACTTCCCGTTCTGCTCGGGTCCGTCCTTATGCTTGATGCATTCAGCAGCGGGCCTGGGCTCAGATCCATTTTAGTTCAGAAGATTCAAGAGATTAATGCAACTCTTGAGGTGAGTTCGATAAAAACCTGCGACGGCACGTACAGATGATTTGAATTGCAAGCAGAATTTTAGCATTTGCTCAGTCGATATGAAAGTGACCCTGAACTGGCTCAAAAGGGCGAAGTCACTAATCCAAGCCAATGAGATATAGAGATTCATTCATCTCTCTCCAAAATAATTTTTCTCTCATGACATCATAATGCTCTTTTAGTGCTGTTTGCCAAGAATTAAACTTCTAAAAGACATTACTATTAGGGTAAGATGTAGGACGATACCTCCTTAAGAACACTTTGTATTTAAAGCTAAATTGACGTTAACCTGTACATGATAATGATGCATAGGAAAATAAATCAAAGCATTTGCTAATTTACAAAATTGAAAATCAGGAAAAGGGGCCATCATGCCCCACCACCGATTTTTGCAGAATACAGGAAAATGCAGCGGATGTGACTTTTAATGATTCATATTTTTGAAAACCCGTCACTAATGTAATACAAAAACTGTTGAATAATAGCATGATGGAATCAAAGTCAAAGAGATTTAACTTAATTACTGTACACTATAATTCAATAAATTATGCAGATGCCTATTTTTTATTTAGGGTATTTCAATAATTGCAATCTATGACAAAAGATGAAATGATGGCACTCAATTGGCCTGTAGGTTATGATGAATAATGATGTTTGAAACATCTACAGTAGTTGATGGAATTAAACAATTCCATGAATTATTACAAATTTTAATTAAATAATACAATAAAATAAAAAACATTTAATAATAAAATCCCCAGCCACAACATGCCACTGAGTGTCTTCTGCCCACATTCGGAAGATCTAACTTTACATTTTTCCTAAAAAAAAAAAATCCTACAAATCTAAATTCATTATTGTTCACAAATCCCCAAAAAACAAATAACTTTAACATTCAACATAAAATACATTCACAGACCACTATTCTCCACTGAAAATGAATGAGCCTAAATCACTTTACCTTGGGTAGGCACTACTCATGGTTTCTTCACAAAATGTCAAAATCTATTTATATGATGTTCTTTCTTATAATATAATCAACATTTCCCATTTAAATAGCCATTTATCTTTTCAATCTGTTACCTAAACATTATCAATTTACCAGCTGTAAAATCCAAACTAGGTCTGACCTCTGTCATCTACAAACAGCATCGGATAACAACCGCTGTCTCAGTCTTCACAATTTAGCACCGCTTCACTACGTGATCCTGTAACGGCTCCAACCTTCTCCATCAGTCTAAAGTCGTTACTATCACCTCCAGGTGTGACCGCCTGCCCTGAGCCATCAGCCACTGCTGTAGATCATCTACAATCTCCTGCAGAGGATCTGGCACCGCCTAAACCAAACAATACCCTGGAGGGAACAGCACGATTCTGACAACTGCAGGGGGACAGTCAAGTGCCAATTAGTAACATGGGGTGAATATGGAAAATGTTTTTTTAGCTAAATGTAAAATTCTTAACAGTGAAAGGCTCCATTAGCTATTATGACACAAATCGATCAGTCAGCAGACCACATCAAATACATTCATCATAAACGAAACAAGCTAATGGGCATTATCAAAGGTTGTTATCAAAAGTTCAGGGTCGCTTATGACACAAGACAGAGGGGTATCAATGTGAAGACTGGTGCATTTCCATGAACTAGTTGAAATAAATTATTCTTTTCATTTCATGCATTCCCAGAACTGCCCGTGCCGCATATTACATGAAGTGAAATAAAAAAAGTTATATAGTTAGTTAATAGTTATGTTTGTCACCATTTCTTTGAATATATTATGTGCAGTTGACTCATGATGTGTAATCTGCGTCAAGCATTTTAAATTGTCCTGCAGAAACATTAAAGGGTTAGTTCACCCAAATTATTTACTCGCCCTCATGTCATTCCAAACCTGTAAGACTTTCGTTCATCTTTGGAACAGAAATGAAAACCTTTTTAATAAAATCGGAGCGATTTCTGTCCCTCCATTGACAGCCATGCAACTACCCCTTTGATGCTTCAAAATCCATATGAATTGAGTGATTTAGTTAAAATTTTATGAAGAGACACTAACGTTTTATACGCTGAACCGATTTAACTTAGGCTTTTATTCACATATAAACATTCATCAACTCAGTTATGGTAAACGGAACCTCTGACGTGCGAGAACCAATGAGGTTCATTCTCGTGTGTTACGGCTCATGTTTGAGCTTCTGCAAGAACCAATGAGGTTCAAGCGTCAAGAAAGTATGGTTAAGCTTCTGTATATGTGGGGCGATCAATGTTTATTTGTGAATAAAAGCCTACATTTAATCAGTTCATCATATAAAGTTGAAGTAACAACTCTAGGCAACAATGCCCATTAGTCAAAAGTCTTGTGGACACATATCTATTGTTAATTCAGTGACTTACTTTTTTTTTTTTTTAAACACAAACATTATTCTCTCAAAAATACAAGCATTATACATACATGTTACTCACATATTATGGTAACCCAGTTTATGTTGAATACTGTGTAATGACAATTTTGCCATTAATATGTCGGATTTACATCACGTAAATTCATTCACGTCTCACAAAATACATGAAAGTAAGTGACCGCTGAACTGGAAGAAGAATAGAGTAAACTACATATAGTTACTATATAATGTGTATCTGATATGAATAAAACACGTATTCAAGTTATAACTGTCTGAAAGGATTGTTTTTGCCGCTTCCATAGACAATGAGCATTTAAATGTCTGAAACCTAAAATAAACATTATGTGGTTTAAAACACTGAATAGTTGTGATATGTGACGAGCGCTGCGCGTGTCTGTCTCTGGCTCGGCGCCAGCCAAAGCGCGAAAGCACGTTTGAATTTAAGTGGCACCGAAACGAGGCACCGAAATCTGCGTTCTGATTCGGTCCGGTACATACCGGTTATATAGGCACCATATTGGCACCGGGTTTCAGTACCCAACCCTACAGAGCATGTCAAAACTTCTAAAGGGGCCCCAAAACTGTGCAGACATCTAGGGGTTAAATTATTACATTTATTAAATTATTAAAATTACTAAGAGTAAAATGGGTAAATATACCCACATAACATTATATTTGAAAGGCATTTTAACCATCAATATGCTTTGGAATTTATTTGATTATATTTTTGTTTACACATGGCTAAAATATGTTTACTCGTAGTGGTAACCATGGAAATCTACAAATACTATAATTGAACTACGGTCACTGTAGAAAAACCATGGTTAATTTTCATAAGGGACTGCCAGTGACAGGCCGTTGCACCCATAAAATGCAACCTTTTTATTCTGACATGATTAACATTAGTTACAGAATAGAACATGATCAATATGAAGTCTTGTCTTAACATTCAATTTAAATAAGTGTAATTGCACAGACTATGTTGGCTAATTTCAATTTGTTTATTGTGAAATAACTCAAACATGATGATGAGCATTGTTCTGGGCTGTGTTTCCAAAAGCACCAATGGTTTCTTATGGGAAATGCAGCTCTGTTTGAATACAGTGTCAGCAGTGAGCGAACGCTCTCTCTGTGATTGATTGGTTCTGCCTTGCAGCATTTGCGTGTGTACTGTGTGGTTCAGATGAGCAGGAAAATAGTCCTATACTACACAATTATCCGTGTACATGGGTTATTCGTATTGTATGCAATACATAATCTTTTTTAAATAAAGAAAATTACTGGTAAAAAGTACCAGTACCTTGGTATCGATATTTTTATTGGAGTATCGATACTTTTCGATACTCACATCAGTACTGATATTGATACTTCATATCGATACACCCATCCCTAACACAAATCTTTCCGATTTCATCAAAAAGATCTTCATTTGTGTTCTGAAGATGAACAAAAGTCTTAAGGGTTTGGAAAAAAATATATATATTTTTGGGTGAACTAACGCTTTAAGTAAAAGTATTCAAAATAAACTCAAAAAAGAAAAGAACAGAGTATTTCACGAGTTCTAACTATATAGGCCTGTCAATACAATGTTTCTTTTTTAATACACAGTTATTATGGTCATGATAACAAGATCATGGGTCAAAAAGTCAAATTCATCTTTAAATGTATTTTTTTAGCCATGTCTGTGATCTCCTCTGACATCAATATAAGCGTATTAATGTGACATCAATGCATTTTTTTGCCTTTATCACCACTACCGTTAGGGCCTAACATGTCACCCACCTCAAACACTGAGCTAAACGTCACAGTCATTCAAAATGAAAAGTGAGAGGCCTTGAGTCAGAGCACTAAAGGGCTGAGATGAAGTCTCTAATAAAGATATGAAGCTCTCATGGCCTGTACATTAGTAGCCAATAACGCAGCCTGGCTCCTGTCTGCCGAGACGGGGGTCTAAATGCCCTTAAGCGCAGCAATGACCACACACGTGATCTCAATCACATATGGATTGTTCTGGAGCATTTTTTAATAATGAGCCATTCCTCTCGCATGAATGTGATATCTGGCATTAATTCATCTGTGCTGGGATTCTCGGCGTGAACGGCGCTGAGCTGGGCCAGGTCCATCTGTGCACACGGTGCCCACAGCCTTGTCTAACTTTGTGTCAGCAACGAGTGCCCACAGCACCTTCTGTCCTGCTGTCACAGCAGAGAGGAGGGTTGTTTGATGGAGTAACGGCCCTCTGGACAGACGCGGGGGTGCGTTCAGCCGGACGAATGGTCAGAGCCAAGTGTGAAAAGGCACATCGTAACGGTGGCATTTGAACAAATGGGCCACCACGAGACCCTTACGTCCCGCCACTGGCACTGTAGACATGACTTCTGGCCAGGCTGTCAGACTCAGCCGGTCCACCAGGGTATGTCGGCGGTTAACTAAGCTCAGAACACGACAAGAAGACGCATGGGATTTTTTTGTGCAATGTTAGCTGTCATGTCAAGATGGGAAAAAAATTACTCGGTGCACACAAACATAATGTACAGTAAGTAAATATCCAGTAAAGTAAAACGCATACACATACAGCAGCTAACAACAGCTAATTCACACTGGACCGGCAAGTCACCAAATCACAGTACATCACTTCTCTAACATGCCTTCCCCCAACAAATGACAACTGAACATATTCATTCTGCAAAAACGAAGCACCGAACAACCCCAACGTCATTGTGAATTAGCCTTAAACGTATCGCAGCTACTAACTTTGCAGTAGCTCAGCTGTCATCGAAACAGAAAAGTAATGTACACTATCGAAGCAAATAAGGTCAAATTTGATTTTGTGCGTACTTTAACATGTTACTGATGGTGTAGAGGGACTACATGCTACAGCGTATTGCACATGCGGCTTTACTACCGAGTGAGCTAAAGCAATAAATAAACGTGCTCTCATAAATGTCCGCTCCCATATTGGACAATACATAGAACAGATTAAAAAGTCATTGATTTGAGTGAATTGATTATAGCAGAATACTTAGCTAAATGCTGCTCTTCATCATGTTTTCAACTCAATCATAATTTTTATTCATTCAAAACCCTGCTTTGTTTGTGAGCCAAAATGTGATTAAGTTAGACATAATCATCGCAAGTTCTATGTTTAAAAAGGATATTGCCCCCTTAAGAAGCAGCTTGAAGTGTAATGTATTTCCTTTTTCAAAAAGGCAGCTTGACACTAGTTTAGCTCCTTTAAATTATGAGCAGCATGTAGCTTGGCAAGCTAGATTCAAAGTAGCTTCCCCGATGCTGGCTTACAGTAATATCTAGTATGGGGTAATTCAACTTTTTTTTTTAATGATATTCTTTATTAATCTATTCCTAGTTAATCCACTCCAAACTGTAATACCCTGACTGAAGGAAGTCTGGAATGATTTGTGGCTAAATCTATTCTTAGCTGATCTGTTCTTGACAGCGCCATTGGAGCTGGAGGTTAAGCTGTCCGTGAGAACAATCATTTTAGAATGGGAGTTCATGTTTCTCTGCTAATTTCAGGGTGACCCCATAATTACTCTGAGACATTGCACTGTCATCATTTGTGAGTTCAGAGCCTTATCCCACGATTCCCTCTGTTCAGCCTGCTAAAGTAGTTTTGAAAAAGTATGCGTGCGAGTATTTTTGTATGTGCGAGACAGCTATTCATAGGGGTCTGGCAGAGTCCAGCTTAACTGTGATAACACTAAACTCTTTCCATACACCCTAAATAACAAGAGAGCAAGTTTCTGGCCAGGAAGAAGATAAACGAAGATGGATAAGGATGTGTTCGAAACCACATACTACCATAATGCTCATACTATCTATGCAGTATGAAGTGAAAAACACTGATTATCTCGTCATCACGCCACCTGTTAGAGGGTGGAATATATTAGGCAGCAAGTGAACATTTTGTCCTCAAAGTTGATGTGTTAGAAGCAGGAAAAATGGGCAAGGGTAAGGATTTGAGCGAGTTTGTCAAGCGACAAATTGTGACTGGGTCTGAGCATCTCCAAAACTGCAGCTTTTGTGGGGTGTTCTCAGTCTTTAGTGGTCAGTATCTATCAAAAGTGCTCCAAGGAAGGAGCAGTGGTGACCGGCGACGGGTCATGGGGGGCCATGGCTCATTGATGCACGTGGGGAGCGAAGGCTGGCCCGTGTGGTCCGATCAAACAGACGAGCTACTGTAGCTCAAATTGCTCAAGAAGTTAATGCTGGTTCTGATAGAAAGGTGTCATAATACATCACAGTTTGTTGCGTATGGGGCTACATAGCTGCAGACCAGTCAGGGTGCCCATGCTGACTACTGTCCAGCACCGAATATGCCCACAGTAGGCACGTGAGCATCAGAACTGGACCACAGAGCAATGGAAGAAGGTGACATGGTCGAATCATATTTTCTTTTACATCATGTGGCGGGTTGGGTGCGTGTGCGTCGCTTACATGGGGAACACATGGCACCAGGATGCACTATGGGAAGAAGGCAAGCCGGCAGAGGTAGTGTGATGCTTTGGGCAATGTTCTGCTGGGAAACCTTGAGTCCTGCAATCCATGTGGATGTTACTTTGACACGTACCACCTACCTAACCATTGTTGCCGACCATGGAAATGGTATTTCCTGGTGGCTGTGGCCTCTTTCAGCAGGATAATGCACTCTGCCACAAAGCAAAAATGGTTCAGCAATGGTTTGAGGAGCACAACAACGAGTTTGAGGTGTTGACTGGGCAAGATCTGAATCCAATCGAGCATCTGTGGGATGTGCTGAACAAACAAGTCCGATCCACGGAGACCACACTTCGCAACTTACAGGACTTAAAGTATCTGCTGCTAACATCTTGGACTCCACTAGACCCCTAAAGGTGTTCTGTGGCATCATGCCTCGACGGGTCAGGGCTGTTTTGCAGGCAAAAGGGGGACCAACACAATATTAGGAATAATGTTATGCCTGATTGGTGTATACTATGTGCAGTATGAATTCATGAATGACATACTACATTTATACATTAGCATACTAAGCGGAACAATGTATCCCACAATGGACCTATGAAACGGGATTCAAACCGGCATTTCCAGCATGGGAGGAGGGCGCGCTAACAAGGAAGCTAAAGACCTCTTGAGGCCAGGAGGTTTACTCGCACAGCTCTTATTAGCTGGCCTCCGTTACACTAGCATACTGCAGTGTATGCAAAACATCATCTAATATATATGATCTGAGAGGGTTATTACGTTATATTTTTATTGAAAAAGGCAGCTTGTAGTTTGTAATGTGTGTATATGTAAGCAGCATATATAGTATATTAACATAAACATAAATACTCTCAATACAATGTTGAGAATATACTGTGCAGTTAACAGTAAGCTAGTATTCCATTCTACACAAAGCCTGTTTGAACACTTTGGGTTTATTTCCCGAAATGCACCCCCCAGGTCACAGCATGATAAAAAACAATCAACTAAACAAACTCATGAATAATCAAATAAAAGTCATTAAAGAAGGCTTTAACGAAGCAGGAGGAGAAGCTATTGATGAATGAATGAAGGAGACTCAGGACACGACCCAGCGGGAAGACAGATAGGTGTGAAAAACAAAAATATAAAAAACAACAACAACACACATCTCAACCTCTGTTTGGTCAGACAATCAATATATCACCATGGAAACCAGTCTCCTTATATTTAGAGAAAAAACATACAGATAAATACAACACAGATTACGTTTACCGTTTCTACTAATACATTTGATAATTTACTACATTTAATTTCACCTTAGAATTGTACCTAATGTGCTAAAAGAGTTCAGTGAGGACGTTAAGTTAATAAAACTGTATGTTTTCCATTAGTCAGTCTGGTCTGTAACGCCTACCCTACAGCTGACTGCCGTGACTCATGGCTTATTCACAGCACTGCCTTTTAGTTTATTAAGTCCTTTTACACCAATTTGTTTCAATCCCACCTTTTTACACCACATGAGGACAAACTGTCCTGTTTCGTTGTGTGGGTTGTGTGTGAGCGTGCGTGTGTGTGTGTGTGTTTGTGTGTGTGAGAGAGAGAGAATAGATGTCACTTTCATACTCCCAAACAGCCTCTGCTTTTGTAGTACTGTGCATGTATGTCTGAAAGTGTAAAAAAAATACTTCTAGATAATACTTCAACAATTTACGTAAATAGAAATGACAAAATAAAAATGAAAGGGAACCCCCTCTATATTCAGCCATTGACAAAATTATTTTAAGTTTGTGTTTACATAATATGTGTATGTGTACTGTGTATAATTATATTTGAATACACACACATACAAGAAATATTTGCATGTATATATACACTCACCTAAAGGATTATTAGGAACACCTGTTCAATGTCTCATTAATGCAATTATCTAATCAACCAATCACATGGCAGTCGCTTCAATGCATTTAGGGGTGTGGTCCTGTTCAATCTCCTGAACTCCAAACTGAATGTCAGAATGGGAAAGAAAGGTGATTTAAGCAATTTTGAGCATGGCATGGTTGTTGGTGCCAGACGGGCCGGTCTGAGTATTTCACAATCTGCTCAGTTACTGGGATTTTCACACACAACCATTTCTAGGGTTTACAAAGAATGGTGTAAAAAGGGAAACACATCCAGTATGCGGCAGTCCTGTGGGCGAAAATGCCTTGTTGATGAGGAGAATGGGCCGACTGATTCAAGCTGATAGAAGAGCAACTTTGACTGAAATAACCACTTGTTACAACCGAGGTATGCAGCAAAGCATTTGTGAAGCCACAACACGCACAACCTTGAGGCGGATGGGCTACAACAGCAGAAGACCCCACCGGGTACCACTCATCTCCACTACAAATAGGAAAAAGAGGCTACAATTTGCACAAGTTCACCAAAATTGGACAGTTGAAGACTGGAAAAATGTTGCCTGGTCTGATGAGTCTCGATTTCTGTTGAGACATTCAGATGGTAGAGTCAGAATTTGGCGTAAACAAAATGAGAACATGGATCCATCACGCCTTGTTACCACTGTGCAGGCTGGTGGTGGTGGTGTAATGGTGTGGGGGATGTTTTCTTGGCACACTTTAGGCCCCTTAGTGCCAATTGGGCATTGTTTCTGACCATGTCCATCCCTTTATGACCACCATGTACCCATCCTCTGATGGCTACTTCCAGCAGGATAATGCACCATGTCACAAAGCTCGAATCATTTCAAATTGGTTTCTTGAACATGACAATGAGTTCACTGTACTAAAATGGCCCCCACAGTCACCAGATCTCAACCCAATAGAGAATCTGTGGGATGTGGTGGAACGGGAGCTTCGTGCCCTGGATGTGCATCCCACAAATCTCCATCAACTGCAAGATGCTATCCTATCAATATGGGCCAACATTTCTAAAGAATGCTTTCAGCACCTTGTTGAATCAATGCCACGTAGAATTAAGGCAGTTCTGAAGGCGAAAGGGGGTCAAACACAGTATTAGTATGGTGTTCCTAATAATCCTTTAGGTGAGTGTAAATTTATATCATATATAAACAAATATTCTATATATAAATAAGACGTTTTTCTTAAAACTCTGCAGACCCTGATCAGGGTCCAGAATGACATCAAGTATATACTTTAAATTTTAAATGTCTGTGGAGGAGCTCATATGTGGTAACATTTGAAAGCTTAGAATGTCTACTTTTTGGAGATATGCAACACTTTGGCATTTGTTTTACATGAAGTAACTTATTTACACAAAATTAATCTGGTATAATTTCCGCCTGGATTTGGCCAATACACACATCATAATAATACACAGTACACACACACATATTATGTGAACACTAACTTTTGTATGCGATTAATCATTTGACTGAATACTTGATCCTGATTGGCAGGAAGGTGTGCAATAAAACCGTATAACACTGTGTCCTAACTACACGCGACGCCGCAACGCGATAAAAGGTATCTTATCCATGTTAACTAGAGTTAACCAGCCGCGACGGCGACACGCGATGATTCTATTTTAGAAACGGTTTCTATTTCTGCGACGTCGCGGCTGGAAACACAACACAAAACATGGCAATGATAATCTCAGGTAATGTTTATGTGCTTTATTTAATGTTAAAAGCATGTAATCTTTTTTGTTGTATGTATTTTTTAGTAATGTTTAAATGGTGTAATATTTGTGAATTTGATTATGTACTTATCCATTTCCTTGCGAGTGCCGTCAAGATTAATCTCTGGTGCCATAGCTTACACTTGCTGTGAGAGCCCGCCCACACTCTGTTCTGATTGGCTGGGGTTTTTGATCGATTTTGACGCATCTCGTAGTCGCATCACGTCTGGTGTGGACAGACGCTAACCTGACTCCACCCTCCTATGTACTTCCTCTCAATTTTCATTTTCCTTCAGTACTCCGTCTGGGACTGCTGTATAGTCTTAGGTTTTCTCCGAACAAATGAAATGAAGCGAACAGAGGGAGTGGCTGAGAATGATGACGTTGATGTTGTGTGCTAGTTTGAATTGTAGTTCAGTAATGGCGGCGGAGAAAAGATGCGAGTGAAGCCATTCATTCCGTTTTGGGACCGCTGCCGAATATCCAGAAGTTAAAGCCGGAGCAAGAACAATCTGTGCTGAGTTCTGTGGTTGGCCATGATGTTGTGGCCCAGGAAAAGTTTGATTTTCCAGCTCGCTCCGTTAGTGGTGAAGGAGTTGCTGAAGCCATCCGTCTCCCACCACCCACGTTAAAATCCCCGGCCGAATTTTAGACAAACACCAAGGTCGTGTGGTAATTTAATTGCTCTCCGAATCCACATCTCTGAGTTTTCAAGAATATATCTTATCTATATCTTTGACCAGAATATAACCTTTTTGACCACTGCACCATATGGTTGTGTGCGCTGTAATTTGGATGCATTTCTAGACTTGTATTTCTTTAAATGCTGGCAAGTGTTTACAAGAACAATATATTTCATCACCGTTAAAAAAGTAAAAAGAAGAAAAGCACGGAAACATTTGAATTGGGCCGTTATTTACAGCAGCATTTATTCGCATCATACCAAGCATATGACAGCATATTTACAGCATATACAATCATGTTACGGACCACAAGAGCAGCGCGTTCCCGATCACAAAACTCTCCCCTCCACCATGAATAAATCACAATCCGAATGCACAAGGTTTTATCACTGAGGTGGCGTGCACATTTATTTGCGGACTTCAATGTGAGAATCCCTTGAGAATCAAAGGCGAACATCACGACCATACGTTAGCGAATGGTTATGGCAGATCAGAGTGACTCTGAGCAGATCCAATAGTTTTAAACTTCAACAGAGAAACCACCTTCAAGGAAGTAAACGCTTGTCAATGGAGAGTGGCCAGACTCTCTGTACAAACGAAATGTACGAGAGTCTGGTAGGACCAGGCTAGACAGACGCATGGCTTGATGCTGGAATCTTATCGCATCACATCTAGTTAGGACATGGTGTAATGCACAAGTAGTTCCAAGTTAGTTTAATCACCGTACTATATTAATGCACTGCTTTAATTGAAGCAGACACACACACACACACGTCACTGACTCCGATATCGTGCTGCGCACGCACAGAAACATTGAGGAGCACAGAAACGTTGCTGTTTTTGAAGTAATTCAACTCACTAACTCATTGCTAGAAAGATGCTGACCACAGAGCATCTTTCTAGCAAAGAAAGAATGTGGTATTTTTGTCAATGTGCAAACTGTCAAAGAGCTAAAGCACAGTGTGATAGTTAAACAACAACAACAACAACAACAACAAAAAACCCTAATATGTGACCCTGGATCACAAAACCAGTCATAAGTCGCACGGGTATATTTGTGGCAATAGCCAACAATACATTGTATGGGTCAAAATGATCGATTTTTCTTTTATGCCAAAAATCATTAGGATATTAAGCACAGATCATGTTCCATGAAGATATTTAGTAAATGTCCTACTGTAAATATATAAAAAAAATATTATTATTAGGAATATGCGTTGCTTTCATTTGGACAACTTTAAAAGGTGATTTTCTCAATATTTAAATTTTTTTGCACCCTCAGATTCCAGATTTTCAAATGGTTCATCTCAGTCAAATACTGTCCTATCCGACCAATGTATTCATATTTATTCAGCTTTCATATGATGTATAAATCATATTTTCAATAAATTGACCAGTATGACTGGTTTTGTGGTCCAGGGTCACATATTCTAAAATAAAATAAAATGTATGAACGACTAGTTGACCATTGTGGTTGTGCACTCTATTCTATTCTATTCAAAATAGGCAATATATTTTGTTAAAATTATTTATGTAAAGGAAAGCATTTTAATGTATTAATTGTGTATTATGGACCTTAATGTCCTTTCACACCAAGGACGATAACGATAACTACAAGGTTTTAATAATCGTTCTAATTCTATGAGAGTAGTGAAGTCCACAACAAAACAACAACACAAAGGAACGATGTCATTGGAATAATTTTTTTCAGCTGATAAACTATAAAAACATTGACAGCCAATCAGAATTCGACAGAATTTGTCTTTAAATACTGACTTTAAAGCGGTGCATTTAAAGTGGCAGACTTCAAAACTGCAGCGCATAATTATAATAAAAGTTATCGCTTTTGGTGTGAACGGGCCTTTAGATAGGATAGAGGCAATATTTAATTCATTTTCAGTCCATAATGAATGAAAACGAGGCTATGAACATGTCTAGATATTTTGTCCTAATAATAAAAGTATTTTCATATTTTGTGGCGATTGACAACAGCACAACCCACAGAACGCACTGCATGTCTATCCCTCCACAGTCTCGATTTCATTTTCATTCGATTAAATGCTGTCTACCTCGAGTAAAGTCCATAATGCATTAGCATTATACTACATTATACATTCCGGCTTCAAGTAAAGCGTTTCCTTGGTGGATGCCGGTTGCATCAGAGTCGACTGTCTATGGACCAAGAAACCCAGATTTTCCTCTTTTTCTGTCTTTTGTATCAAATTCTCTCTCTGGCATCATTAAATCCAGCCCTGTACAGTATAGGCCTGCCAAACTACATGCAGACAGTCATGCCAAATTCCCCAGCAGACCCCACACACATCCACGGCTTAAAAAGCAGCTCCAGCTCTCGCCAGCACCCCTCGCCGATCCTCCCACCTCAGCGAGTTAACCCACACATGAAAGCGAGTGAGACGGGAGAGGAGAGCCAGGCTGCAGTCTCCTGAGGCCACTCTCTTCTGTTTAGAGGCACCCACAGCTTTCTGAGGGAGGGATTAAACCTTCACTGCTAGCCAAGCTAACTGGCCCTAACCGAGGAGCTCAGAAGACAGAGCTTTGGCTAAAAAGACCAAATTCCCCAGTGGCACATGCTTGCATCTGTGTCCACTTCCGTATGAATGAGTACAGTGCTTATATGTAGGTTTAAAAATGGAAGAGTATGTGCAGTTAGAGAGGTGATGTTTACAAAACGTACCATGGTGTTTTTGTATGATGTTCCTGAAACTGGTAGAACCTGGTGCGGTCATGCCAAAGGTCATTGGTACATACCGATCAAATGTGCACGTCGCTCTGGATGGAAGCATCTGCCAAGCCATCAAAACATAGTGTTTTGGACACTACAATAATTTGAGGTACCTTACAGAAGGGGTTTTCAAACTAGAATCCAGGGAACCCCAAAAATGTGTGAGGAAATAATTTGTTACACTTCCATTCACCAAATTTGATTAATCAGGAGATTAATTATATTTATTATTCTATGGACAGCTTAACAGGATTTAAGAGATTTAACAGGAAAATGAACAAACCTACCAATAGTTGAATATTAAAAATATTAATCTCATATTTTAGTAAATTATTATTTAAATAAATGAATTAATAATAAGTTAATTGATAGATGACAAATGAATATAAAAAACGTTAATAAATTAGTGCTGTCAATTGATAAAAAAAAGTATCACATTTCTTTCTGTAAGTAATCGTGATTTAAAACAGCAACGTTTTTTATATTTTTATACTGTAATAATTTCAGTTACTCTCCAAATTAATGTAGAAACAACTGCTTGAATTTTTTTCACATTAAATGATAGACATTCAACATTATAGTGCTGAAAGCTATATCAATTTCAAAATTTATTGAGCTTTACAAAAAATCACTTTTAATTATTTTAAAACCCTTATAATAAATGTCATAATTACCCGTGGCCTTCCTTCCTGAGTAACAGGAGGAGCGATGACAATGAAGGATGAGAGAGGACCAGGCCTGGATTTTACTTTGTGTTTTGTTTATGTTTTATTGTGAGCAGCAGCCGTCCGTGACGGGCTGCCTGCGTTACTTTCAGTTTGTGTTTATTTATTTATACTAAACTCTTTGTTCTTACTGAACTTACTGAACTTTGTTACAGTTACCTTTGTTCTTTGATTAACATTAATGACATGACAGCAACTGGTTTATTAGGCTGCTGTCACTTTAAGATCTGCCGCTGCCGAACATGACACGGATGTGACACGCATCTAATTTTCTCACAAAAAAAAGTTAATTTAAGATGTTATTTAACTGATTTAAGACTGCTCTTATGAGGATACTCGACAAAACGGGCATTTTGGCATTCATTCTGTGTTAATGTTCATTCAAGCGCAAAAGAGAACTCGATTCTGGTGTGCTCTCTGTCCACACAATACATATATTTTTCCTATTTAAAACTTGAGTCTTCTGTAGTTACATTGTGTACTAAGGAAAATGATATTACGCAGCGTCTGAAAATTAAAACTTCCGTCAACATAACCAACGTGACAACCTGCTTGCACAGGGAGCGTGCTGGGGACTATTTTCAGACGCTATGCGTAATATAATCCCGCAAAAGTGTAACAGAAGCAGTAGAAATGAGTGTACAGGTTTCCAGACTGAGTTGCAGGGCGAAATCAAATCGCCGGCAGATCAGGCTGGGTTTACCCAGTCTAGTTCCAAGCCATATCGGCCTAGGAAATCGCAACTTACTGGTCTTAGTACACAATGTAACTACAGAAGAGTCAAGTTTAAAATAGGAAAAATATCAAAAATCTTTGGTCATTTTGGAGCGAGATGCAAACGGTCTAATTAGATTGAATGATCTATGCTAAGCTATGCTAAAAGTGCTACCGCCAGACCCGGAGATCGGCTGAATGGATTCGAAAACGGTAAAGCTCAACTGTTTAACTGTAGGGAAGTTGGAAAATGAGCCTAATTTAAAAAAAAAGTGGAGTGTTCCTTTAAGAGCATGATCTTATAATGTAACGCTAGGGATGCTGTGTTAAATATTTTTAACTCGTTAAACTGAAACAATTAATCGCATGCATTAACGCTAATTTTGACAGAACTAAAATTTATATTAAAACATTACATAAATACAAAAGGATAATATAAATACTTCTTTCACAGTTTTAGTTATATTTCACATATACATTTTAATTGGGGATTCATACATAAATATATGCTTATTTCCATGGCTAAAGAATCAACATCTTTTGGGGGTCCTTGGCATAAAAAACCCCAGCCCAATCCACCTTATTCTTAACGTAAGAGTGGGTGCAGTCATTTGTAGATTGAATGTGAGAGGAGTCCAGTGTCATCCACTTCCAGTTATTTTACCTGCACAAAAACAGCCAGTTATGCTGCTTGATTTTGCAAACTGGTATTATCTAATCATATTTAAAAAAAAACACTAGTTCGTACCGAAAATTGTTTTACCATTTACTGCACTTTCTTACTCTTCTAGTTATTTACTGTACCTATAACAGCTAATGAGTCTACAGTCTCAGACATTTACCGAAAATAGCTTACTTCCACATTGCAAAATAAGGTGGATACTACTGTTTAATAATTAAATATCATGATTTATGAATGTGGTAATCAAATGGCAAAGGCATGATATTCTCTGAAATATCTTTTTGGTAAGGGAAGTTGTACTTTATAATCATTAATTGACTCTTTGCACATCTGAAGTTGTCGCAGTCATCTGGGGATTGCTAAATTTGTCTAAAATTATGTCTACGCATCACTTCCACGGGCTCTATCTTCTGCACCTACTTCACATTTCATTCAATTCTCTCTCCCTCTCTCTTTCGCCCTCAGAGGGGAAATGAACCTGATCTCTGGCATCTGGTCTTGTTAGATGGATGTAAGGCGCATGAGGAGAAGGTGTATGAGCGAGAACCAATAGAAACAGGTGAAACAGAGCCACGCTCGTCGCCGAGATGTTGGCCGTTCCTGTGAGTGTATGTGAACCCTGAGGAAAGGGGGGGCTGTGATTTAACTCAGGGTCTGGGACAGCCTGGATGGGCCCCATCCATCTTCCAAAGTAATTACGCATTGACGCTCCCCATTGGAGGGGGACGTCGCCCTCTCCATGGCTTTATAAATCACCACTCGCTACAAGTAGCAGGCCAGAGGGAGAGAGATGAGCGCTTTAACAGTAACATTGTGTTTTTAAGCTTAAGGTGAAAAAAATAAGCAAGCACTGACATGCAATATAGAACATGTCTTTTTTGTTGCTTAGCCTTTTAGTTTATGGGTGTGCAATAGAGATACATTTTAAAGGGAAAGAGAAATTCAGCTCGCTGTACATGAGCATCACTCAGTGAACTGTAACGGTGTACTTTTCTGCCTTTAACATCACACTCCTGTCCTCAGGGGATGTTTGGACATTTTCTCAGCCATGTTGTCTTTCAACACAGTTACCACTAAACACAGCACGAGTCAAGTTCTCGGGCGTCCTGTCTGTCTCAGTCCCTCTCCAGACAGAGTGATTGGTGGCAGTGGTCCCAGCAGGGCTGGCATATTGATTGGGGGTCGGGAGGCTGGCCCAGCCCGATTTGTTTCCCTCAGAGACAGGGCTGTCAGTCAGCCATGCTGCACGCCTGGTTTAATGGCGGTAGCTATGAGAGTGATTGAAGTACATGGGTGATCCCTCTGCTAACATGGTGATATGCTATCAGCCTTTTGGGACTTAAGCTATTCTGTCTTTTCCTTTCAAAATAATGGGTCGTGAGAGAGTGAAGGAAAAAGATGGGGGTAAAAAAAACACTCCTTTGGTAAAAAGCGGATTCTGGTCATGCAATCAAGAAATAGAGACATAATTCCTAGCAAAGATATAAGGGACTGAAAAGACAAGAGTCTGTATAGACTTATTCTTATTGTCAAAGCGAAGAGCCAAAAAACGACATACATTTCCGTAGTTTCATGCTGTTCATGAACTTAAAATGTGACCAGAAAAAAAGAAAAGAAAGCTGTACTCTAAGTGATGACTTGTTGTGCAGCAATCAAATGTGATTTTGGCAGCAAGAGAAACTAGGCAGCTTCATTTAATTTCTGGAGCTGGCCCATCAACATGCCTGCTCTAAATCTGTCGCTGTCCACGAGGATGAGGTGCTGAAACGTCTACGGGCCGTGCTGGCCAGCTTTGAGAGCGGTTATGAAATCTTTTTTTCATGTTGTTTCTGCCACCAAACAATCTGCATTACTTGTATACAGCGGGCTATAATTTCCGCAACATTTAGATGCACCGGCGTAAGACATAAAAGATTGCTGTGCATGTAGCAATTCTTCTCCCGTCACTTAACCTTTCTCGCATTATACAATGGTCATTTTAATGATTCGTGCACACGACTGAACGATGTTCAGGTACTGGACAATTACACATGGAATTTGAGCTGCGTGTTAAAAATAAACCCAAAGTCTACAAGGCACATTAACGCTTTACTGAATGCAAATTTATGGAGCCATTAGTTCTATAGCCCGACTTAAAGGTCAAACGAGAAGTAATGCGGTTAAATTTCAAATTGCTCAGCATCAACACCAGAGCATGTTCGAGAGCTCTTTTGTAGATTAAATTTCTCTAATCAGTTTAAACTGATCGTTTTAGCATATAATGCAATCTGAGGGAATGCATAAATAATATTGCACGGCAAAGTTTAACACATGCAAAATAAAACACAGCGTTCTGGAAAAATCTCTGCTGGATTTGAATGTCAATGCTTGAGTGGTTGATGAGCTCTCAGTCAGAAACTGATCAATTGGTGCTTTCTGAGTATGAATGACTCAACCAGCAAGATAATCAATAGCTAGTATTCATTATTAATTCAGATTCATAATGCCACTATTCTTCATTGTCACATTAACACAGGAGACATTAACGCATGCTGTGTGATGACACACATGATCGGAAGTAGTTAAAGCTGATCTGGAAGTGAAATGCTACTATATTTTCGCACACCATCCAATGCACCCGTCATTACTGCCTGTTTTCTAAAAAAAAAAAAAATGTTGCCAGAGCTGCTTGCATTCGCTCCATCTGTAGCATAATCGGAAAAGTGCAAGAGTTGTTTGCCAACATATTGAGAGTGACACAATTTCAGCATTACAAAACTATAAAACGAACACCGGCCTTCATTTTTTGCAAGATTTTAATCCTTATAGAAAGGTGACAGCTGCACATAGTACTCATATTAATATCGAAATAGAGAAACGAAGACAATTGAACTGGCTATAGTTGGTATTTTTGGTGTCCATTACCTCCTAAAAGTACCAGAGGATCCAAATAGAAATGGAGGATCTTAGTTCATTTTTGCGTGAGACCAAACCTGGGCCCGTATTTATCAAATATCTGAGAATTACTCACAAGAACACTGCTAAGAATTGACTTAAGGGGGGGGGGGGGGGGGGGTGTATTTCATGCATACTGAGCTTTTTACACTGTTAAAGACTTGGATTCCCATGCTAAACATGGACAAAGTTCGACGTTTTAAGGAGTATTTCTGTGCCAAAAATACTCTTTCCGTTTTCTCACAAGTTTTGGAAAGTTTTTTTTCGAGTATGGGTCTATCTGACGTCAGCAAGGGCAGAATGTCCTTGTACGGGCCGCTGCAGTCACAGGACTTCGCAAATTTAACAATGTCACCAAAGAAGTCTGTTTTTGGTTGTCAGGGCAAGACAACCCTGTTCAGCTTCCCAAAGAACCCAGCGTTAATGGGACAGTGAATGGAGTTTGTTTTTCCGGAGCAGCAACGGAGTTGTGCAAGTGTTTGTGTTTGTTCACTGCATTTCGGCGACGATCGTTTATAAGCAAGGCCCAGTTCGATGCCAGATTTGTAGCTCGTCTAATGCTAAAAGATGGAACAGTCCCAGCGATTAAGGTTCACGGTCGTGCGTTGGAAGCAGGCGGTTAGTAAAACTGCTTCAAATGTCTTTGATTTGGTAACTATCGGCTTGTAAGTGCACCTCATGTAGACAACATGACGTGCAAAACTGTTCCGCTTGCTACTGCTAACTTTAAGTCCTTATAAACCTGGTTTATGACCTCATAAACCATGAGTAAACACACACTCGCACATGACGAGCCGCTTAGCAAATATATACAGTTACAGTACATACCACATAGAGACGTCATGCTGGAGTAGTTGTTGCTGCTACTCCTGTTCACTTTCAGCCTCTAGATCAGATTCTGGATCATATATGTGTGGCTGAATCTGATTGATAGCCATGGTTTATTTAGGATAACGTTTTCTTTTCCACGTTTAAGGGGATCTCAACGCAATAGCTCCGCGCGCTCGTGGCTCTTTAGCTCCGCCCACACGATACGCCTCCAGCCACTCGTTTTTTTTTTCAGAAAGACTCTGTACAGCATATCTTTCTTTTATAATTATGGTAAAACTAAAGACTTTTCGGAGATATGAAGGATGCAATACTACTCTATAGGTACTCAAGATTGACATGAGATTGACAGAAACTGAGTGTCCCCCCCCCCCTTTAAGAGTAAAAAAATGATTGGCTCAAAGATGCGCTTAAAAGTTAGTTATCAAGCATCTCAGTCATACTTTAAGTGAAGTGTAGGACCAGGGGCGCAGCTAAGGGGGGGAAAGTTAGGATGATTCTAAGGGCCCACACACTTTTGGGGCCCCCTGAGATGATCTTGGATAGCTAGGTTGGAGTGGTAGAGGGCCCAACATCGAATTCTTTCATAGGGCCCAAAATTGCTAGCGGCGCCCCTGTGTAGGACTAAATCTTAAGTGTCAGTCTTAGAGTTGATTCACGACACTTTGCTGTGCAACGGGATTTTGGATGATGTCATAGGCATGAACCAATCACTGAATAGATGTCCAAATTTAAGAATATTCTCATAAATTCACATTAAATGGTGAAGTTCCTAAGAGGAGTTTACATTCAACACACATTTGACAATAAAGAATTAACTTTTTTAAACTGGTTTGCTGTTAACTGACCTGCCTATATATGGCTTAGATTTTTTAATACAATCAGCCACTAGGGGTGTAACGATTCATCTACTACATCGATGTATCGATTTATTTTCCTACGATCTAACTACATCGATCTGTGCTCGGCAAGTTGGCCTTCCGGACGACATATATCGATCTAACATCGTTTTAAAAGGTAATCAATCGATTGTATCGATCATAGGAAATAACGCATTGGATTTAAGCACGTCAGACTTTAAATGGATGTTTTTTCTTAGCACTTTTAATGATAAAGGCGTTAAACGTTACTCGATTCAGTCTGCCTATCTGTGACATCATCGCAACGCACGCACCAGCAGCAGCGCTAAGAAAACAAAACATAGCATGGCGTATGGCAGAGGAGAAGCCAACCAGCGAGAAATGATCAAGCCACCAGGAGAAAGAGCTAAGTTAGTAACGTGTTACCTGTACTTTCAACCCTTGCTAAATGTTACCTGTGCATTCCTGGGACCAGTGTGCCAGCAGAGCGAGTTTTTAGTACTGCTGGCAACATAGTGAACGCACAGAGAAGTGTTCTGCGGTCAGATCATGTTGATATTTTTGAAAAAGAAATATGTAGAGTCATTGAAGAGTAGTTGGTTACATTTGATCTTTTGTTAAATATTGTTTGTTTATTAAACTGAGAGTAGTAGCAGGTTCAGCCAGTTTATTCAAACTGAAGAAATGTTGGTTGCACTTTATTTTTGATATTAATATTGTATTTGTATTATTTTAATGTTGAAAAACAACAGCAAAAGTAACAGGTACACCTACTATTAATTAAACCTGAAGAGAAGTTAGTTGCACTTTATTTTTGATATTAATATAGTAATATTATTATGTTGGATAACAAAAGCAGAAGTAGCAGGTTAACCTACTGTTGAAATGTTGGTTGCACTTACTGTGCTTTTATTGAAAATGTATTGAATATTGAAAGTGAGAGCAGAAAAGGTTAACTTCCTGTTAGTTCAACCTAAACTGTTGGTTGCACTTTATTCAAATAAAATTTGAATGCATTTGCCATTAATTGTTGTTTACTTGTTTGTTTATATCCATAATTAATTGATACCTGATTCCCTTACAAGAAACAACAGGAATCTAGGAAACTTCACCTGCACTGACCAGTATCCAGATATTTATTTCAGTCACACAATTTTTGGCTAAAAAGTTACTGAATCGATTTCAGGTCACTGAATCGTTTCGGATCGTATCGTTCTAAATGAACCAAAATCGTCCTTGAATCGTATCGACAACCTCAAATCGTGATACGAATCGAATCGTTGTTAAAACGAATCGTTACACCCCTATCAGCCACCATGGATTCCAAAAGAAAACCGAACTGGCGGGAGGAAGAGGCGATCACTTGCTGAATTATTCGAACAGCGGAATGTTATAAAAGCAAGTTCAGCCCAACATTATCCAGCACTGACAAAGATGATGCCTGCTCTGTCCATACGATACAGTTTGATTAACTGCTCATTGTCAAACATTTCAAAAACATTCTTCCTCTTCTAAAAAGATTTGTGCACGTCTCGATCTCCTCTGTGCCATCACAAGCCCCTACTGGCAACTCCTAACCCCTTGAGAGACCTCTCGAGCTGTCTTAAAGGATTAGTTCACCCCAAAATGAAAATTTCCTGATAATTTACTCACCCCCATTCTCATCCAAGATGTTCATGTCTTTCTTTCTTCAGTCGAAATGAAATTAAGTATTTTGAAGAAAACGTTCCAGGGTTTTTCATCATATAATAGGTTTCAGTTGCAACCAAAATGCTGAAGGTCCAAATCAATGCAGTTTCAAAGCGTTTCAATGGGCTGCAGAGGCTCTGTGTGATCCCAGATGAGGAATAGGGTCTTATCTAGCGAAACGATCGGTCATTTGATTTTTTTTTTTTTAAATGAATATACTTTTTAACCTAAATTGCTCATCTTGTGCAGCTCTGCGAGGTGCTAAGGATGACGTAATCACGTCGGAATAGTCACGCTAGACGTAGGAAGAAGTACCGCCCCTGTGTTTACATAGTGCTCGCGTGAAGACTAATACAAACGCCCTTTAGCAAAAAAAAAAAAGGGAAAACAACGATATATCCCTAATTTTGAAGTTGAAAATTGAGTGTTTTTGGTAAAGGGCGTTTGTATTAGTCTTCACACGAGCGCTTTGTAAACACAGGGGCGGTAATACCGTTCCGAAATTATTACGTCATCCTTAGCACCTCTCAGAGCTGCACAAGATGAACAATTTAGGTTAAAAAGAATATTAATTTTAATTTTCTTTTTTAAATGACCGGTCGTTTCCCTAGATAAGACCCCATTCCTCCTCTGGGATCACGCAGAGCCTCTGGAGCCCATCGAAACGCTTTGAAACTGCATTGATTTGTACCTTCAGCATTTTGGTTGCAATTGAAAAGCATTATATGATGAAAAACCCTCGACCGTTTCCTTCAAAATACTTAATTTCTTTTCGACTGAAGAAAGAAAGACATGAACATCTTGGATGAGATGGGGGTGAGTAAATGATCATGAAATTTTCATTTTAGGGTGAACTAATCCTTTAAATAACTGGGAGAGTAAGAGTGATTCTTAGCCTTAAGAAATTTGATAACTTGCTTTTATACTTATGTTTGAAAGTAGGAGTACATTTCGTGAATTCTCAGCTCTTAAGACTGAAACGGCACTTTGAGAAGCTTGATAAATACGGGGCCCTGAACCCATAACAGACAGAGTTCGTCTTGCATGTAGGTCCGTATCCCAAAAATCAAATCTCTCGAAGCTTCTAAACCTCTCGATCTCTTCGACCATTGAAGACGTGGGGTGAGGGGAAACAGATCAGGTTGCAGAGAGACTAAGACAATCAACATTCAGAATGAAGAGAGGAAGCGTGAGGAGGAATCTTGGGAAGGTTTCTTGATGTGATTACACCGGGCAGCACTCGACTATGTTTAACACTCAAGGGCGGGAGGGTCCACACTAAAACCCGGGATCAATACGCAATTTTACAATCATCACCTCGTCCATAATTGGCTTGAAATGAACCTGCAGAATGTCAATATCAGTTCGAGAGTGTCACCGTTCACTTGAGTTCTTCTTGTACGGGCGGATGAGTCATTAAACATACACCCTTGACAAACTCCTACTATTCAACAACATTTTTTGGTGCAGTTTCCACTCTAAAAACACACTGCAACAAAGCCAGATGCTCACCTTCAGGGCAACTTACTGTGCCTGAAATAGGACACATTTTACATTCTGTAATTAATTCGTAACGCTGGATTTATGCCATTAGGGTAAGATAATGAAAGAAGGCAGCACACTTAAAGTGCACAGAAGCTTTACTAAACCCGAGAAGCTTAACGGAACGAATTCTGACTAAATCAAGGAACACTGGACTGTCCATTCGTCTGCCTGTCTGATCCTGTCAACGGCGGGTTTGTTTGGAGTTTTTCCACGACTAATGAACCTCCTCCAAAGCGGCAACGTAGCCCCAGCTGTGATTTGGGTTTCCAAACAAATTAATAATTAAATACAGTTTTCAGAACAGCAGGGCAAAACTGCATCAGTCTTTCTTTCCAAGTGACACGAATCTGTTTTCCCACCAAAATGTCATCTTAAAAAAAACAGCTATTCCCTGAAAACCACAGGCGTACCACTGACTTCACTTGTGTGTTTCTCCTTTTACTCCCGTCCTTTTTCTACATTTTCTACCTCTCCCGGTTCCTTTCAGATTCAGGCTGTGCACTGAAGAGCGAGGGAACGCCATGTTCTTGGCAACTTTAAAGCTCAGCGCCATCCTAAAAAATATCTTACTGACGGATTACGGGTTCTTTCAGACCTGAGCAAAACTCAAGATGAGTGGACACTTCAGCTTTTTCATTGCCATCCAAGATAGAACACAGATGTGGCATTTAGCATGTCTATCTGTGGATTCCAGACTTCTAAAGGACGGGGATTTTTTTGGAGAGAGCTGTAAAGTCAGTCCAGAGCTTCTCTAGCTGAATGTCAGGACAGGCAGGAAACCTGAGTCAGCACTGGAAGGTACGCTAGGTGCTCCCTTCTTGCAGCTACACACCTTTCCGCTCCAGGTAAAGTTATGAGAGGAGATTCCTGTTTATGAGTGCATTTACAGCTCGGAACAACGGCAGGACTGTGTCGGGCAATGGGCGCCACATATCATGTGTGGAGGTTGAAATATAGATCTAGACGGGAGGAGGCTGTCAGGTTCAGCCGATGATTCATTGCTTGTGGCGATGCTGCCTACAGTGAGTGGATCATACTGCACATGCTGGGACAGAGATAATGGCACACAGATGTCTGAGCACATCAGGCCACACAATCCGACACAAACGCAACTTTACTACAACACACTGGAGTTCAGAAAGAGTGTACCGCGAACACACTGCTGCAGAAAATCAACAGCTACTAACTCACAGGTCGTGGCCGCTTTGAAAGATGTAGAAGAAGCGTTGTGTGACACTTCAAGGAGACTGATGGTTTGTAACGCTCGCTTTTGTGATGCATAAACATTCAGAAATGCTTATCTGGACAATTGCATGCTCGAATGCTGTGTCCTAGGACGAAGAGATAAATGTTGAATAAAAACTGTATTTTAGCACTGACATTGCGTTTACAAAACTAGGCAGAGGTCGGGCTTTTGTGGGAGATGAAAGCTTTCGAATAAATTCCACACGGACACAGAATACTGTCTGACAAATACTGTTGTGCATGTGTGAATGAACCACAAAAAAAAAAAAAAAAAAAAGTGCTGACCTTGGGTGTTCCTCGGAGTGAAAGGAAGGCAAATACTGTTAACATCATCATGAATTCTTCATATAATTATGCCTCTTTTGCATAAGTGAATAAGTAAAATTTACTGGACCAAGACATCTGTTCTGTCCTCGAAAATACAACTGTCCATCATGGACCAGGCAGTAACACCAGACAATAAGGAGGTTTCTGATTTATTCACAAACCCCCTTTTAAAGGGGCCATGTCTAAAACCCATCTCTTTCAGCTTTGCCCAGTGCTCAGAGAGTTTTAAAGTTTAATAAGGCTGCAGTGCATGTGAGTGCTTCCCAAGACGGCATTCACACACTAAGGACAGGCAGCACAGAAGGACACATGAAGGGGGTTACATCAAGCTAACACTGCACTTTTCTTCATTATTTACCTGTTCTGAGGCCTGGGCCAGCCTGAAACACAAGCATTTCTCCGTCCCTCTTACATCACAAATGCTCCAGCCCTGGGTACAGTATTGCACTCTATGTTGTTCCGCTCATAATAACGAAGGCCATTTGCCCTGACTCCGGGGCATTCCAGCTGTGCTTCATTCATCTATCAACATATTGTAAGACAGTAGAGATGAGCACAGTAGAAAGAAGATTAAATCTTATAAATAGTTCAGTTGAGCACAGTAGAAAGATGGTTAAATGGAAGGATGAATAGAACAAACAATGCAAGAACCTAACAATCCGACAAGCAAAAACTTGAGTTAAAGCAGAGGTTGTGCAACAAATCTGTCAATCTGACGGGAACGGTGTTTTTATGTGACGTTTAATATAACAAGTGCTTTGTTGTGGCATTTTCTTTGTATTCTGCTCTTTCAATGCAAAAAAACACAATTAAAATGTACAACATGATAATACATATTTTAATGAATTACATTCAGAATTATACATTTACTCACTTGCGTTCTCCTGGTCTAAAACATTTTAAAACGTTCTTTTCTTTACCGGAAAATTACCAGCGTATTTTTATCTGTCAAAATGAGCCACGGAATCTTGAATGATCTAATGTTGCTAACATTCTGCAAATGACAGAATACCTTCCAAGTCGAAAGGTCGGATCCATCCTTAAATACTTGCTCTTGCCAGCCATAATTCCATAGATTTTTGTGTCCTCTTTTGAGTGGGTCACCAAGCAGAGGGTTTTGTCTTTTTATCTCGTGTAAGACAGTATGATGGATGCGCACAGTAGCTCACATGAAGGCTCAAGGCCGAATGCTCCACATAGACACATGCTCTGAAATCAACTCCTAGTTTTTCCTCAATCCACGTGAGGGACTGCAGCAGAACTCCAGCAAAGAATGGAAAGCTTTGAGCAACACTCACCTCTGCTACATCATACAAGGACAGAAGACAGATTTAGAAGCACTAAACCATCTACACCAGGTCATATTAGACATTAGACTGATCAACCAGCACTTGGGCTGAGGAACAGGCATATCCTCAGCCTTCAGGAGAACAGAGGACTCCTTGTCTGTGCTGAATTCTGCCATTGACAGAGCACTGCCCAACCACCACAGCATATAAATGTGCCCCTTTATGAGAGCCGTGGCTTCCTAATACACCTCCATACCTATGTGTGCATGGGCGTCGTGAGTGTGCGGTTGGGTTAGGTGGGTTGTCTTTGCTCCATCCTATCTCACACTTACGTAAATGCCATTAAACATTTAACAGGCGATGGGAAGTCTGTGGGTTGCGGATGTTTGCCATCATTCAGAGCGCATTACCATTATCTATCAAGTGCAAAAATAAATCAATCCCCACGTTGCCAGAGGGACGAGCGATGGATGCAATTAGAGGCGCAAATGGCCGGTAAAGGCCACGCGACAACGTCGCGTCGAGATCATTTGATCTAGATCTGAAGAACGCGTCATTTTTCTTTGGAGCAGACGAGACATGCCAGAATAAAATAGTAGGATATGCGGATATTGGCCAAGTGTGTCAATCATAAAATCTCTATTTCTTATATACAGGCCATGACACTCGGTATTGCCTGACCAAAGCGCACCTATTCAACACTTCTAATTAGGTATCTCATTCGTGAGCGGTGCACCAAAACGATACAGACGAGTTACTTGCAAATGTCGCGCAAATATACATACATGTAATATAACAATAGACAACATAAACCCGCTTACCGCGATGAAAGGGTTGTTGTCGATGCGTCTCCGGTTCTTTCCCGGTGATTATTCGTACTTCAGTGCTGAAGCCGGTGTTTATGCCATCGGTATTTTTTCTGAGGTAATTCGTCATGAATGTGTCGCAGGCTCTCGCACATCAATTTAACGTTACCTTCTTCGCGTCAGCCCGTGCCCCCAAAACAATAAAAGAAAAACGCAAAGAAAGAAAAGAAGACATAAAAAGGAAGGAGCGTAGTGAAAATTAAGAAACGAGAAAAAAAAGAAAGGGGAATAAACACCTCTTAACACCCCCTCCTCCTTTTTCTTTCTTTGTATCTGACAACACCCGTGTTTTCTGACAGCGAGATTACCACATATTTTATTACTATAAAGGAGGTAGGGAAATGATAAAATAAAACAATAACAGAAACAAATGCGTATAACGCATTAGCGGCTAACTCAGCGCTCTGTCGTCATGGCGACCCATTTCAGAGTCCGTTCTTGCATCAAAAGACACCAAATAATAAAAACCATCCGGTGGCACGACTTCTCATCTGCTCTCAGTCTGTCTCACTCACAAACGAGTCCTCTTCTTGTGTGAGCAAGTGCGCAAACAATTATGATTCTTTTTCGTTTCTCTCACTGGTATCTAATAATGACGATGATGATAATAATTATTATTATTCCCACTCGCGAACAATGAAGATGTATATGCCTCTCAGATATCCATTCCGTACTTCACGCACAGCTGTCAAGATTCGGGAGTCCTGAATCCCGATGTCCGCCTCTCTCTTTCTCTCTCTCTCTCTTCCCCTTACACACGCACACTCTATGGCAAGCCGTTTTAACGTTTAATCTTCAAAAATAAATACTCACAGGTAGTTTCTAATTAGTAGTGATGCACCGATCATGATTTTACATGGCCGATTCCGATTTTTTTCAAGAAAACTGGCCGATTCCGATACCTATTTCCGATTTTTTTTTTTACACAATAATAGAATGAAAGTATACATGAACAAGATGTTTATTTGGTATTTAACAGGCTAAATTGGCTTTTGGCTAATGAAAACAAGTCCGCAATCTGAAATTAACGGGAAATTGAATTGGAAATTAAAAGGCTGAAAGGTGAAATTAAAGGCAACAACTGCATATTCTGCAATCCAAACAAAGATGTTACTTAAATCAGAATTTGTTTTTAAAATTAGTGTAAAGAAAAAAAGTCTTTACCAGTGAAATTAAATAAAACCAAAGTATATAATTGTTCCAAAATGTTAAATCAAATAATGTTTAGTGCAATGAGAAAAACTAAGATGCTACAGCAGGTGCTTTTAAATCAAATTAAGATTTATCTCCTTCCCTCAGTTCTGCAGTTTACGTTTGTAACACACAAGTGACATGTTCGTGAATGATTGCAATATGCACGTGGGCGCACTTCTGGAAAAATCAGCAGAAAAATACAAAGAAAACCGGTTCCGATTTTTGGCCGGTCAACCGGTGCATCCCTACTAATTAGTCCCCTAAATAATCCAATACAGACTAAGTACCATTTTTCAGTTTGACTAGTAACTATTCATTGGATACTAGGCCTACTTGTTTCTTTTACTATTATTCACTACACCAACAGTGACGAGTATACATTCTAAAACATTTTTTTCCCCACTTTTGTTATCGGTGTTATGACTCAGGGGAAGATAATTCACTGCCCATGTTACTCATATTACATGTTCATCCAAATCTGATATTGTGCGTATACTATTCTGTGTTAAGGCTGCTACATACTCCGCAAGAAAAGAGAATAACGTTCTCGCTCCCAGGGCTGTGAGAACAAAATTACGTCATTTTGTTCTTGGAGCCCTGGTTTGGGAGTTCTCGCAGCTCGTTCTCGACACATCGTCTGAGCAGAACTTTTTTCTTGTGTGATTGGTCAGAATTTTAAAGTGGGCGGGGTTAATGCGGAGAAACAGAGATGTTCGGCACCTGCTTTTCTCGTGAAGTATGGAATGTCATAGGCCAGAACGAACTTTGTTCTTGCCACCTCGAGAAAACAAACTAATTTCTTTGTTCTTGCGGAGTATGTACCAAGCTTCATTGTTAACCCCCACAAAGGCACAAAACATTAAAGGTGCCCTGCCACACAAAAACGTTTTTACTTGTATTTTATGTGTTTATGTTATCTTGTGAATGTGAAAATGAACTGCTACCTCAGCTCTAGCCACTGAAAAGAAATAAGAGGAGAAATCAGGCTATTTACAAAAGCTGGTCAGTCTGACGTGGTGTTGCCTGAGCTCATTACTATTCATGAGCTCACCCAGTTGAGAACGCGCCCACAGAATTCGTCTAGCTCAGTGACAGTTTTCATATACCTGTTTGTATATTTCTGCAGACGATAGTAAACAAAGTTCCTCTACTTGTTGGTCTGGGTAAAGGATGCTGATAGCCAGGCTCTCATTGGCTAGCTGTTAGCCAGAGTCAAGCAGCTTAGCTCGTTGAATATTAATGAGAACTGGTGCAAATCGAGCTGCGTCTTCCTGCAGGCTTTCTATACCACGCTAGAATGGCTTGAAACAAGGTAACCAAGGCATTTTTTTCCACAAATAATGTTACAGAGTCCATGTTAGAACTTCAGACATTAAAGTTTTTGTGCACTATATTCCAAGTTTTCTGAAGCTTTTCCTTTAATGTGAGGTACAGATGAACATTTAAGTCGTTAAATTCAAGTTCACATTTACTTTCACTCCACTGTGGCTGTCAGTCATTCATTCAGCATTCCTATTATTATACTTGATCTGTGGATAAAGGTATATGCTTGTGCATTTAAGGACTTTATCTTGCTTAAGTTTATTGCGTTTTCGAAATCTTTCTCCAAATTTAAAACTGTTGAAAGAAAATGCTCAATAAACTATTGCATAGATATAGTACACTACGCATCAATATCTACTCCCTTTGTGCTATGAACTTTTCAATGCGAAGTGATGTTACTCCATATTGCTCCAAGCGCATCATTCTGCGCACAGGATGCACATAAGCGCTTTGCGGTGCTCTGTATTAGGGATGGCTCGATACCACAATTTTGTCTTCGGTACGGTACCACAATCTAATACCGAAGTACCGATATTAAATCGATACCATACAGGGTCTGAATTTTGATGCGGGTATTGTGCATAATTTTGCTCACTCTCGCAAGTTTTGGGTTTATGAAGCGGGAAATTACCGCAAATGTTTATTATTAAATTAATCAACAAAGATTGTCACATCAATCAGTCATTTGGAAACTTTTTTGTAAGTAATATCAGCATTACTGCGCGTCTCCATTGCTTCTGGCTTCAAAAGACATCGCACCTGCACTATAAAAGCAGTCTGCGCGCTCAGATTCAACACTTTCACTTCCGTTGCGGGACAACTGACGGAAATCACTGCCCACGTCTTTTTAAACCTCACCAATTTGAACATGCAAGCGATTTTATAGCATTTCGTAACACATATGGGATGAGAGCTCTTTGAGAGAGAGAGTTTTCTTTGCGCTCATGCCAACAACAAACACACACACACACACACACACACACAAGCCTAAAGAGCTCGCGCATTCCAAATTAAGTTGTTTTTCCTCAGTCAAATACACACAAAATGATGTCAAAAATGTCCATCTTTAGTGAGTAGTTACATAAACACAGTTGGTTATGTCTTTCGCGGATGTAAATAGTGCAATAGTATGCGTGCAAATATTATGAGGTCTAAACGTCACTGGTTGAAACGAACGCTGGAGATTTCTTTATATTTAAACGATACGATCTTATGTATGTGCGTTAATCAGTGTTAAAAGAAAAATGTCTAAATTAGATCGTTAGAATTATGCACTCACCTGTCGATCTCTTACCCAGATAGCAATGAGTCGGCGGACCACCGGCGGTGATCCGGCGGCTGTAGAAGCGTCAGAATTGCGTAATCGCAAACACGTTTGACGGCGCACCACCGGCGGCAGCCGCTTTTTAAAAGCGGCAGCCGGCTTCCTACCGCCTTCGTACCGCCGCCGGCCCGCAGGCAAACCGCCGTTCCGCCGCCTTTATACCAGAAGGCGGCCCGGCGGAGGCAAACGCTTTTTTCGAACGATCTGCCTCCGCTTATTGTGTAATAAATAATATATATATTTATTTATTATTCATATATTTGTAACATGCAGTTTATGATGGATAATAATTGAACAAACCAGATAAATTCCCATTTGGCATTTTTATTCCACATTTCAAAGTACATTAACTGTCAATGATACAAGATAATATAAATTAAATATAACAGACAATAAATAAGCTTAAATAGGCCTATAAATAACAAAACATTTTTACTAAAGAACCTGCATGTTTCCAATTAAATTTTGGTTTAAAAAAAAAAAAAAAACAGCCTTACAAGCAAATTATAACACTTACAATATTTGTTAATAACAAATAGGTCAGCTCTGGGATGAAAAGAATTACCATTAAATATTATATCAAATAATGAGGATATTTGGTACCAAAGAATGTGCAGGATACCAAATAAATCGAGGTATAACATCACATTTAACAAGCCATTTCTAACAATAGCATAAATGGTAATAATTTAGAGTAAAGCTCTGGAGAAGAATAGAACAGTAGTAGAACAGAACATTATAACAAGCCTGACTATGGGTTCTCCGGTTTTCCCCGACCTCCAGAATGAGGCAGCGCAAATTGGCTTATCTTCAGTGATTTCTTGTGCGCCTATATAAAGGACAAACAACCTCGCCATCCCATATCTATCCAAGGAGCTGCCTTCAAGGCAGGGTCACAGGGAATAAAAAAAAAGTAATTTCCACAGTGAACAGTGTGGATTGGGTGAGTGTAGCCTGAAACTTCTGGCTTCTTTAGGGGTCTTGATGTTACTGACTGCAGGATAAAGAAAGGGTTCCAGGTGTCAGTAGTCAGCCTAGGTGTAAGAGGTCGGCTGTGGGTCCCTCTCAGCTGTGCGGCGTCTTTTTCCACCTTCACGATCAGATGCTCCTTTCAGGTAACGCATAGCGCTAACCTGGACCGCCTCATCAGTGGCATCCTGGGTTGCCGGGTTCTTCCGGATGGCTCCTGTAGAAAATACAGATCTGTCATTCCATGTGAATGTCATAAGGCCACACACATCTACTTAAATATATAACAAATTTATATATTTATATATATATATTACTTTGAACAATGGTCTTCAGGAACATGTCTCTAAAACATGCTTTATCCCCTACACCAGTCCAGGTTGTATTAATGGAAAGGTGATTAGAGAAGATACTCTAAAGCATTCGCCACACGGTTGTCTTTAGGTCCCTCCCACATTTGATTGCCAAAAACCGAAGCTGAAAATACAAAAAAGTGTTACAAATTACATATCTCTGAAGCTTCTCATACATAAATATAAAAATGTGACAGGCTGTGATTCAGACTGTAGAATATGCAGTGTACAATCTTAAATTTTACTTTTTAGATTACCCTACAGCATTATAAACAAAATCAGCACACTTACTGGAGCTCTTTATCCTGCCTCAAACTGTTGTCAAGCAACGCCAAATGGGTTGTCTAGGGGGAGTAACAGACCCCCTGGCAGGGATAACTCTCCAAAAGACACATTGGCACTGAAATGTTGCAGCATAGTGTCCATTTTGTTGTCCATGCTACGCACAACATCGCCAAACTCTCCAAGACGTCGCAGCATTAGGGTCTGATCTGCACCTACAGGGGTTCACAGAATAAAAGAATAAAGCAGTCAGTCCTGGTCCCTCAACTACTAAACTATGACATTTACAACTAGGTCTACTACATGTACAGGTGGCCCCAGTGGGAATTAAACCAACAACCACAGGTGTTGTTTGCAAGTTGTACCTGATTGCCCAGTACGAGCAAACGTCGTCAACATTGTCCCAACTTGCTTCACCTGCTCATGAAGTGAGCCGCTGTCATCCGAAGCTAAAAAATGAAAGGCATTTGGTAATTTTGGACCTACATCACAGTCAAAAAAGTAAAATTTAAGAAAGAGTGCATGTTCTCACCTGCTCGTGCATTGCTTTCCCTCAGGGCTTGGTTCTCATTCTGGAAATCTACATAAAAAATATTTTATTTTAATTATATATATATATATAAAACAACAACTACAGGCACAATTTTCCATACTGTTAAAGTTTCCAACATCTGCAATTTCCTGTTTGTCCATCTCAACTCCTTTCAATATTCTTCTCCTTATAGCCCAGTAACTAGACATTGTGACTAACAATTTATTTACCTTGAAAGCCGAAACGATTGTCCAACAATAGGTCTCTTGGATGAAGATAACCGATTGTGCTCTGGTCAAGGTATCTGCAAGAAAATGTGAACAAAACCGCATTGTTAACGTTAAATACAGAATATACAGTAGCTATGCTGTGGGGGGAAAAACTGGTCAGCCAAATGTGGAACAGTAAAATGTATTCATTCAGTGTAGTGAATCAAGTAAACTGCATTGTCCTCAAACATAATAAGTACAGCAGTTCAGAGAAATAACTCATAAATGACCTTAAATGCTAGAAGAACAGTAGCAACACAGCACATGTTAGCTAACACTTGCTAAAACTGACCTAGCAGCATGCTTGTTCGGACTAACAAAATAATTTAAATAACCTATATACATCATTCTGTTTTGTTAGAAAACACCAAAAGTTAAACTTAAGTCTTTCTAGATGTAAAGCTTTGGCTAACTTACCTACAGTAGCTAGATACATTTTAACATGTAGCACATGCTTGAACTCAGTGTGTAAAAAAGGCGAAACAGCACGTGTTAGCTAACACTGTGTATTGTGCACTATATCAGCGTGCGTGTCTGAACAAACTAATTAAAACAACCTACCGGTATATACATCAAAAATGAACATAATATTGTGTGACACAAAAAGGAAACATGTACTTACTTAAACGCTCGTAGTCGAGGATATTTTCTGATCTCCTCTCTTCAAATACTAAAACCATGTGATGAGCGGCCGCTGATGGTAAATCTGTATGTTTTACCGGTTTGTCTTCCGTCTTTTTTAGGTATACTGCCCCTCTCGGCCGGTGGAGGTACTTCTCTGTTTTTTATTTATTTTATTTTTATTTAAATTAGTACATGTATAGACAAGTACAATACAAAAAGTACAATGAGAGAAAAATAAAAATAATAAAGCATTGTGGTACAGTTCCGAATATGTAGAACAAAGAATAACAACAAATGTAACACTGTATATAAAATAAATAATAAAAATAAGAATTCTGAGATAGAAAATACTTTATAATATTAAGGCAGTCACATGAAATTGAAAAGCTTTCAGGTTTCTGTTTTTGTAAGCTTTTTGTTTTGCGACCTCATGTTTGAGAGGGTTTCAAATATTGTAAAAATCAGCTTTATAAGAGGTAATATTAGAGGGCTTCTTTTGAGTTATTCTTGTCTTATGAATGTAGAATTTTTCCTAAATAATTAATAATATATTTTTGTTTTTCAGAAAAATATGGGTTTTGAAAACAAAGTAAAATGTCATGAAGTTAGTTCTAATTTTTTGTCATGTCTATTTTAAAGTCAGTCCAAAAAGAAATAGAAATTAAAGCTGCGAGCAGCGATGACGGGCCCAAGCCGGTGGCACCGCCACGCCGGTGGCATCAGCTTAACTGTGCACGGCAGGCAATATGCATTTAAACAGGAGAATATTTTAGAATCGCTCGAATATGCCACATTTACCGCAGCAACTGGTGCCACTATCACCACAAGCCACACCCATGATGTAATTTAAATCTAGATTAATTTTAATATCATAGGATAAAATAAATAAAAGTTATATTTTCCTGCTCAAAATTTTGTAAGTCCAGAAGGCCAGTATTTAATTCAAGGTGTTTGTAGTTCTTTTTTACTTATTCACACTAAAGTAGGGATGAAACGGTATGGAAATTTAACATCACGATTATAGTGACCCAAATTATCACGGTTATCAATATTATCACGGTTTTGTTCAAACAAGATGAAAGTGTTCAAAAAGAACAGATGCACACACTTAAAACATTTCAACAAGTTTTATATTTGAAATTAAACAAACAACAAATAACTAAAGCAGCTCTAAGCACTTTTTTAAGCTAGATTCTGTGGGATTTCTTTACTTAATGGCCGTCGTCAATAGCAACGCATAACGCATAAATAATAATAATTTGTCGTAAATATAATCTCTAATATTATCTCTGTAAATATATTCTCAATAAATATTCTCATCAGTGTTCAGCTACGATGCATTTAAATCAAGCATATTTTGTGTTAGAGCCCAAACAGTATCCAAGTGAAATAATGCATATCCATATTTCCATATGATTTGACAGTTTATTTTATTAAATATCAAAATGTGTGCATCATACCTGACACCTAGATGAACACTTTACAGTCAGTTTTATGACTGTCATTCTCTTTAAATGCTAGTGAAGTTTGGTAACGTTATACACGTTTCAATGTTGTATGTAACTTTGCAGACGGTCCCTAACTTCGCCAGCGTTATGCCAGTCATATCAGATGCGCTGTGGTTCTGCTGTGTTTTTTTTAAACCATTTTACCTAAATCACCAAAATAATAAATGTTATATTTACCCATGGCCTTCCCTGTTATACAGAAATGTAATAGTTATCAAACCTTCCTTAACTGCATAAATAATAAATGAAATATAGATGAATCATCATTAAAGCTACAATTTTCTCTGTTCCCGTTGTTCTGTGATGAACATTAATGACAGGCATCATCAGTGCTACTGTCACTTTAAGAACAGCCGTGGATCTCACGCGCTGTCCCGCGCATCTCATTTCCTCACAACTCTTTAAGTTCATTTAAGACGTTATTTAACTAATTTAAGACTCGAATATGAGAATACTCAAAATCCTCTGTGTTATTGTTTGTTCAAGAGCAAAAGAGAACTCGATGTGAGCAGGAAACTGACGCGAGTCTATCTATGCGTCGAGTGTGTGTGTGTGTGTGTGTGTGTGTGTGTGTGTGTGTGTGTGTGTGTGTCAGTGTCCCTTGATTAGCTGACATGAGACGCATCCACACAGATAGGACACTGACACACACACACACACACACACACACACACACACACACACACACACACACACACACACACACACACACACACACACACACACACACACACACACACACACACACACACACACACACACACACACACACACACACACACACAGCATACCAGCATAGCCATACAGTTTAAGTTCACCTACACTTTATATTAATAAAAAGGTTTACAGTGCAAATACTGTTGTTGCATATACTGTGCATAAAATTTGAAAACATTTGCAAAAAACACCACTGTATCATTAATTTTTTTTTAAACCTTTAAGTAACCATTTTTTAAACATCTATAAACATTACTTTTACATAGATAGACGGACCAGATATTCCTAACACTTTGGGAATACTTAAGGGTTACTAGTTGTTTTGTAAACTGTCTATAAACATTATCTGGATGGTTATTATAAAGTTGCAACCGATGACTATAATACCTTGTTAAATAGTTAATAAACAGTACCAGTAAAACGTGGGCAGTACCAGTAAAACATGTAAACAGTACCAGTCAAACATGTGGGTTGTCCTGATACTGTACTTCAAAATGTAACAGTGTAAAAATTGCCACAGAATAAAGTAATTGTTCAAGATCTATTGGTAACTCATAAAAATAATGTCATATTTGCATAAACTGTCACTACCGTATATATCCCGACACTAGCACATTAAGATAAGCTATGAAAAAAATCATGTTCCTCTGCCTCTTTCTGGTTAAATAATGTTTATAATAATTGTTAATATAGCATGCTATATTAACTATTCCAGGTTATTTATGCATAGCATAAATAATAGTTAGTAGAGCATGCTATGCCACTTTCATCAAAACCTATTACAAAGCTATAGCAATCTCATGTCATTCCGTCTTTTCGAAAAAAAAGTTGCACTAACTGTTCGTTACAAGCAGCATTTGCCGTCAGGCAGGTAACGATAGCTAACATAAACATATTTTTGCTAGCCTACCTGCTGCAAACTTACACTTTTTTTGTACAAGACAAGTAGAGCTATTTTATCCAGTGTAATTTATCACATACCACTATCTTGTTTTTTCTTATCCTCCTCTTCCTTTCTCTATTTTCTTTTCTGGCTTCCTGAAGCATAAAATTCCGCTTAAAATCCGAAGATTTTGTATTTTGCCGCAGCAGAGATCGCGTGGTTGGCTGGCTGCTGTCAGCGACTTCTGAGAGGGGCCCCTTAAGGGGGATCCCGATAACAGCGTCATTGCACTTTACTGCATTGACTATCAATGGGGCGCTCACACAGTTTGTCGTTTCATTTTATTCTTAACCTGTCGCTGTCTTGGGGCCCCAGGCCAGCTCGAGGCCCCAAGCAATTGCTTGGTTTGCCTGCCTTGTCGCGACGGGCCTGCACACACACACACACACACACACACACACACACACACACACACACACACACACACACACACACACACACACACACACACACACACACACACACACACACACACACACACACACACACACACACACACACACACACACACACACACACACACACACACACAGAAAGAGAGTTTAAAAAATAACACAACACTGCCACCCTTTAGTGAGGGGAGGGCAGACAGAGAATAAATATTCAGAAGAAATATATTAAATAAAATAAATATATTGATCTGAAAAATAGTATGATTATTTTAAAGCTATTTGGTTACATTTTAATAAAACATTGTTTTAGTATGTTTTTAAACACACACACATACACATTGTAATACCAGTGTAATACCCATGTCATTATACAAATTTGTGTCCTCATAAATCACAAACAAGAGAGAGAGAGAGAGAGAGAGAGAGAGAGAGAGAAACAAGTTTTTTTTTTATCCTGCTTCAAAACTAATACAATGCTGCCATCTTGTGTTCATTGAGGGGAGAGCAGCAGACAGAGAATTTCTGTTCCCCTTTTTTGTCCTTATTTAATCCCTCGCCATGGAAACACCGTTTGAGATATCCAATATCCGTTCACATTTTAGCATCTTCAGTATCTTTGTTTCATGTTGACCGAGTTTGGTGGAGATTGAATAAAACGCCTACGAGGAGAACGTAAAAACTCAGACCCCGATTTAACCAAAAATTTACCTTCAAACCAAAATATCTGACTTCCTGTTGGTCGGAGCTAATGACTGTAAATTAGAAAGTTGTCCGGCTCGATGAGGTCAATATATATACTGAGTTTGGTGATTGTAGATGAAACGAAGCCCTTCACTTTTGTCAAAAGGTGGCGCTAGAGAGCCCCTCATCCCCGCCCGTTTCTGAGGCTTTGTCCATGTGTACTGACTGACATCTCTGATGTGTGTGTTGAGTTTCAAGCAGTTTCAAGCAATTTCAAGCATGCTAAGAGCCTCAGAACAGCCAAAAGATTATTAAACTTTGACACGTTGCCATGGCAACAGTATTTGAAATTTCAGGAATCCATTTCATACGTCTCTATCTCTCATGTTTTCACATTATACTGATGAAGTTTGAAGTAAATGGGGTGAAAATAAGATGGTGATTCAAAGCATTTTTGAAAGTGACACACTTCCTGCTGCCAGTTGGTGGCGCTATAACTTTGACTCACAAAAGTCATATCCATGTGATCGGCCTCTTACAACAAACACACAGCTGAAGTTTCATCCAAATCAGTCAATGTTTGCACAAGTTATAACACACTTCCTGTTTCCCTTTTCTCGCCATAAATTCGTTGCTTCGCCACGGCCACACCATTTGAGATATCAAAAATCCGCTCGCAATTTAGCATCCTGGATATGTTCTCTTCATGCTGACCGAGTTTGGCGATGATCGAAACAATGGCCTCGGAGGAGTATATTAAATTCCAGAGCATGGGTTTTCCGAACAACCGATTATAGCTCACTTCCTGTTGGGCTGACGCATAACTATGAGCACGAAAGTTGTTTGGCCCGATGAGGTCTATATGTGTACCGAGTTTCATACATGTACGTGCAAGTGTGTTTGATATATGGACCAAGTTTTCAGACCCCACTTAAGGGGGCGCTGTCGAGCCCCCCTGCCACGCCCGGGTACCAGCTTCAGCCCGGCTCTGATGGCCGCGCATTCCGACGCCCGTGCGAAGTTTCAAGAGTTTTCGAGCATGTTAAGTGCCCCAAAAGTACCCGAGAAGTCGAAAAAAAAAATAAAAAAAAAAAAAAAAAAAAAAACAAAGAATAATCTGAGGAAGAACAATAGGGCTCTGCGCCCTTTCAGGGCTTGGGCCCTAAAAAGGGCAATACAAAAATAAGTGTTATCCTAAAATGAACTTTCAAACTTTCTTAACCCTCCTATTATGCTAAAAAAAAAAAAAAAGTATTACATCCATTATGGGTCAAATTGACCAACACTGTTTAAACACACTCGACATGCAAATAATCAAGTGAAAATTTAAATGTAATTTCCTAAACCTAACCTTATCATGGAATCAAGAGTCAAGAATCTGTTATAAACCCTAATGGCTTTGGAGCAAAAAAAACTAATATTTGATATAATTCACATATAGGCTATTATGATTTTATAATCGCTTCAAATGTGAGAACTAGTTAAAATGCTGTCAGTTCCACTCTATTTCCCAACAAGCCAAACATAGCCAACGTGGTTGGTCGAATTTGAGAGTAGAAATCCTTGTATTTCACAGCGGCTTGCCGCCAGCCGGCCGCGGTCCATTAGGCGGAGGCAACCGCCAGAGAAAATGAAGCCGGCGGCCCGCCGGCTAGTCGGCCGCGGCATCTCGCAAGAAATGGGAGTGACGTATTCGGCGGCAAACGTTTAATCACCGCCAGCGGGACGCACCTATAGCCGACAGCTTAGGGCCGGCGGCAAAAAGAAGCCGTGCCGATATTTTTTGCTATCTGGGTAATGTCTTACAAGTCAGGAATTAAGTGACCGATGCTTGGCAAGGTTTGATGGTTCTTCAGCAGTTTTATAAGCAAAGTAATTCCAAATTTCACATCTACTCGTCTTTATTAATGAGTTTTGTGCGTGTTGAGTGAGATTCAACTGCTGTATTCATCTTGTTCTGTTGCCACATTTGCCGGTTTCGCGTCAGTTTGGGTAGCGCGCTGCCACCTAGCGGTGAACTTCGGAACAGCAGTATATACCGAAATGAGCAAAATCATGATATCGTACCGTTTGAAATAAAATATATACCGGTATTTTTGCAGTACCGGTATACCGCGCATCCCTACTCTGTATTGGAGCCTTTCATATTATAATAATTTTGCGCAATAAAGATTAGATCACAATGTTTTAGTGATTTTTGCATGCTCACAGTTTCTCTTGCTTTATATACGGCGTGCGTATATAAAGAGTAACTAAAGAGTGTGCGCTACGAGTGCAGTATAATGTCTGACAGGACAGGAAAGCGTTTTTCTGAGGTGAGAGAGATTTTTTATTTCGTAACAAGCTACGAAAATGACGATGTTGCTGGGACTCCAAGGTAGCTTTTATCCTCCCTGGCTAAATGGGGAAACTGGCTTTCTTTGTCCTTCTACCATGCAGCTTGAGCGATCGCCCAAGTCACATGACATGCACTTGGAAGACAAAAGTTAGTGTATATTTAGTAAATAATATTATAATAATAATACTTAGTAAAAATACAGCTCTTTTTAGTTGTTAACCCCTAGGAGTCTGAGCTGTTTTGGGGCCCTTTAGAAGTTTTGACATGCTCTGACATTTGTGTTTTTTTCAGTTGCTTATAAACACATTAATGGCAAAAGTGTGATTACACTGTATTCAGCACAAACTGGGCTACCATAATATGTGAGCAACATGTATGTCCATGCTTGTATTTTTGAGAGAAAAATGTTTATGCATGGTTTTTGAGAAAACACCTTTTTTTTTATTATTAAGGCCTCAAAACACACAATAGATCCACAAGACTTTTGACTAATGGGTGTTGTTGCCTAGATTTTTTTGCTTTAAACTGATGTGAGAATCATTGAGCCTACTCATTCACATAAAACAATACACTGATTTAAAATTTGTAAGACAGTTTTTCTTCACAAAGCTGTTACGGGTGTGCTCAGGCAGGAAGGCAAAGACAGGTAGTAGAATACTCAAACAACGTTTAATACACAGAAGACTCAAATATAACAAAGTAGCACACCATACATAACGTATACAAACGAGATCGGACAGAGACTGAAGGAATGGGAGGAACTTAAATACAAACACAGATGACTAACTAACGAGGGGCACAGGTGATACAGATGAGGGTAACTAAGGAAACAGACAAGTGGCGGGAAACTCAGACAAAGGAACATGTGATAACTGAAACCAGGAAGTACAAAAAACAACAGAGACAGACAGGAACTGTGACAAAAGCCTGTATGCGAGGAGGCGTGATATCTAATGAATAATGATGGATATCACCTGAGAGGACAAAAGAACATAGTAGCCCGCATATTACATTTGTGAATAAAAGATTTATTGATGTGACACTAGGCTCTTTTACAATAAACACATTATAATCTGTCCAAAACAGGCCAAATAAATCTATTATTTTATATTGCAGCAGGATTCATATTTAAACGGTCTTTTTGCGTTTAATAATCACAGATGCTAACAGAATAAACTTGGCCTACCTTACAATCAGCCCTGAATCCTTTGCTCAGTCTGAACAGAACATGAACAGCTTTTCATGAGGAGAATTATTCCTCAGCGTCTCAAAACGATGTAGCTGAAGTAACGTTACAGCACTTCACTAGATGTTTGTATGGGTTGATGTGTGGGCGTCGACTCTGGATCGTCAGTATTTGAATCTGAAAAAGCGCGCTGGATCCATTACCGGATAATGAAGTGGCTCGCGGGTGACTGACATCACTCTCTTTTCGAACAGATTACATAAACACAGAATATTTGTTTTCGATTTGGTTTACATCGTTTAAAACCTGACATTTCAATGTTTCTTTAGACATATGTCTCATGTTTGTGAGACAACTATTCACTAAGCTAGAGTTCCTTTTCTGAAGTCTATCTGAATGAACGTCTTTGAGAGAGAGGCTGCAGATCGTGCATTATGTTAGTTTTCTTTATTTTGCAAAAAGTAAAACATTTTGTTTTTATTGTGACTGTACACAAAAAAAGAAAGAAACTTAACAGATTATAATGATGAATAACACTTGCCTGAATGATAAAAAAACGATCTTAGAGTCTCTTTGGCACTGATAAGAAAAAAAGCAAGCCAATCACGCCGGCGCGATGGCCAACTCGAGAGGGTTAAAAGTGTACTAATTACTATTTAATCAAATGTCAAGGAAGAAAAAAATTATTTTGTGGCATAAGGTGAACTGAGAGCTGGGCCAGGGCAGCAGGGGGCGGGGGACGTTCGGTTCGACATGAGAGTATCGTGGTTCGAACCGTGGGTGGTGTATCACGGTTTTTCGGTTCCGTTTGAATGTTGTTAAACCCCTAACAAAGTCAACACTCTAGTAGGCTACAACGGTAAAGTTAAATAGCCTAAATATATAAAGTTATGAAACTTCACTTTGCCCTTAGCCAAAACGATTTGCCAGGGAAAAAATTATAGATTCATAAGACCAAAGATCGCCCGACAGATATACACAAGATGACCACTAGGGAATGTCAGAAGGACTAGTCAAGGTAAGCCTGTTCCAGACAGGGTAAATGAGCGCTGGTCACCCAATTAAACACACAAGAACCAAATAATCAAGGTCTTCAGGATTACTAGAAACTTCCAGGCAGGCGTTTTGGTGTCTTGTTAGAGCGACATTCTGTGCAGAGTTTGACACGTGTTTTAAGGAATAAAGGAATAAATGTGAAAACAGCTTGCCACACTCACACACATTTAACAGCTACTGCAGATTGATTGCAATTCTTAGCACTACCTCCGGTGGCTGTAGCATCCCTTATGTTCACGTTTTCACATACTGACGCTTTGTCTGTACTGAATTTACATTCCGTGCTGCTGCTTTAAGTGCTCTCATCCAGCTCTAATTAATTAATCAACGTGATTTGGACATGAATTCACATGAACCCTCCAAATGCACCTCCACGGTGAAACACCGCCTTGAGGACCTGCATCGGCATGACGTCAGGAAAAACGTCAAAGTGAAACAGTCCTCTTTTCATCTTGCATCATGAGCTCACCGTGACGTGGCAGGTGCGCTGTTGCTACATGTAAACTACTGGCCAGGATTTGATCAAATGGTATCTAGGTCTGTGTGAGAGAAATTCAGAAAGGTGGTATCACACTGTATTGTAAAATACCATAGTAATGTAATACCAGTGGTATTTTGATATAGGGGTCAATGACATGACATGTATTTTTGTGTCCGAATGTATTATCTTCCTAAAAAAAAAAAAAAAAAATACATGTGTCACATATCAAATTGATCTACAATATTTCCTTTATAAGATACTCTTTAAATTGTTTTGAAATTCAATTGACTTTTTGAGTTGTGGAGTTTCAAAGACCTAAAATGTCAGGTGGTGCGACCAGCAAATTTGCATTTAAAAGTATCAATTCCCACTGGAATTGCAAAATGAAGTAAGAAATATAAATGTAAACCCTTATATAATGTATACAAATAAAAAACATAAAAACTCTTTATGGAAAATTGTGTTCTGAACACATAGAAAAGTGTCCGTTTATATGAATTAGACTAAAAGGGCAATACATAGAAAAGGGAAAGGGAATTTACCATGTGATATGCATTTAACAGTGATTCAATATGTAGATTATTTTAAATTAATATATGGTCGCACCACCTGACATTTTCTGGGTGGTAAAATCAGAAATCTTAATAATGAATTAATGCTGTCTTGAAAGTTGTAAAACCAATTACTCAACACCATACATTTTTTGGACATAAAAATGCATTAGAAAACTCTTTTTCTTAAAATTAATATTTTTTTATCTCAAAAAAATTATTATTTTTCTTATTTGTCATTGACCCATTGGCTATACTATGGGAAGGAATTATAACCAAATTGATGATGACACACATGATAGAAACCATGTCTATGGTCCCATGCTACACTTATAGAAATATGATTTATTCATTATAAATAAGCCTATAATTAAATTATTCTGTCTTTCATGAGAGTCAACAGGACACTCTCTCACACACACATAGAGAGAGAGAGAGAGAGAGAGAGAGAGAGAGAGAGAGAGAGAGAGAGAGAGAGAGAGAGAGAGAGAGAGAGTGAGAGAGAGAGAGAAAATAAATCATCAACTTACAGGCGTTAGTGTTGAAAGCAATAATAGATACCCATCAACTAAATATATTGTCAGTTCCTTTCATTCCCGACTCCACGCCAACACACATGCTTGCTTTAACACACACACAAGTGACAGAATATGTATTTATAAGAAATGCACCTGTGTGCATGAGTTGTTGTTGTTTTTTGCAGATGAAGGTTGAAATGCTGTACTTGTAACAGTTATTCTTAGCTTGGATTACAAACTAGTCCAGAGGTGATCTGAGACGCATTTGGACAACTAAACTAGAATGTACGTATATGACTAAATGTCGCCCTCTAGTGAATATCAGGCCATCATAATACTGATGTGTTGTGTCAAATAAAAATGACAGGAATCTAACTAGGCCTATATAGTAACCTAATAAAATAATATTTAAATACGTGGTCTCAAATATCAAACAGAAAGGACAGCAATATTTAGTCACCCTCGTTTTAAACCGGTATTATTTTCTTTGGCCTGTGGAACAAAAAATGATAATATAAAATATAATAAATATAAATAATCAGTTGTTAATAATAAAAAAAAAAAATGAATAACCAGTTATTAGTTATTGCTGTATGGAATAAAGTGGTGGACAACTGAACAATTGTGACATTAACCAGTCAAATATTCTTGCATAAGGACTAACTAAGCGCAATATTTTACCACTATTTTCACCTCTTTCACATCAATGCATGTTAGAATAACTCATTGTCGCCATCTTGTGACTCAAAGCGGTTGCTATGACTACTGCCCTCTACTTTCTGTAGAAGAAAATAGACCATATTAATTTATTACAAGGCACCTTAAAGCATGATAGATGCCAGAACCTTAGGAGTCCTAATTAAAGCAATGAAATTAAAACGTTGGAAGAACAACAAACTGGCAAGAGACATATGAGAGTGCTGTATGAGAGAAAATTTACAAGAGAAGATGCCATGTAGCATAATATCTAAATATATTATCAAACTAATCCATATTAAAAGATTGCAGATTATTACTGTATACTGTAAGAGAATTGTATAATAAGTGTTTGTCTTGTTGCTACGCTAGTCATTTGCTACACTAATGGCCAATTTTTTTCTTAGCAATGTCCATGTATTTATTTAATTAGAAATAGGCAAATAATGAAGCCAAATGGTCATTATCGCAGCCCCTTCAGGTTGATATAAAACTCCTCTCTTCTTGTTTTGTCAGTTGATCACTTGCCTTTAAATAATCTTATGGCCAAAGGGAAGAACATAGTTTAATTGATTTGCGATTACTACTCTTCATTATCACAACACAGATACAATTGTCATACCAAATGCTTTTACCATTTAGAATCAATTCTACACCCACACAAGCATTTGTTAGCTGCTTAAACCACCATAGATAGGCCTACTGCTTGTTTACACAAGGTACAAAGAAAGACATAGATCCTCTATTTCTTCACTCCTTGTCTACACACACAAAATGTCTCTTGTCTACACACACAAAATGTCTCAAGATTACTAGAATTCCAATTATGAACCCAGAGTACTTTATGAGTTTGAATGCAACACCAGACAGGGTGCGAGATATTCTTATACACCGATCAGGCATAACATTATGACGTGAAGTGAATAACACTGATTATCTCCTCATCATGGTACCTGTTAGTGGGTGGGATATATTAGGCAGCAAGTGAACATTTTGTCCTCAAAGTTGATGTGTTAGAAGCAGGAAAAATGGGCAAGCCAAATTGTGATGGCTAGACGACTGGGTCAGAGAATCTCAAAAACTGCCGCTCTTGTGGGGTGTTCTGGTCTGCAGTGGTCAGTATCTATCAAAAGTGGTCCAAGGAAGGAACAGTGGTGAACCGGCGACAGGGTCATGGGCGGCCATGGCTCATTGATGCACGTGGAGAGTGAAGGCTGGCCCGTGTGGTCCGATCAAACAGATGAGCTACAGTAGCTCAAATTGCTCAAGAAGTTAATGCTGGTTCTGATAGAAAGGTGTCAGAATACGTCGCAGTTTGTTGTGTATGGAGCTGCAATAGCCGCAGACCAGTCAGGTTGCCCATGCTGACCCCTGTCCACTGCTGAAAGCGCCAAAAGTGAACATCAGAGCAATGGAAGAAAGTGGCCTGGTCTGATGAATCACATCTTCTTTTACATCACGTGGATGGCCGGGTGCGTGTGTGTCGTTTACCTGGGGAACACATGGCACCAGGATGCACTATGGGAAAAAGGCAAGCCGGCAGAGGAAGTGTGATGCTTTGGGCAATGTTCTGCTGGGAAACATTGGGTCCTGCCATCCATGTGGATGTTACTTTGACATGTACCACCTACCTAAGCATTGTTGCAGACCATGTACACCCTTTCATGGAAACGGTATTTCCTGGTGGCTGTGGCCTCTTTCAGCAGGATAATGCGCCCTGCCACCAAGAAAAAAGGGTTCAGGAATGGTTTAAAGATAGATAAGTTGTTTATTGTCATTACATATGTACAAGTACAATGCAACAAAACTTGTATGGAGCAAGCCTCCGAGCCGCAGCTATTTAAAGCGATGCCACACGCTCTCCAGAAAAAAAACAGGAAGTGAAGGAGCGCAACAACAAGTTTGAGGTGTTGACTTGGCCTCCAAATTCCCCAGATCTCAATTCAATCGAGGATCTGTGGAATGTTCTGAACAAACAAGTCCGATCCATGGAGGCCCCACCTCGCAACTTACAGAAAGGATCTGCTGCTAACATTTTGGTGCCAGATACCAAAGCTATTGTTTTGGCAGCAAAAGTGGGACCAACACATATTAAGAAGGTGGTCATAATGTTACTACCTGATCGGTGTATGCGTGACAGATAAGAGCACTGCAATCTTCTTCAAAGAGTTTATGCTCTCATACCAAAGAAAAAAACAGTTCAAACAGACTTAAAAGGGTAGAATGATGGCAAAACATATTAGCTTAACAACAGCCCAGAAAATGAAAAATATAATCATTTATAATGAATGAGAAAGTTGTTTATCTGCCCTTCCTCGCTCATTACATTTAATATATGTGCTAGATTCATTTTTTTAGTCAATTGAAGGTCTTGCTCCACATCACACCATAGGGGTCTCAGTGTGTGTGTGTGTGTGTGTGTGTGTGTGTGTATGTGTGTGTTCTCCGGAGCTCCGGGTTATTAGGGGAGAGTGAGTCAAACAACAAACAACCTCTGTATAATTTAAAGGAATAGTACACTACAAAGTATAATTTCTGTCATACTCACCATGTCATTCCAATGTTGTTGTTTTTCCCTCTGCTCTTTTCCATATAGTGAACGTGGACGATGGCCAGGGCTGTGAAGCTCCAAAAAGAAAACGAAAAAACATAATTAAATAGTCAAAAAAATGTCCATGAACTATATTTGAGATCTTTGCATGAAAAAGAGCAATGTGAACATTAAAACATTAGAAAGCAAGCCGCCATATATGTTTAAACAATATGAGAGTAAACAGTGACTGAATTTAATTTTAGCTGAACTATACCTGCAACTTCTCCCCTGAGGGTGGCGCTGTTTCGCAGATCGTGCCAAGTGCTCTTCTCCTCAGATCTTTCCCTCCCACGCAAATTCTCTTCCCCCTTTTTTCCACTGTTCAAACTCGTCATCCCCCCCTCTCTGTGTCTAATTCCATTTTTCCCTCAATATCACTTGAATGACAGCTGTAAGCCTCTTAGGATCTTTTCCTGCGAATGGTGGGGCTTTTTTCTCAAAGGGGAGAAAAGGGAGATTCACTCAGTGGGGACATTCACCTCATTTCCCATTCTGACTTTTCTTTCCTTTCTCTCTCTCTCACTCTCACCCTCCCTCTCCTCTATCACTTTAGAGTTTAATTGCCATAACAAATATGAGAGGATTTATCAGAGACTGAAAGCCCAGGTCAGTGGATTCTCTAGCAGAATCTGGATTGAATTGGAACAGTCTATGCATTACCGAAGAAAAGGGGGCCAAGGACCACAACAGGACGACTGGCATGCACTGGCATACACATACACTAATCAGGCACAACATTATATGATGTTTTATAAATAAAGTTCGGGAGGAGCACGTTCAGATAATTGACACAAGTGGAGAGCACTCAGCTAATCAACAATAAGAAGTAGGCTATATATACGCAGCAGTCCTACCTCCGTTTATTGACAGCTTATCAAGCATCCCTCCACCACCCCTTCTCCACACTTTCAGTTTTAACCACTTACATACACGGGGGGTACTCTGGGTTTGGCCCAAATTCCGAGCTCGAAGCCCTCCCCCCGGACAGCACGCCAAATACGCATTAAAATTTAGTCTCTATAAATTATATGTAATTGTGAACTCGTGAACCTAATATTGTGTCGATCTCCCTTTCGCTGCCAAAAAACCCCATGCACCCAGCCATCAATCTGATTAAAAGAAAATGTGATTCATTAGACCAGGCCAATTTCTTCCATTGCTCCGTGGTCCAATTCTGGTGCTCACGTGCCTTCGCATGATGCTTGGAACTTTCGGTGGTGGACAGGGGTCAGCAGGGGTCCAGCACCCTGACTGGTCTGCGGCTACGCAGCCCCACACGCAACAAACTGCGATGCACTGAGTATTCTGACACCTTTCTATCAGAACCAGCATTAACTTCTTAAGCAATTTGAGCTGCGGTAGTTCGTCTGTTTGATCGGACCACACGGGCCAGCCTTCGCTCCTCATGTGCATCAATGAGCCTTGGCCACCCATGACCCTGTCGCCGGTCACCACTGTTCCTTCCTTGGAGCACTTTTGATAGATACTGACCACTGCAGACCGGCAATACCCCACAAGAGCTACCGTTTTGGAGATGCTCTGACCCAGTCGTCTTGCCATCACAATTTGGCCCTTGTCAAACTAGCTCAAATCCTTACGCTTGCCCATTTTCCTGCTTCTAACATGTTAACTTTGAGGACAAAATGTTCACTTGCTACCTAATATATCCCACCCACTAACAGATGCCATGATGAAGAGATAATCAGTGTTATTCACTTCACCTGTCAGTGGTCATAATGTTAAGCCTGATCTGTGTATATACTGGGTATATAGTGGGTGGGGGTAGCAAGTGAACATTTTGTCCTCAAAGTTGATGTGTTAGACAAACCCTGGTAATTAACTGTTCGATATAAATACAATACTTGCAGAGGAATAATAAAAACGAAACTATTTGTAATGATTAGTGTAAAGTATAATTAAAGTATATTAAGTTGAATAAAACATGAGAGAATGAAAATAAATAAATTAAACTCTAAATCTAAATCTAAATCAGAGGAATGTATACTGCACACACATCCTGGTGTCAAAACATTAATGCATTATGAATTCTAATGCAAAAGCACACATACTCACAGACAGAGACACACACACACACACACACACACACACACACAGACATACGATCAAACACTTTCCATAACCATGACAGTAACCAGATAAGAGAAATCTTGTTAAATGATTTAAATCTAAGCTGAGAAACCCTGTAGGGCTTACACTTTCTCTTCTCTTTCTTCATTCACCTAACTAGATGGTCCTTTTAAATGTAGTGAAACTCTTGATTCTGCATCAGTTTAAGATTTCATATCCAGAGGTCTGTCAATGCCAGAAACAATGCAATGCCACATAAAAACTCTCAAACAGCAGTTGAGTTGCTCTTGTGTTGAAAATGGTAACTGACAATTTAATGCAAACACAGTTTATACGGTATCAGATCTGAAATTTAAAATGAACACAAATTGAAACTCCTTTTTGGTAACATTTTTTGACAGCTCAATTATTTACAACTACTGTAACATCTACAGAATGAACATTCTGTTACAGCTGATAAAAAAAAGGTACTTGCATGACCAAAGTTCTAATTAATACTGTCTTATTCAGAATACTAGAAGCCAAAATGTTGGCATAGACCTGTTATGCCAATTAGTTTAATCGGTTTGCATTACTGTACATAATAAGAGTCTGATAATAAATGGGATATTCTTGGGCATGTAAATGCAGTCAGTGAGAATCCCTCTTTAGCAGCTCCGGAGGGGAGGCTTTGCAACTGAGGGCACTAACTATATGTCTTAGTATGTGACATAGATTAAACAGTAGACACAAATCAGGTCAGGCTTTAAAACGATTAACTGCAAAGCTAAACGATTCTAATGCAGAGCACGCTGGAAATATTAAAGGAAAATGATGATACTGCACTCTTTCCTTGAGTCAATCATTTTGTGACTGACCATACAACAGCTGCCACTTAATTTGTGAGGCTCTGCTGGGAACCCTAGTCAGATTTTTGAAAAACAGAATGCGTTTGTTGTGAACTGAGGGAGTACATGTGACCTAAATCTGAGTTTGGACAGACAGCAGGGTCTTTCTAATGGGCTGGCAGGAGACAGAATGTCTCTTTTTTTAATAACAACATTTTAATTAGGAGCCTCGGGCTCTTGTAAGGAAACACTGAGTGTGGAATGAACTGCGGTTTCACAACAGTTTCATTCGGCAATTAATTATCACATTCAGTTTGATTAGAGAAAACTCCTTTCAGCAAATCTCCTTTACATATACAGGTGCAACTTTGTTATGACAGTTGGTAACACGCGCACACATACACACACACACACACTTCTAAATTTACGCAAATTCTAGCAAGTCGCTCTCCCTCGTTTGATTAGTGTCCCTGAGGCTTGTCATTTTCTCCCTCCTCAGTGGCAGCAGCATAAAGTGAGGGAATACAAACGCTGATGGAACTCGCAGGAGAAATCACAGGCTTTCTAATTACTGCGCATCAGTGCCATCTCCTTAGTGCACCAGATGCCCGTCACACCTGCCAAATCAACCAATTCGGAACCCATCAGAGAATCTGTCGACCCTGAGAGTCCTGATGGTTAGAGTCACTGATGAATCATTAAAAAAAAAGAATCATCTAAATCAAATGAACGACACGTTGCGTCATCCATCTCGTTGATTTATGCAGGTGCCGCTCAGCTGTGATGCTGTAACAAGAGTCACCAGAGGGCAGCAGCAGCATGCTGCATTTCATAGCGCACTGTACATCTGGACCTCTCGTTTACTTTCTCTCTTATTCTCTCTCTCTCTCTCTGTCATAATCCATTGGAAGCTCTGTTTGCTGGAGATAGTCACGCTTTGAGTAAAACTATCAGGAGTGAGGCTGAGAGAAGGGAGAGTAAGGAACTGGAGAGCGAGAGAGCGTGTGAGAAAGATTGGGGATGGAGTTGCTCTCCTTAAGGACATGGTTGAGACTGTGTGTCTGCGCTCTGGTCCTGTTGGCTCTGGAAGCTTTGATCTGGTCTGGACTGGCTTTTCCATCCCATCCTCTCTCTCTCTCTTTCTAATACGTGGATGTGGGATGTTATTTCACACAATCAGCACAAACCAGGCCCTGCTCACTCCACCTCAGGGCCAGATGCATACCATTCGGCACCTCCTGTATTCCATTCTTCCATCTCCCCTAACACTCCCTTCTCTTGCTTCTCTCATTGACCATGTTTACATGCACATCATTTTTGTGATTATCCATATTCTGGTAAAGCCTCTATTTCAAAAAAAGAAAAGAAAAGAGGTTCCACATGTTTCACAGCCATTGAAACATCGCTGTATAAATGTTTTCAGAATATTCCAAATACACTTTTTTTTACTGCTATTTTCTTGTGGAAACACTGGAGAAGCTTACTCTTGCCATTATATAACACGTTTAGTAGTTATATGCATTAATCAACTAATTGTCCTTGACAACAGCACATAATAAAAATAAGTGAAATGCAAAATATATGCTATGAGGTGCTTTCACTCATCTAGTTTTTAATACCCTGCAAATATTGTACCAGTATATTGCCAAGAGGCTGCAGTTATAACAATCAGAATTAGAAAGAGCTTTATTATGTTTGCATGTACATACTATACACAAATAGAATAGAATATAGTTAACAGGGAATTGAAAAAGAAGAGGTAGGATTTTGTCAAATAAATGTATGGTGATATTGCACAGTTATCATTGTACAGTGGGGAGAACATTTAACTGTTCATGAGGTAGATTGCTTGGAGAAGAGCGTCGGCAAAAGTTTAAAGAAAAGGTGGCTTGGATGTGAGGGGTCCAGAGTGATTTTCTGAGTCCTTTTTCTCACTCTGGATGCATTGTTCTTGGAGGGTGGGCAGGGGAGCAGTCCGAATCGTCCTCTGTAGTCTTCTTATGTCTGATTTTGTAGCCGAGCCAAACCAGGCAGTTATTCAAGTGCATAGAACAGACTCAATGACAGCTGACTAGAAACTGCATCAGCAGTGCCTGTGACAAGTTGAACTTCCTCAGCTGGCGAAGGAAGTACAACCTCTATGTGTCTATGTGACTGTCCCACTTCAGGTCCTGAGAGATGGTAGAGTCCAGGTACCTGAATGAGGGGTTACTCCTTAAGTCCACAAGCATCTCTACAGTTTTGAGCGTGTTCAGCTCAAGGTTATGACTGCACCAGACAGCCAGTTGTTTAACTTCCTGCCTAGCTGCAGACTCGTCACCATTGTGTATGAGGCCAATGATGGTAGCATCGTCTGCAAACTTTGGCGGTGCAGCCGTTTGAGTACAGGGAGAAGAGCAGTCGGGAGAGCACACATCCCTGGCGGGGAGCAAATGCGGATTATGCAGGTGTTGGACGTGAATTTCCCAATTCTCGCTTGCTGTTGCCTATCTGTCAGAAAGCTGGTGATCCATTGAAAGATAGAACTAGGAACAGACAGCTGGGTAAATTTAGTCTGGAGGAGTGCTGTGATGGTGGTATTGAAAGCCGAATTGAAGTCCACAAACAGGATCCTCACATAAGTCCCTGGATTGTCCAGATGTTGCAGGATAAAATGCACTCCCATGTTGACTGCATCATCCACTGACCTGTTTGCTCGAAGCAAACTGCAGGGGGTCCAGCAAGGGTCCTGTGATGTCCTTCAGGTAAGCCAATACCAGTCTCTCAAATGACCACAAATGTTAAAAGAACAGGTCTGTAGTTTGATGATGGTGTTTGAAGCAGGAAGGGACTTCAAACAGCTTCAATGACTTGCTAAAGATCTGTGAGAAGACGAAGGCAAGCTGGACAGCACAGGTTTTTAGACGGAGGTTTTCAAATCTGAGGTAAAACTCATTCAGGTCATCAGCCAGTTGTTGATCCCCTGCAGAGTTGGGGGATGGCGTCTTGTAGTTTGTAAAGTGTTCCAGGCCTTTCCACACTGAAGCAGGGTCTCTGGCTTTTCAGAGTAGCTTCTCTTATGCCGAGTTCAAACTGCACGATTTTCAAACTCGTCAGATCACTGCTCTTTTCACACTGCATGACTATCTGGGATAGCGTTCAGTCTCTGCTGTGTTTACCCTGACCGATGGATTGGCGACAGAAGGGTTTCACATTGCATGACAACAGGAAGAATCGCCACAACTCTGTCCCGTCCGCAAACTACGTTTCACAACCAAACACACGCGAGAAGTGACAAGGAAACAACGCGAGACTGGAATTGTTATGAAAACATACAGACTGCAAAAGACTTACGATTCAAATTGTCTGTGTGCTGATTTGCAGCGAAAAGGAGAAAAAGAAAAAAGATTATGGAGGAAATGGTTGAGGAGACGCAGGGATCAAGGATAGTTTTCTGCAAAGAGTTGAATAAATAATTTTGAAATGTGCTGCTGCTGCTGGTCAATCAAATGTGCTTTGTTTCTGTTTGATACAATTGTAAATATGCTAAAATACTGATATTCTGGTCTACAACTCCTCCTTGAACTTCCCGCTGCCCTGTATCTTGATCTCATTGGCTGTAGCTCACCGCCAATGTCATTTTCGGTCAGAACACATCACACAGCAGGATTTTGAATCGCCGACAGGTCCAGATATTTAGCATGCCAAATATCTCACGGGCGTCTGCGACTCGTCGACAATTCTCTCAGATCGTGTCTTTGATAATTCACACTGCGAGCACCGATTTGCCTATGATTTCAGGCATTTGTCTGCAAAAAACCTGTCAGCAAGTCAAAATCGGGGCTAAAATCGGGCAGTGTAAACTCAGCATAAGCCACTTTAATCTCTTTTGTCAGTGTGTTTTTGGCCTGATTGTACAATATTCTTGCCCCCTTTCCTGTAGGCATCTTCTTTGGCCTGATGAAGCCGTCTCAGTTTCGCTGTGAACCACAGTTTGTTGTTGCTGTAGGAATGCTCATATCCTCACAGAAACTGATGTATGATGTGACAGAATCTGTGAGCTCATCCAAATGAGCTCAAAAACACTCCAATCAGTGCCCTCAAAACAGGCTTGTAATTCCCATTCTGCTTCGTAGTTCCATCTCGTTACAGTCTTTACTACAGGCATGGCAGATTTAAGTTTATGCCTGAAGGTCAGGAGAAGATGAACATGACAGTGATCAGAGAGTCCTAAAGCTGCTCTAGGGACAGAGCGATATGCATCCTTTATTGTGGTGTGGCAGTGGTCCAAAATAATTTTGTCTCTGGTTGGGCATGTGATGTGTTGTCTGTATTTTGACATATCCTCGGAAAAACTCCTGAGATTCAATAGCTAATGCCAGCGACTTACCTATGAGGACTTGACAGCACAGTGCAGGCATTTCACTCACGTTGGATGCTCAATGTCACATTTGCATAGGTCGTACTATTTGAATTCACGATTGGTTGACTGCCAAATAAAAATATTAAACAGAACGATAAAATAAGGTTATTAACCGGTTAATGGTAATTTCAAATAAGCGTTTCTGTTCAGAATGATTAAACCTGATTAGTTAAAATTGTATTTGTTTCTGGTTTTTGTTTTCATTCCTTGAACCGGATCGGAGCCCTGGTTTAAACACAAATGGACGTCAAATTATAAAAATAATTAACAGCAGGGCTAAATGATCTGTACACAGAGCATACTGGAAATATTTAAAGATGCAAAACAAAGACAATAGGGCCAAGAGTTTATGAATTGATGAGACTGACAGGATAGAGGAAGGATGTTTACAGTTTGGAGGAATGGCTGGGACAAACATGATGCACTCACACACAAACACACACAGAAGCACATGGCACAAATCTGCTGAGGATAAGCAGATTAAATACACAGGGTTTCCTGGAATGTAATGGGAGTGGTCCCCATTGACATCCCAGATCCACCAGCCTGTCCTGGTTATGTAACCAGCCAATGTTTCAGTTACCATGCTGTCAAAACATAAAGTGTTACCACAGTCCCAAAACACCACTAGAGAGTCAGCCTAGTCTCTAATCTGCCTCAACTTAAGTCTGGTTTCATCATTTCAGTCATGCAGTGTAATTGCGAAAGTAATACTAATGTATTACAATAATTTAGATTTAATTAAATCATTAAGATTGCCCTGCTTTAAATATATTTAGGGATGCTCATATTAACCGTTTAACCGTTAACCGAAAGTAAGAATTTTGACCAATTAATACTATCAGTTAAACAGATTAAAAGGCTCATTTTTTTGCTGCATGGTTAAAGAAAAATATGCTGTATTTGTTAACTCACGGGTCGCATTGACACGTGCAACCACACGTGTCTAAACATGTATTTCGCAAAATGGAAAAAGTGGGAAAAAGTAGGCCTACTCTGTGGGACCATTTCGACTCGCAAAATACGGTTTTATATACAGCAGTAGTACAAGCTCTAGACTGGTGGAAAGCAAATGAAAGGGGCTTCCCAAGGCTGGCCGCTCTAGCAAGGCATTTTCTCTGTATTCCAGGGGCATCAGCGTCATCTGAAGCCTTGTTTAAGGCTTTTCGCAGTGTAGTTTACTAAAGCAAACATTGTCAAGTATGTTCTTCTCGTCGCTGTTTCCTGATGGTTTATAGAACAATTACTCTGAGTCGCCCTCTGTCATTTCATAGAATAGCACAACGGCGAGTGCGTAGAGTAAACACGTCCCCAAACGGACAAGGCTGCGCGTGCGTAGTCAGCGGAGGCTCGCGCTGCGGAGCCAGACGAAAGTATAAACAAGGCTTGAGAGGATGTTTTCTGTCAACAGGCTGCGCTCCAGACTAACCCCACATCACTTAGACATGCTACTTAAAAAAAAAAAAAAAAAAGAAAAAAACAGTCCAGCTGTGGATTGAGGTAGGCCTGCTATTTTTATTTGACGAAGAAAAAAACAATATTCTGATTCTTCAAACGGATTCAGTGTGTTTTCGTTTTGTCATGTAGTGTAGGTCTATTTATTTTATGCTTTTTATTTATATTTTATTGTTTTTCTCTCTTGTCAGAAATGCTGCAGGTGCGTGAACATGTGATAATGTGTGAATCCAGGTTCTGTTGTTGATCTGTTCTGTATGCTGCGGTTTGCACGGTAAAATAAACCTGTGAAAAAAAAGTGTATTTTTAACGGGTCACAGACACATAATGTATATTTATTTAATACCAATTCAATATTATAATCTTATCAGTAAACGGTTAATAATCAGATAATGAGCGGCGGTTGTCGGTTGGGAAAATTAACCGAAATGAACATCCCTAAATATTAGTGGTGGGCCGTTATCGGCGTTTACGTGCTGCCTTAACGTGAGACTCTTATCGGGCGATAAAAAAAATATCGCCGTTAATCTATTCTAAGTTGGGTTGGGAGCTGGGTCTATACTACGCAGGCTATGATGACCTTTATATTTTAGCGCGGATGTATAGCTAGCCGAATTGCACTGTAGGGGCAAGAGAACGAGTCTTTGAACCTGTGTGTATGCCTACTAGTGTTGTCAAAAATATCCATATTTCGCTATGTATCGATACTGAAATATCTGAAACGATACAATACTCATTTTCTACAGTATGGATATCAGCTGCGCTCTCCTCTCCTCTCCGACGGACGACAGCGAGTTGACACGCACCCGCCTCCTCTCATTCAGTCCATTTAAGTTAATCCTCTGAACATTGCGAGCGGGTGTTCTGTTGGATATTTCCTCATGTGTGACCGGTCTGAATTCCGCGCGGGGTTGCACATAACGTTAATTCTACTAATTCCCGCAGATTTCGCGCTCGCATCTGAAGCACACACACACATACCGTAATAAAGCCGCCTCTGACATACAAGTGCAAAAATTAGCTCCTTTTTCCATCTTATTAATGGTCAAATACACTCAAAAATGTCACAATGCCCATCTTGGTGAGTTTTAACGTAAACACAGTCGTAACCAGCTCACAGGAACAGTGGGATCCATGCGTGCGTCAGGTCTTAAAGGGACAGAAGTTATCTATTATTCAAACTACAAAAAGACAAACGATCACTTACGAGCACACATATTCTGAATGCCTTCGGCAGAATTCAAATGAGCCATTTTAATCTAGATTAATTTTGGAATTCATCTAGATTAATCTAGATTTAAAAAATTAATCTATGCCCACCACTACTAAATATATATATATTTTTAAACTTAACTCACTGTCACTGCCGTTTTTGGTGCTCCTCGTCTCATGTGGGGAATTGCTTCCACCTCTCTCTCTCTTTACAATCACACCATGCCTGATGTTTAAAATGGCCTCCACATATTTGGTGCAGAGTGATAAAAATTCCCAAAGAGAATTCAGAACGGCCATCAATCCTCAGAGACAGGATGGAATAAACAGTCAAAACAGATAGTCTCTTAGACGCTCACTTGATATATGGGAGTTTCTCTCAAGATGTACAGATGTAATGCAAGATAAGTTTTTCTGTCACTCTATATAAACCGTTTATAGACTAAATATTTATTGATTCTTGCCGAAGAAAGTACTACTACTATCGCTCCTATTTAGGGTTAGCAGTTTGGTGCCCAACTCCCATGAATGATACCTCAAATCATGCGGCTTTTTGAGAAGAGGCATTCAATTACTTTTCTAACTAATCAGACTTAAAAGGATAGTTCCCCAAAAAGTGAAAGTTCTGTCAACATTACTCAGTTGTTCCAAACCTGTCTTACTTCCTGCTTGTGCAGAACACAATATTTTGAAGCATCATTAAACTGTTTTTGTCCATACAGTGAAAGTCGATTGGGTCCAAAACCATACTGTACTCTTTTTCATTGCATGGACAAAACAACCTCGCACAACAGCGTAGGCTTGTGTCAAACACTGCTCACATTTGCACTGCGCACATATGCCCTCAAGGGCTGTAGGTCGGGAGAAGATGAACCAGACAGTGATCAGAGTCCTAAAGCCTAAATTTTCCCCAATAGCTGTTGTTTTTGAAAACTGTAAATTGATAACCATTCTTTAAAGGGTACATAACACACCAGACAAAGCTCAATCTTTTAAGACTGAACATTGGTCTGGGGAGTCTGCTCTGTATTTTCTACTGCACAAGAGGCGTGAACAACGAGCATTATTCAAATGACTCCGTACAATCGATTATTCCTTCAACCAATCAGACCACAAAAGGTGTGATCATTGGGCATAATACAAATGGCTCTGTATGCAATTGGATAGTCCTTCAACCAATCAGACCACAAGAGGCGTGATCAACTGGCATCGATCCCTCCCTTCTCTATCCGTCATTGTGTTAAACCCGCCAATAGCGTGCCAGGTGGATAAGCCAGTCTGTGATTGGTTCCCTCAAAAGTGTAACATACGCAGGATAAATTAATGTACAGGTTTCCAGACTGACCTATAGAGTAGTATTGCATCCTTCATATCTCTGAAGAGTCTTTAGTTTTATCATTTTTATAAAAGACAGATACGCTGTAACGATTCTGTCCGAAAACAGCCAAGCTCGTTGGCGGAGCTAAAAAGTCACACACACAAACACACTAGGGCTGCAACGACGCGTCACATTATTTACGTTCTAGAATAGAATAGATCTAGAATAATGGCGGCTTCTGCTCCCAGGCATAGTGAAAATGATAATTTATCATATAAAGCCAGACCGCGACATTCAAAAGTGTGGGAGTACTTTAAACAGAAGCCGAATAAAACTGTGCTTTGTTCGCCCTGTAACGGCAATTTCACACTGCACGCGGTGGTAGAGCAGAAGCTGTGCGCGTGGAGAGCAGGAGTCGTAACAGGAGAAAGTAACATTAAAGTTAAGATTTGCCTCAGGAGTCACTCCTTGAGCAGGAGTCGTGCGTGCCCATTGGGCTTTCACAATGCCAGTGTTTGTCTCGCGCAGCTGAACCGTGGTGTGTGTATTGCAAATACAGACGAATATTGTCCATTTGGTCACATTTTCCGGTGTTCTTCTCCGACCCCAGTACGTCTCGTTCTTTTATTTATTATGGGCAGCATATATCTGCTACAAATGCGACCCGGTTCCCCTCTGTCCCAAACACATGCATAATAACATGCTGTATATAGCCTAGGTAGTTTACATGATTAAAGTAACATTAAAGTTAAGATTTGCCTCTAGTTTTAATTATTTAAATGTGTCTTTGAAGTTTGGGCAAAAACTTCAGGCAGATTTAGTCGTTGTTTATGCACATGTATATCTTCAAAATAGACGACTAGTTATACATTAACACTATGCTGAAAGCTCCTGTATGTGAACCTTTTGCAGATAAATACAAGTGCATTTTCGTTTACTATTGACACAAATGAATTAGTAAATCATACTTAACTATTATAGTAAACAACTTTTCCTAATTAGGCCTGAATACATTTTATGATGAATAGTATCATTGGTTATACATAATGTTTAAAATGCTTCTTGTGTTCATATATTTCATTATAAAATGGCTTAAGTACACTACCCTTCCTGAAATACAATTAATATTGTCATCATTCATTGATTTCATGTTAAAATAATATACAGATTCACTACCCTCTTTGAAATACAATAATCAGTAAAAAATAATCATCAAATTAATCCGGGGGAAAATAATTGTTAGATTAGTCAACTAATCGGAAAAATAATCGTTAGGCGACAGAAAAAATAATCGTTAGTTGCAGCTCTAAAACACACACACGGCATTATCCCTGGATAATGTATTGTATTGCCAACAAAACAGACTCGTGACTGTGAACAAACAAACGCGCTTGCAGAACTCCGTTGCTGCTCCAGAAAAACAAACTGCATCCACTTTCCTTAACGCTGGGTTACTTGGGAAGCTGAACAAGGTTAACTTTTCCTTACAACCAAAAACACACTTCTTTAGTGACATTGTGACTCTTGCTCTCGCTCTAGTTGATGTGCGCACGCGGTCATCGGGGACAAATGCCCATACAAGCAATTCCGCCCTTTATGCCGACATACAGAGCCATACTCGAAAAAAAACTTTCCGAAACTTGTTCGAATCCTGAAGGAGTGTATTTGGCACAGAAATACTCATCATATGTCCAACTCGTTTTTTGAAATTTTGGTCATGTTTAGCTGTGTAAATAAGTCAGAATGCATGAAATAGCATTTTAGAAATAGACCCCCCATTTAAATTCATAAATAACTTGCAGTGTAGCCTGTTCGGATCCTTTTCATAAAATATGCATCTTCAAAATTACTTTAGCCTCTTTTGTGCAGCAAAAACAGGTGCATGCTTACTGTGCCCCAGCAGACGCCCAGCCTAATTCTCTAAATAAAAACAGTCCTCCAGCAAAGCTCTTTACTAAACATTTCATCCACAAAGTCTTCTATCAAGCTGTTACACCATTCTGACAAAACAATTATAATAATTAAAAATATTACAATAAAATGTTTGGATTGAGTAGGTATAGTGGCTGTTTTACAGCAAGGCAAAACCCTTTGGTGTGCGGTTTTCTCTCCGCTCCAGCTGCAGTGGTGTGTAAGTATGACTCAGGTTCTCTCAGCAGGTGCAGGATGGGAATTGTTAGGAGGACACCTTGCTGGGGGGTGGGGGTGTTCACAGCCTGTTTATCAAGGTGTTTTTCACAGAGCCAGCCAGTGTTTCCCCTTCTGCTTCTAATGTAACCCATCCATCTTTTACTCCGTCCTTGTTTTCCATCCACCCTAATTTGCCCCTCTCTTTCTCTCCTCTCTTTTTTGCAAGTATCATGCCGTCTCTCTCCCTCTGTGCATGGAGCATTGTTAGTCTTGTGCATTTATCTTCATTTACAGAGTAAAAATATTAATAGTTTCTAGGGCAACATTTGAAGGATGCTGCAGCTACTGTACATACTGGAAGGAAGAAGGGTGATGGGGATTTACCGAGCAAATAAACGCTATAATAGAGTGGGGTAGGGGAAACCGGGGAATGTTGTGACATTGTTTCAACATCTATAACGGCTTCGTTTTTGTAAAACGAGTGGCAAACTTTCATGTGACATTATCATATTTGTATGCTTCGAATTAAAGCTATTTAGACAACTCACCACTGCACTGTTTAAATGAATGTCAAGTACAAACAGTGTATTCCTCAAAAATTTAGCATGATAGTGATTTCATCCCTGTAGTTCCTTTATAATTCGTCTAACCAATGTTGTTACAACACTCCCTACTCTCTCTTTCCTCCTCTTGTTTTCTTGGTCTCACCTCATCTTTCATTTAGGACTCAGCCAGTGTTGTCTTTTCTGTTCCTTCAGCCTTATACTCGTTTTTCTGAAAGGGTTTGGCTTGAATTCAGAGACTTCAGCCCCTCTGTAATTGGCCTAAAAAATGAGGGAGCACTTGTGTGTCTGTGTGTGAGATATATTGTGTCTTAAAGCTGGGCAGAAGTGACTGGCATTTATTCTCCTACTTGCCTTCATAAGCAGATGAGAGATGTTAATTAAAATGTCTTAAATTATATATTTCTCTCACATCCAAAGGAAACGCAGGGATATGCAGTAATTGGCCAGCCCTCTAAAGCTTTGAAGTAAAATTGCTTGGGCAACGTTGGATGAAACTGGATTATGATTTGTCAGGATATTCCTGTCTCTTTCTTTTTTCCGTTCTTCCACTTGATCTCTTCAAGATGGCACCTTTCTCTGTTTCTCTACTTCCCCCTTAGTGCTTCACAGCATGAAATGACGAATTCTGGTAGAAGCAGAAAAATCTATTTCCCATCACTCTAGTTCAGTGGTCTCTCCTCTGGCTCTGAGACATTGAGTTTGGCATGATATGTTCCCCTTGGAGGGTACACTTGCCACACTGGTGTGAGAACTCACACAGCTGTGCCACTGGATACAGATAAATGTGGGCAGCAGAGCTTATATATAGGCTTTAGAGTATGCTGTGTGAGATTGTGTGGAAGGAAGCGGAAATTGTTTTGCCAACAACAGCGAAAGTAGTTTTGGAACAACCAAAATACTATAAGAAAATGTCTTCTTTCTTTAAAAATGGCTCTTTCAAGCATTATACATTCCAAAACTGGTAATAATAGCATTATCAAGTCTCACTATTAAACATGAACACTTCATTAGTTAACACTACCACACACACACACACACAACGTGGCAGTCATGGTAGTAATTTCATGATATTTTGTAAATATCATTGATTACCTAATTCTTGTAGGCTACTATGGTTTTTACATGATACTTCAAAGCATCTGAAAAATACCACGATACAACCACGTATGTCTAAAAAATTATTAGTGAATGTGCATTCAAATATTTAGAAATTGTCATGGGACTTGAATTCATTATTCATATTTAAATGGACAACATTCTATTACAGTGTTTGATAAATGTACTGTATATTTCACCCAAAATCTATTATCACTTACTCACCCTGATGTTGTTCCAAATCCAAACTGATGACTTTATCTTATGTGGAGCATGAAAATAATTCTCTTTTAAAGAATGTTCAAAGTCTTCTCCTACCAACAAGGAAAGTGGAAAGCTGTGTGTGTGTGTGTGTGTGTGTGTGTGTGTGTGTGTGTGTGTGTGTGTGTGTGTGTGTGTGTGTGTGTGTGTGTGTGTGTGTGTGTGTGGGGAGCACAATAAAGCTCCATAACATCACTATATTCCAGGTCTTTTGAAGCCATACAATAGCTTTGTTTAATGAAAGACTGATATTTAAGTCACTGTAGTGTTGTTACAAGTGAGCAGGGATGAAGCAGAGTGAGAATCCAAATGCAGCACAAACAATTTAATAACAAACAACATAAACAGTAAATCCAAGAACACAACGCATCCAAGCATCCGCAAACAGGCAGAAGTGCAACAGGAACACATTCAGGAGCAATGACCAACAAACAACAACTGAAGCACTATATATACACAAAGGGAAACAAGATTAACACGATAACAAGGGGGAGTGGCTAATAGGCAACACCTGGGGAAACTAATCATCACAAAAAACTACAAAGAACTACAAAACATGGCACAAGACAGGAAATGACTAAAGTCCTCACAAGACAGGGAAACACAGGCCGGGATCAAGACAAGTGTTAATTTCATTTAAGAAAAATATGATGAAAAATGTTCGTCGACCAGCTTTTTTTCCCCATGACTAAGACGAGACGATGAGAAGACAACAATAAGGTCATTAAACAATATCTTTGACTATATCAACATTCAATATCGTTGACCTAGTTCAAAAAATAAAACCGTTACCAAAATCTCTATATTTGTCGAAAAAAAGAGAAGACAAAACATTACAGACTGCTGTACAAGCCTCTACTACAATCTTTCATGCTTACGGTTGCCAGACGTCAAGAGTGTAAATTCCCCAATCAGAGCTTTTCTGTTAAAAGTATACATTTTCTGCCTGGTGTTTTACTTCATCTTTGCAATTTGACAACCATGCACACGGTCCTCTCTCTACACTGCGGAAGAAGCGCAGATGAACTGAAAACACAGACAAGCACGTAAGCCGAATTTCAGTGATCTCCATTTAGATATTCCGCTTAAATGTCATTCAGCAAATCTGTGTTCCTTCATGAGCCGATTCCGTTGTTTGCTGCGACTAAATCTGCGATCAAGTGATGAACTGTAATAAATCCAAACATGGATCTCGACTATATTGTTTGCGATTGTGGTTGCTGAATAAATGCACTTATGCAACCTCTGTGTGGCAACACAAAGTCTTTTTTGCTGTTGTTTTAACAGAAAAACATTAATACATTTTGGAATTACAATTACAAATTTCATTGTTTAAATTACCCATTTTCATGATGTAGACAGCATGTATGTTCATTTATTTGATAAATAGCCTATAATAAATCAGGAAACTAGATGGAGTAAAATAAACCATGAGTTCACATTCTCTTGATTTGTGCTTATAGGTGAAAGAGCAATAATTCTGATGAAAATGTAAAAATACATTTCTCAAATGATAACAATTAGTGTGATTATACATTGAGGAAAATAATCATGATTACCAGTTTAACCATTATGCAGCACAATAAAAATGTAACCAAGTTTGCATTAAAGGGTTAGTTCACCCAAAAATGAAAATTCTGTCATTAATTACTTAACCTCATGTCGTTCGACACCCGTAAGACCTCCGTTCATCTTCGGAACACAAATGAAGATATTTTAGTTGAAATCTGATGGCTCTGAAAGGCCTCCATTTGCACAATGCACGGTTCACTCTCAAGACCCTTAAAAGGTACTAAAGACGTCGTTACAAAGTCCATCTCACTACAGTGGTTCTAAAATAACTTTATGAATCGGCGAAAACAGTTTCTGTGCGCAAAAAACCCCTAAATAACGACTTATATAGTGATGACGATTTCAAAACACGGCATCATGAAGCTTCGAAGCGTTATGGATCAGTGAGTCGAATCATGATTCGGATCGCGTGTCAAACCGCCAAACTGCTGAAATTTGGCGATTCAAACTGCTGATTCGACTCAATGATTCATAACGCTTCGAAGCTTCATGATGCCGTGTTTTGAAATCGTCATCACTATATAAGTCGTTATTTAGGGTTTTTTGCGCACAAAAACTATTCTCGTCACTTCATAAAGTTATTTTAGAACCACTGTGGTGAGATGGACTTTGTAACGACGTCTTTAGTACCTTTTAAGGGTCTTGAGAGTGAACCGTGCATTGTGCCAATGGAGGCCTTTCAGAGCCATCAGATTTCAACTAAAATATCTTCATTTGTGTTCTGAAGATGAACGGAGGTCTTACGGGTGTCGAACGACATTAGGGTAAGTAATTAATGACATAATTTTTATTTTTGGGTGAACTAACCCTTTAACTATAACTAGATGCAGACATGTATTCAACTAAAATTTGACTAAACAAAAACAAAACAAGGTTGACTAAATATGATTAAAAACTAAAAAGCACATTGCAACACTAAATTAAAAAAGAGCTGACACAATTAACACTAATTCACTGAAAATCATGCTTGAGATTGAAGATTGAAGATTGGTCTGGGGAGTCTGCTCAGTATTTTCTACTACTCAAGAGACGTGATCAACGGGCATAGTTCAAATGACTCTGTACGCAATTGTATAGTCCTTCAACCAATCAGACCACAAGAGACGTGATCAACGGGCATAGTTCAAATGACTCTGTATGCAATTGGATAGTCCTTTAACCAATCAGACCAACGATCCATCGCTTCTCTATCCGTCATTGTGGTAAACCCGCCAATAGTGGATAAGCCGATTTGTGATTGGTCCCCGCAAATTTGTAACAGAAGCAGGATAGAACAATGTACAGGTTTCCAGCCTGAGCTGCACGGCGAAATCAAATCGCCGGCAGTTTGGGGTGGGTTTACCCAGTCTACTTTTACAGGCCTAAGTTACAATTCTTATCACCTATTCAGACCAGACGAGATTTGATAGATGTGGCTGCTTATAATAAACCTACATAACTGAGCAAAGAAATCTATATTTATATTGTCTTACCTGACAATGATATTAAAATGGTCAGAGGACCACGGAGTTTGCCCAAAAACTAGGTAAGTTCCTGTGGATTAAAAAGAAAAAGGTTGTGTGTAAAAACAGACTTGGTAGATCAGAACACGATTAAAATCGCAAAGCACATCTGTGAAACATGCTTTTCTCTAACGTCCTCCGAGAAAACTAAAGTCAAGTCAAGTAAATCAGTAACCAAATATAACCAGTTATAAAGTCTGACATACACACATGGGCTAAACCAGTGGGTACTCTGAGGACACTGTCCTCAGCACGTGTCCATGTCTAGCTTTGGATGTGAAGTGATGTAATGATTTATACACACTTTGGCTGGTGGTGAGCAGATGAGACAGGATATTGTGGGGGGTTGACAGCCTGAATCACCTCATCATGTCTATAAGGGCTTCATACACAGGTAACAGGAAGTGACTTAGACAGGGGGAGGATGGAGAATCATCCTGTAAAAGCCCTTGAGAAAATCTCTCTCTCGGTTACCGCAGTGTGGCAGCTATCTCTCACCCACGTACTCTTGTGGAGCGCTAAGTAGCTGGGGACTTATTTGCATTTTTTCAATCGAATCTGAATATCTCATATTAGAATCTATATTCACAGGCCTTGCTGGTATGTCTGTTCGGCAATGGCTTTCCTGGTGTGTATGAGGGGTGTTCTTTCTTTCTTAGACTGTGACAGAGGGAGGTGGGAGTTCTCTAATGGATCTGAGAGGTGATCAGATATCAGGCACAACACGTGAAGGGCAAAAGGAGCACAATTAAGAAAAGCATGTAGCCTTAAAGAGAAACTCGAGTTAAAAATCGACATTATGCTTTTGTTCTGTAATCTTGAGTGATCTTTTGACAGAAAATTGGAATATTTCCGTCTCCACAAATCCAGCAATTGGTTGTTGTCCAATCTTTGAACTTAAGCACTGGACCTTATCATGTAAAATACCTTGATTTCCATATTATAAGTCACAAGTAAATTGCCTTCTGAAATGGAAATCTGAGCCCACAGGAGAAAAAGATGAGGCAGCTGTCAAATGTTGTGCAACATAAGATTAATTTCTCAAACTTGAAATCATTTAATAGCTTGCGGAGTAAATGACAGAATTATATTTCAGGGTCTTGGCAGTTGTTTCTGCACTGGCTCTGTACTGTCATGGCGACCTCGGAGGATACTCGCTGCTCCCGTTTTGTGACTCCCTTGGACACTCTATTCACATTATGTTTATGGCAGGTTATGTAACAGTCCTGTTAACAAGGAGATGAAAGGGATATTGTTTATGAAATGCAGGGTTTTCTGCAAACAGTTTAATGCAGCTCAGATCAGCCTAGACACTCACACAGATTATGCTCACACAAAGTCTGCAAACTGACTGTTAGTCTGTCTGGAATTAATTTTACCTCTGCACCCAGGAGCAAAGGTGAATTATTACAACACTTGAGAGCCTCATAATCCAAGCACCACGAGCAACAGAATCCCACTGAAGCTGAATGAGGGATTATAGGATGGTGTACCCATCTGATGTTGGGTGGCATCTGTTTGACCTAGCTTGCCAGGCATTGGGTTTAATTTGATCCCTATTAAACCTGGTGTTTTATTTTTATGCCATGCTGTCCTTACAAACGTAACCATAACATAACTATGACACTATTTTAAAGGGATAGTTCACCCAAAAATGAAAATTCTGTCTTCATTTACTCACCCTCATTTCGTTCCAAACTCGTAAGACTTTTGTTCATCTTCAGAACACAAATGAAGATATTTTTTTATAAAATCTGAGCTAGTTCTGTACTGTCCATTGACAGCTACGCAACTACCAAAGAGTTCATAAAGAGATCGTAAAACTAACCCATAAGAATTGAGTGGTTTAGTCCAAATTTCCTGAAGAGACATGATAGCTTTATATGATGAACAGATTAAATGTATGCTTTTATTCACATATAAGCATTAACCGGCAAACATAAACAGAAGCTCAACCGCACCTGCTTGGCACACGAGAACAAATGCACAACCTCCTTCCCTCAGTTAGAGCATTGAAGATGGGTCGAGGCTGGGTCTTCCAACATGACAATGACCCGAAGCACACAGCCAGGATAACCAAGGAGTGGCTCTGTAAGAAGCATATCAAGGTTCTGGCGTGGCCTAGCCAGTCTCCAGACCTAAACCCAATAGAGAATCTTTGGAGGGAACTCAAACTCCGTGTTTCTCAGCGACAGGCCAGAAACCTGACTGATCTAGAGAAGATCTGTGTGGAGGAATGGGCCAAAATCCCTCCTGCAGTGTGTGCAAACCTGGTGAAAAATTACAGGAAACGTTTGACCTCTGTAATTGCAAACAAAGGCTACTGTGCCATATATTAACATTGATTTTGTCATGTGTTCAAATACTTATTTGCAGCTGTATCATATAAATAAATCGTTAAAAAATCATTCATTGTGATTTCTGGATTTTTTTTTTTTAGATTACGTCTCTCTCAGTGGACATGCACCTACGATGACAATTTCAGACCCCTCCATGATTTCTAAGTGGGAGAACTTGCAAAATAGCAGGGTATTCAAATACTTATTTTCAGCACTGTATATATATATATATATATATATATATATATATATATATATATATATATATATATATATATATATATATATATATATATATATATATATATATATATATATATATATATATATATATATATATATATATATATATATATATATATAATGTTTAATAATTTATTTTAGAATAAAAAAAATAGCTTTGAAGAAAAAGTGGATTTTGGTTTGTATATGCTGTCAAAGGACAGTACAGAATTGGCTCAGATTTTATTAAAAATATCTTCATTTGTGTTCTGAAGATGAACGAAAGTCTTACAGGTTTGGAACGACATGAAGGTGAGTAATTAATTACATAATTACATTTTTGGGTAAAACATATTTCACCTTTAAAGGTGAAAACGCAGCTTTTTATGCACATTTTCCAGCTGTTTAAACTTGAATGCTTATTGGATTTAAGCGCATCAGGTGATGTGTATTTGTGCATTGAGGGAGGGTGTGGCCTAAGGAGATCAACACCCTATATCAAGGTGTGCATGATTATTAGGCAGCTTCTTTTTCCTCAGGCAAAAGAAGAGATTTAACTGACTCTGAAAAGTAAAAAAAGTAAAAAGTCTTTCAGAGGGATGTAGCACTTTTGAAATTGCTAAGATATTGGGGCGTGATCACAGAACCATCAAACGTTTTGTTGCAAATAGGCAACAGGGTCGCAAGAAAAAAAACGCAAATTAACTGCCAAAGATTTGAGAAGAATCAAATGTGAAGCTACCAGGAACCCATTATACTCCAGTGCTGTCATATTCCAGAACTGCAATCTACTTGGAGTGCCCAGAGACATGGCCAGGGTAAGGAAGGCTGTAACCCAACCACCACTGAACAAGATGCATAAGTTGAAACGACAAGACTGAGCCAAGAAATATCTGAAGACAGTTTTTTTCAAAGGTTTTATGGACTGATGAGACGAGAGTGACTCTTGACGGACCAAATGGATGGGCCCGTGGCTGGATCAGTAACGGGTGGAGTTGGGGTACTGGTATGGGCTGGTATTATTAAAGATGAGCTAGTTGGACCTTTTCGGGGTGAAGATAGACTTAAAATCAACTCCCAAACATACTGTCAGTTTTTAGAAGACCCTTTCTTCAAAGCAATGGTACAGGAAAAAGTCTGCATCTGCATGTGTTTCGACTAGTGTTAGACCGATATATCGGCCGGCCGATATTTGCGATTTTTAAGTGTATCGGCCGATACAAGGCTGCTGCATTCGCCGATATTTTTTCCCTGCATTATTTACAGACAGGAGTCCACAGGGCAGCTCTCACCGTCTTCAAACTCTCTTGCTCTCCCTCCCTCGCGCATATTAATCAAAATCAATTGAGAATTGACACGATGGTAAAAGGTCGAAAGACTGAAGTTTCACGTGGAGCATTGGGAGATTTTTTCCTGAATTGTCGCTGGTGTTGCTCTACAAGAGATTAAGTTAAGAGCACCTACACTCTAAAAAATGCTGGGTTAAAAATAACCCAAGTTGGGTTGAAAATGGACTAACCCATCAATTGGGTTGTTTTAAGCAAACATTTAACCCAACCGCTGGGTCAAAACAACCCAATTGCTGGGTTAGTCCATTTTCCATTTATTTTTAACCCAGCATTTTTTAGAGTGTAACCATTAAATGACTAAGTCGTAAACAGTTTTAAAATTAAATTTAGTACAGTCGGTGTGCACTTTATTATGCTGCTTGCTTGTTGATACTGAATAATTATTTTATTTATGCTTAAATATTTATTTTCAGAATTTATTTTCACCACTGAACTCTTTTTTTTCTTGTTCTACCTCACCTGTTTTTACAATTTGTTAAATATTGTTTTTTTAGTTCAATAAATGTTCCTTTTTTAAATTGTAAATTTTAAATTATCATCATGATCATTGTGTCATTTTTATGTTGTAAATTGAGGGAGCAAAAGCAGTATCGGCTCCAAATATCGGCTCAAGAAAATCGACAGCCCGTATTGGTCATCGGCTAAGGCTGATGAAAAAAAATCGGTATCGGCACAAAAAAATCCATATCGGTCGATCCCTAGTTTCGACCGTAGGAACCGGGTAAAGATTTCCCCCTCAAAACGGCCCTGCTTGCGAGGTAGTACTTTTTCAAAGTTCAGGAACTTTCTAGGGTGGTACTTGGGTGCTGAACATGCTGATTGGTTGAGCTCACGCAGCATTTTATTTTAACCTAAAAGTCTGTTGTGGTGCATGCAGTAAGAGTCGTTTGCTATTAAAATCAACAATGGAGTTTAAAAAATATGACCGATGGACCGACGACGAGCTTCATCCTCTATTAAGCTTATTTGCGAAAGACGAAATCCAGTGGGCTCTGGAAAGTCGTGCGCAGTCCTACGTCACCGGATTAATCTTCACGGTACTTTAGACTTTGATGGAAACGCAGATAGCAACAGGTCTGGGGGGAAAAAAGTTCCTGGGACAAATTGTTCCGGGTAATTTTGGTGGAAACGAGGCTATAGATATGCCAAAACCTCACTTTTCTTTCCTTAAATCTTACGGTTTGAGGTTTATTAACATTTTGGATTGACCAAAAGCACTGTAGTTGTTCAATGATAAAATGAATCCTCAAAAATACACTTGCCTTATAATTGTGCACACGGTGTGTACTTACTATAGTAATAAAAATAAATGATGCATACATACAAGTACCTAACCCTAAACCTAACCATAACCCTATAATAAGTAGTGCTTATTTACTTGCTTATGTACTTATTTGTATAATTACTGTACACTACATGTAACAATGTCACCTTAAAATAAAGTGTAACCAAAACTCATCGCAAACTAAAACTTAAAGAAAGTGTTACAAAAGAATTGCAACATAAAATCTGTTGGAAACAAAAAAAGCATCACAATTCTTGGGTTTCATTTACAACATGCATTGTTTTTGCAATTAACTACAGCTTTTGCAACTGTGTCATCATTTTGACTACAATGAGATTCTAATTGTGTTTGTGCCAGATAAAACTCTTCCGTAGGTAAATTACATAATCTGAAAGTTATATTTTTCAAAATGATATTGCTCCCTTAAATAGCTGCACTGCAGTTAGCTGTATCAGAATTAGATGCTTGAAGCCTAACCGTTTTTAAATTATTAGTATCAGCTTGGAAAGCTGCATTTTCAAAGAAGCTTCCCCAGCACCGATAAATTGAATGTGACATTTTCACAGGCACTATAGCAACTGTTCTAATGCAAAACCCTTACTCTGCACAAATGCTAATTACCAGTAATTGACTTTTTTCCTGGTGTTTAACCTTAAGTAAATAATAAAGAAAAAAGAAAAAAAGCTTCAGAAGAAAAGCATTAAAAGCATTACATTTCTACTTCAAACTCTTGTTTTCAGACATCAAGCAGTGTTCTGAACAGGTAATGTACGTCTGTATTTTATACTGTGTTGTGCCTGTTTATTTTTCACCTTTGCGTTTCAGAGTGTCTGCAGAGTGCTGGTGTGGGCGTCCAGAGATGCGTGGGACGAGAAAGTGAAGTACTGCTCATCTTGTACTGACTCACAGATGACTGAGGTAGCTTGGGACGATACGATGGGGTCAGGGAACAATTATAACTAAATCGGCCCACAAGAAGCAGTGGAAGAGAAAGCGAGAGCAGTGTTTAAGGAGAAAAACCACCAGAGGAAAAACATAAGTGATAATTGAGACGCCAGGTGAATTTGCCCAGTCATTTTGAATTATTCATGCCTGAGTCAGAGTTAAAAAAAAACTACCAGGAGTGAGAGAGACAGACGGTGAGAGAGGCTGCAGAATCAAAGCAAGAGAGCAAATAAATTAATGCCGGAGAGAATAAATGAGTTTCAGGTTGTCTAACCTCACTCTGGGGATTCAGGCCTGAGCTTCCTATGAATTCACACAACACTGGGCATAAAGTCCTTTCCTCGTTACAGTTCTTCTTTTAACTTTATGTTTGTTGTCGGAAGAAAAAACTTGTATTTCCTCTGTATTTATATCTAATTTCAAACAGAGTGTGATGATGCAAAGCTTCTTTATTGTGAGAAATCTAAAAAAGCCATCCTCAAGTGCTTTCAGAGATGCTCCTGAGCACAAAATAATAACATAATCTCAAAACACCCACTTTATAGCACAAAGCAAAGAATAAAGTGTCCAACTACTTATCAGCTAACCTTGAGGCTAATAGACACTCCAGCAGAGAAAGTCTCCCAGTACCACGAGGAATTCATGAAACTTTATGAGAAGAGACATCGCTATTAACAACAATAAAGAATGCACTAATACTGAAATCAATAAGATGATTAAATGATTAAACAAGCATTTAAAAGTGATAAAATGACACACACACAAACACAGATACATTTGCAAACCCATTAAAGATTCCCAAATCTTTCACTTTTCAGCAACATCATTTAAAAAATGAATCATTAGGTCAACCATAATGAGAAGAGTGCAACTATAAAGTTAACTGCTTTTTCTCTAGAATCAGCCTTAAAGGGTTAGTTCACCAAAAAAAATTAATTCTGTCATTAATTACTCACCCTAGCCTGGTTAAAACCAGACCATTCTCAGTAGTAACTGAGTTATGGTCTGGCAAAGCTTCATAGACAAATCATTTCCAAAGGGGCGTCACCAACGGGCGTCGCTCAAATGCCTCTGGGCGCAATTGGATGGACCAACATCTGGACGGAGAAACATCTGAGACTCTGGCCGTCTCTCAATATGCGTTCTTGTCTGTACTTGTGTTCTCAAATAGGAAATGTACCCGGTTACCATTTCAGAAATCTGGTCACCTTACCTAAACCACATATTCATGTTTAATTTATTTTAAAATGTAAACGAAAAGAGGCAGGGTGTTTTATACTTCGTTTTATTATAAATATATAAGATAATCAATGTAGGCCTAACTATGCGTTGCCTGAAGCACATCTGAGTGACTAATATGTTTAAGTTTTTTTTTTATAATGAAATGAGTCAGTGGTGTTTTATGACATATTTCATACGCGAACTTCTGACTTGCGTCAGTGACTTACCAAGTTTGACTCCGGAGAACGAACTCCCGAGGACGGGAGGACTCTGTTAATGGACAAGCAGCGTTCTTGACAGTATCACTCAGTATATATTTGTATATTTTAGGCTACAATAAAACAAAATAATGATATTTTAAATATTAAACATATTATAGCCACACAAATGTAGTGCAGGCAATGCATATTATCTTCAATGCATGTATATAACAAAACGAAATATTAAAAAAACCCGGCCTCTTTTCGTTTACATTAAAAAATAAAAACATGTAATATGTGTGCATAATATAGGCTATGATTATCACTGTAATAAAATGAGATATGACATAAAACAAAACCCAGTCTCTTTTTGTTAAATGTTGGTTTAATGCGTGATCAATATCCATTATAAAAGTATAAGTAAAAGGTATAAGAAGCTATACAATACATAAAGCAATTCAGTCAAAGAAAGTTATGGCTAGGAGACTACAACGGTAAAGTTTAATAGCTTACAAATATAAAGTTATGAAACTTCACTTTGCCCTCAGACAAAACGATCTATATGGGAACAAATTATAGATTAATGAGAGCAAAGATCAGCCGTTAGATATACACAAGACGAATCATATCTTCACATCAGAGCCAGCGGCAGGCGGCAGAAGGACTGGCCGAGGAAAGGCGCCTCTCGGTGGGGTTGAGCGATTGAGCGCCGCTGATCCACTGGAGCTCACAATTCCGAAAACGGCAGATCAAATTTTCAAAAAGGCGCTCTCTTTATAAATAAACCACAGATTTGAGCTTTAAACAACTACATTCTCGCCTGAAAAGGACTTAAAACTATATTTTGTGAAACATTAACACTACCAGAGGGCTCTCGCTAAGACAAGCAAGCTGGTATATCAGACTTTTGCCAAATCCAGTCGGTAAGACAGCGATAACATCTTTTTTAGATATGAAGGCTTCGAGTGTTGTTCTTTGCTCGGGTTCTAACGGAAAGGAAAAGTTTAAATCGCTTAAAACAGCTGTGATAGCTGATTTCGAACGAGTGATGTTCCACTGCTGCATCCATCTTTGTAGTGTACAGAATCTGATTCACCGTCGCTGCGCTGTCGTCATCGTGTAAAGCCCGCCCCAACGTTTCTGATTGGTGCCTCGATTTCGAGGGATTAGAAATGGGTTTGAATGGGCTCTTTGCCAGACTACTTGCAGAGCAAATCTAAATTTGCCGGAAGTTGTCTGGGTTTTCCCAGGCTATACTCACCCTCATGTCGTTCCAAACCTGTAAGGCCAAATGAAGATATTTTTGATGAAATTGGAGAGCTCTCCGACCCTCCATAGACCGCTTCCTAGGTCTACGTCGACTCATGTGAGCACCACGAGGCATGCGTTCTGACGTAGTGTTGTCAAAAGTACCGACCACGATACCAAGTCGGTACTGAAATTCTTAAAATGTGGCGCTTTGACCGCTGTTGAGCTGGAATCGTAAACACCTCTGACTGGCCATTGTGCTCACGCGCTCATCGGATGGGTCTGTGATTGGCTACAATGATTAACGCACTGGAGCATTTGAAAGCACACAGAAGTGTTTGAAAGTGTTTTGAAAGCGGGAGCGTTTGAAAGCACAAGAAGGCATCGACCAGCAGACCGGTAGGCTGATAGCGCTCTGTGAAAAGCATCATTGATGTATATTTATAACATGTTTTTGAAGCGCTGGTCATTGTAGCCAATCACAGACATATTTGATGAGCGTATGAGCACAATGGGCAATCAGAGTTGTTTACGATTCCGTTCAACAGCAATCAAAATTTTTTAAATTTCAGTACAGACTTGGTATCGCGGTTGGTACTTTTGACAACACTATTCTGACGTAGAACTAGGAAGCCCTGGACTGTATTTATAAGGTCAACAGCATAGGTAAATGACACAGACAAGAAGAAACTGTTAAATAAAAGAAGTTATTTTTGTTTGTTTTTTTGCGTTGCTTCAGAAAATTAAGTTTGAACCACCGTAGTCACACAGACTATTTTAACAAAATTCTTTTTACTACCTTTCTGGACCCTGAAAGTGGTAATTAAATAGCTGTCTATGAAGGGGTAAGAGAGCGCTCAGATTTCAACAAAAATATCTTCATTTGTGTTCTGAAGATGAATGTAGGTCTTATGGGTTTGGAACAACATGAGGGTGAGTAATTAACGGGATAGTTCACCCAAAAATGAAAATTTGATGTTTATCTGCTTACCCCCAGGGCATCCAAGATCGGTGACTTTGTTTCTTCAGTAGAATACAAATGAAGATTTTTAACTCCAAGTGTTGCATTCTGTCAGTCGTATAATGAAACGATCAGTGAGTGAGGTCTGTACACGATCTGGCATAGTTTACGCAGATCGTGTACAGACCTCACTCACCGGAAGTGATCACGCCCTCAAGGCTGTTGGACATCGTGGTCATAAATACTGTTTGGTTTCTCACACAAACCAATCTTTCGTGTCTTAAGACATCAAAGTGTCGCTACGAGCCGCAGGGTTTAATATGTTTACATGTTTTTTTTACTCTCATAGATTTTGTTACCATTCACATGCATTATACGACTGACAGACTGCAATGGTTGGAGTTAAAAATCTTAATTTGTATTCTACTGAAGAAACAAAGTCACCAATATCCTGGATGCCCTGGGGGTAAGCAGATGAACATCAAATTTTCAATTTTTGGGTCAACTATCCCTTTAATGACAGAATTTTCATTTTTGGGTGAACTAAGCCTTTAAAAAGAACTGCACAAGCACCGTGCTGTCGCAGTTTGTAAAGAATATTTTTTCCCTCACACCGTCTCTATCATAATGCTTTATCCGTCACCATTTCCATTACAACTTTCTTTTTACTGTTTGTATAGACTTTATCGCCATGACATATTTTGCTTCTGAAAAATCTCAGTTAAAAATGGCTTTGCGTCGTGCCAGGCTAATGCCTTTACATAATGCCCTTCAAATGTTTTAATTAAACGAAAAATAAAGCATAAATTGGGGGCGGTTGACATTCAGCAAATGGCGGATAGTTTTAGACTGTTTGAGAACATCCTACATCTATTAATAGCTGAGCACCATGGCAGTGTTTACAAGTGGCATTTAGTCATGCTTGTACTCGATTAGACAGATGTGAACTTCTCGTCTAAACCCACATTACAGCTAAGGCCCTGCACAATCACGGCAAATTACATCCGCACTCCCATGAACAATCTGATGCGCCACGCTATTGTGGAGATTAATCTCCTTCGGTAATGCTGACCAGACTTGCAATAGTCTGGATTTCCCGCCACTTTCACATTCTTCAATTCCAGCTTGTGTCATGCTTGAGAGTGCGTGTTGTTAATGCTTTTAAACAAAGATGTTCTGTCGCCTTTTTTATCCCTAGCTTAGTGTTCTAGGGGGAGGGGGGATCTAAGAAACACATTTCTATAACTGCCTTTCTCCATTCACCTTAATTTACATTCAAGCATTTGGCAGACGGTTTTATCCAAAGTGACTTACAGTGCATTCAAGGTATGCATTTTATCAATACGAGTGTTCTCTGGGAATCGAAACCGTGACCTTGGCTTTGCTAGCCTCATGCTCTACCAGTTGAGATACAGGAACACATTTTTTCACAACAACAGGAACACTATAATTTCAAGGGGAACCTGTAAAATATATCAAGTGAAAACCAATACCCTTCACTCTTTATGGTTAATTAAAATGCTATTATAAATTAATGCAATGACTTAATGTGGAAGCAACCTGAAGAGATTGACAAAATGACAGAGAATGAATGTTTTAGTTGGCTAGAATCAATTAAGCAAATTTCACCTTGCAACTTACACTGGCCAAGAAACGACAGACAGGAAGAGATTGCCTGAACGATTGCTAATAAGTGCAATGTCATGATCATGTCAAAAAGAAAGATCTAATCCTGTTGAAACACATAGGAGAAATTCTCAGTTTTCCATTATAAGTCTTTATATTTCAATTGAAACAGCCCAGTATTCATCATAGCAGACTCTGAGCAGACAGAAGAGAGAGTAGAAGAATGACTTTAAGAGAAAACTCAGCTCTTTCTGCTGAGGAGGAAACTGATTTATTGGACGTCTGATTGAATCATTTCTACAGACTAGCAATAAACGTATCACAAACATAACAGCTATGTCATAATGCCCAATACAGCGAGTGTCTGTTCTGTCATCTGATGGTCTCTGATGACAAAGTACAGATATTTTTCAAAGACACTTTGATACTGATTATGAATTATTGGACAACCTTAGGAAGATGCCACAAAACTTTCACTTGTAAAAAATTGTAAATTGTTGTGTGATGATGACTAAAGGTTTATGCAGCCTGCATACGTACACTCAAGCATCACAAGCTCAAATTATCTGGGTCTGTCACAACAATAGATATTTTTACAGCTATATGCAGTTATTGATGCATGGACAGGATTTGAGTGACTTGTCTCTCCTTCAAAACTAACAACTGCTCAGTATGTTTAGTAATGATGCCAGAGAATGTATTTCTTGAGAACTGCAATTTACTCCTTGTGGATGAGAGGGTGGAAACATCAGAAGTTGGCTATGATGTCAGAATATATTTAAATATACAAGTAATAATTACACAGCAAACGATTCACATATGGCATTTGCAAATAAAGCATTTTTATTTTACATGGATAGGGAAAATAAAGTGATTAAAGTATCTATGCTGTCTCAACACTAAAAACAAGGCAGAATAAAGCCATACAAAACAGCCATACAAAAGTCAAAAAGAAAGTATGTCAAGGTTTTTGCTGGTTTTATGAAGGTAAATGTAAGACTTTTTAAGTCCTTTTTAAAGCCGGTTGCACACGGTGCGATTTGGCTGTCTGAGACACATTTTGCAAATCCTAAAAGATTCCTCTGATCCTAGGCTAAAATCTGAAGTCTTTGATCGTAAGTTTGACATGTTCACCGGGCGCCGATTAATGACTGTTGCGATCAAATTTTACCTCAGACGAAATTCTGGCAGTGTTTTGATTTGGCGCACAATCCTGTAGTGTGACTTCTCCTACAATGACCGTCAAATTATCTTCATTTTTCAAGACAAACTATGACCAAAGCTTGAGATTTGTTTGTAGCCACCATTTCAATCCTGCGTGTAATGCAGCTCACTGTCACCGAACGCGTCATTGATTGGTGATATAAAACGATACTCGGTTACTTAACGTAACCTCGGTTCTCTCTAGAAGAGGGAACGAGTATTGCGTAAGTTCCTTACGCTACGGGAAAGTATTCTTTCTTCGAGATTTCTGAAAAACCCAAAATTATCCTTAATTTTGTAACATTGTCAACGCAGTGCGGCAGCCTGGCAGACCATAGCAGGCTATTCCAGCGTGCTATTGGCTGCTCTGCTGGCAACTGCAGCAGCCTATCGGTGAGCCCGCGTGACGTGGCGACCAATGAGGGCGCTTCGCGCCCACCTGGCTTCATTTGCCTACAGGTGGGGCGTGGCCACGTGTATATAAGCAGGGCTCACGGGCTGCATATTCGGTTTTCGTAGTTCTGAAGCATAAAAGCCCGCGGGGCGCACGGCAAGGAACGCAATACTCGTTCCCTCTTCTAGAGAGAACCGAGGTTACGTTAAGTAACCGAGTATCGTTCTCTTACGAGAGGTTCTCTCGTATTGCGTAAGTTCCTTACGCTACGGGAACATATTGTCAACGCCGTGCGCGCCTCGCATACAGCATATGTATCCCAGGGAACCAGGGACCATAACACTGCTCGGGCAGGGTGGCCGGTAAGGAAAACGGGCCACCACATATACAGACACTTCATTCGAACTGACGGGTGGTTACGACGGGTGGTTACAACACCCTGTCCCATGAATGAGGGAACGGCACCTGCCGGTCTCCTTCAAATTCACCACACCTTGTCTCATGAATGAGGGAGCGGCAACGCCGGTCGCCTTCAAGTTCACAATATCTTGTTATATGAATGAGGTAACGGCACCGCCGGTCACCTTCAAACTCACAACAGCTCGTCTCGTAAATGAGGGAACGGCACCGCCGGTCTCCTTCAAATTCACAATGAGCCTAGTACCGAACTTACTACCAGTATGTGAGCTATGTCTGCGCAGAACCACTGGGCAGAACCAACAGCCCTATTGAACTGATAACACTTTCGCCTGTAAGGCAGGAACTTCCAGATTGTAAAATCTCACGAACGTAGACGGGGAGGCCCAGCCTGCCGCCATACAGATATCGTGGATGGAAATCCCTCTGGCCCAAGCCCACGAAGAGGCCATGCCTCTGGTGGAGTGTGCTCTGACACCTAGCGGGCACTGCAGGTGTTTGGAAGCGTATGCAGCTGCAATCGCGTCCACTATCCACCTGGACAGGGTCTGTTTCGAGGAGGCGAGACCTTTAGTGCGCCCACCAAACGAAACAAATAGCTGCTCAGAACGCCTGAAGGCGGCGGAGCGTGTGACATAAACCCTCAATGCCCTGACAGGGCAGAGGAAATTGCCACCGTCCCCCTCATCGGACGCTGGCAGAGCCGAGAGGGAGATAATCTGCGCCCTGAAGGGAGTGCCGATCGCTTTGGGGACATAACCATGCCTCGGTCTGAGAATGACCTTAGAGTCATTAGGACCGAACTCCATACACGTCGGGCTCACTGAGAGCGCGTGTAGATCCCCCACGCGTTTCACTGAAGCCAGAGCTATCAGAAACGCGGTTTTTAGCGAAAGGAACCTTGGTTCCACAGTCTCGAGCGGTTCAAAGGGATGAGCCTTCAGGGCCTCTAGGACCAAGGCCAGATCCCATATAGGAACCGACGGGGGCCGCGGGGGCTCCTCTGAGGAAACGGATGATGAGCTCGTTCCTTCCTAGCGTGCTACCTAGCGTCGTCTGAGCGAACGCTGCTATAGCCGCCACATACACTTTGAGCGTGGAAGGGGACCTGCCCCGTTCCAAAAGCTCTTGGAGGAAGGAGAGCACCCGCTGGACCCCACATTGCTGTGGGTCCAATCCCTTGGAAACACACCACTCAGTGAACACCGACCACTTAGAACTATATAACCGCCTCGTCGAGGGGGCTCTAGAGTGTGAAATCGTGTTCATAACCCCTTCGGGCAGGTCAACGGGTATCCGTTGGTCACCCATACATGCAGAGACCATCGCTCTGGATGGGGATGCCAAACTGACCCTCCTGCTTGAGAGAGAAGGTCTGCTCTCAGCGGAACTGGCCAGGGGGGTGAGTGCGACAGCTTCACCAGCTCTGGGTACCAAATCTGGTTCTCCCAGCGCGGTGCTATAAGGAGCACCGGACGGCGCGTTTCCCTGATTTTCGCTATGACCTGGGGCAATAGGGAGATCGGCGGGAAAGCATACAGCGGGAGGCTGGGCCAAGTTTGGGACAGCGCATCCTCGCTTTTGGACAGAAACGTCGGGCAGCGGGCGTTCTCTTTTGTTGCAAAGAGGTCGAGCTCCACTCTGCCGAACAGGCGCCATACCAGCTGGACTGTCTGGGGGTGCAGGGACCATTCTCCTGGGAGAATGAGGCCCCTGGACAGCTTGTCCGGGCCCACATTGAGGTGGCCCGGCACGTGCGCAGCTCTCAGCGAGCGCAGCGAGCTGTGTGCCCACACGAGCAGGCGTTCTGTCAGATTGCCCAGACCTCTGGACCTGACACCGCCCTGCCGGTTCACGTAGGACACCACTGTGGTGTTGTCCGACCGGACTAACACATGGTGTCCTCGTATAAGCGGGAGAAACTGCCTGAGCGCGTTCTCTACCGCTATCATCTCCAAACAGTTTATGTGTAGGAGTTTTTCCTCGCTCGACCAAAGACCTGAGGCTGATCTGCCCTCGAAAACGGCGCCCCAACCCGTGGTGGAGGCGTCCGTCGAGATGACCTTGCGGTGTGAGATGGCTCCCATCGTCACTCCCCTCTGGTACCAGTCGGCTACTAACCAGGGCTCTAGGGCTGACACGCAGCCCTGAGTCACTCTGATCCTGAAGCCACCGGACGCCCAGGCTCTGTGAGGCACTCGGGCGTTTAACCAGCATTGCAGCGGGCGCATGCGCATTAAGCCCAGCTGGAGCACAGCCGCAGCTGAGGCCATACGTCCCAGCATCCTCTGAAAAAGCTTGAGAGGTGCGATTTTGCCCGGCCGGAAGTACGCAGCCATGTGCCGAACTTGGCGCGCGCGATGGGGTGACAGGCGGGCTGACATTGCCACAGTGTCCAGATTCAAACCCAGGAATGAGGTTGATTGCGTGGGCACTAATGAGCTCTTGGTCCAATTGACCGTGAGCCCTAGGCTGTCCAGATGGCTGAGCAGCATTGCCCTGTGGGCGAGGAGCTCGGCCTCCGACTGCGCCAGGATGAGCCAATCGTCCAGATAGTTCAATACTCGCATCCCTCGATTTCTCAGAGGAGCGAGGGCCGCGTCCATGCACTTCGTAAACGTACGGGGTGCTAGTGACAGGCCGAACGGAAGGACGGTGTATTGATAAGCCTGGCCGTCGAAGGCGAATCGTAAGAATGGCCTGTGACGTGGCGTTATCTTGATTTGAAAATATGCATCTTTCAAATCTAGGGAGATTAGCCAGTCTCTCGGGCGAATATGCGCGAGGATCTGCTTGGTCGTGAGCATCTTGAACGATCTTTTCATAAGAGCTTTGTTCAGACGCCTCAGATCCAGAATCGGTCTGAGCGACCCATCCCTTTTTGGCACGAGAAAATACCGGCTGTAAAAGCCTGACTTGCTCATAGAATGGGGAACCGGTTCTATAGCCCCTTTGCACAGCAGCGTGGCTATTTCTGCTCGAAGTAGATGTGCTACTTCCTCGCTCACTCTCGTCTCTGTACGCGCACAGAAGCGCGGAGGGCGGCGAGCGAACTGCAGAGTGTAGCCGTGCTTCACTGTTTTCAGCACCCATTCTGATACACCTGGAATGGCTTCCCACGCTCTCGCGTGCGCCACACGGGATAGAACGGCCTCCGGGCTCGAAACGCCGCGCTTCGCGGGTTGGCCGCCCTACACACTGCATCTCTGCCGCTTCGAGCGGGGAGTGGCTTGTGTGCGGCCCTACACTCATCGCTCCGGCCACCCTGGGCGGAAAACAAGTGGTGTGTGGTGCGGTGCGTGGCGCCTGAGGCATAATGTTCGCGAAAATGTGTGAGCGCGTTTGAGCGGGCACAACTCTTACGCGTGGAACATGACCGGTTAAGAGTGGCTGTGTGACAGCGCGTGTGGTGGTTAGTCGTGGACGCAAACAAGCGGACACGTGACCTAACTCTAGCACTCGAGCGGCCGGTGGCCGCTTTATGTGAGTGGGGGACACGGGGTTTATAGTGCTTGTGTGCAGGGGTGAACACAGAAAAGTGGGCACATTTACTGCATTTGAAACACATACGGCGTGAGCCGTGCAACCAGAAATAATGCAACTTTTGTGATTTCTCTGGTTCGCCGTAAAAACGGCGGTTATTGACAGGCGAGAAGGCATTTTTGCCGGCTCGTTGGCTGCGTGAAATCCATCTGCAGCAGCCACAGTGGTGGGGGCTGACAGGAAAGAGAGTTTTGACGGTGGTCCGGCCGCGGCGGGACTTAACCGTCGTTTCTTGCCTCTGGCTAGGAGGACTTTGGAGGCTCGGGCTTCAGCGCGATCCTAGGCCGGGGGCCCCGAGGTGGAGGCGGCTTACCACGGCTGGAAGAGCGCGATCTGGGGCGGCCGCTCGGTCTTCGCTGAGACGAAGGGGGCCGCGCTGGGCGCTGCGCGGAGCTCGTTGCTGGCTGGTCACGAGGACGGCGAGCAGCGGAGCTATTGCTAGCGCCGGGGCGTCGAGGCAGGAAGAGGTTCATGGCCTGCGTCGTTTTCTGCACTTCGGAGAAACGGTCGACGATCCCCTTGACCGCTGGTCCAAAGAGCCCAGACGGGGAGATCGGGGCATTTAGGAAGGCCGCACGCTCTGTTTCTCGCATGTCCGCGAGCGTGAGCCAGAGGTGGCGCTCAGCTACCGTGAGGGAGGCCATAGAGCGTCCGAGGGCCTGCGCTGCGGTCTTGGTGGCGCGAAGGGAGAGATCCGTCGCGCTTCGCAAATCCGTGATTAACTCAGCGTCACAGCTTTTCTCGTCCAGGTCGTGGAGGAGATTAGCTTGGAGGATTTGCAGCACGGCCATAGAGTGCAGAGCGGACGCAGCTTGACCGGAGGCAGCGAAAGCGCGGCCGATCAGCGATGACGTCACTCTGCAGGCCTTAGACGGGAGGGCAGCCTTTGAGCGCCAACCAGAAGGCGGGCAAAGGTGCGCTGCGACCGCCTCTTCCACCGGAGGGATAGCGTTGTAGCCTTTCTCGGCCGCACCGTCAACTTGTGAGAGCGTCGAAGAAGCCTGAGACGAGACCCTCGCGGAGAATGGCGCGTTCCAGGACTTTGCGAGCTCCTCGTGAAGCTCCGGCAGAAAGGGTGCAGTCCTGGAGGTGGGCGCACGGCGGCGACTGTTTAGGAAGCATCCGTCAAGTCGGTTCGGCGCTGCCACCTTGGGCGGGGCCCATTCGAGGCCTAGCTGCTCGACAGCCCGGGTGAGAAGGCGCAAAAGTTCGGCGTCCTCACCCGCTCGAGAGCGTCCGGAGCCCCGGACTGAAGAGGACGCAAAAGACCAGTCCTCGCTGTCGGAAGCCATGATGGAGCAGCTGTCGGCGCGTTCCGCGGCCGCATCCGCCTCATCCCCGGAGGCGGCAACAGAAATGGCGGCCTGGGGTGGGGGCGGGGAAGGCGAGAGTGAAGCGGGCGGGAAAGGTTCCGGCGAGCTTCTCTCGGCGAACTCCGGAATCCGCTGCGAGCGGCGCTTCTTTCTGCGCGGCGTGGCAGGGACTGGAGGGATATCATCATCGAACAGGACGAGTCGAGCCCGCAGGGTCGACATCGTCAGTTCTTCGCACTCTTGGCATCCGCCGGCGAGGAGTGCGGCGGCGGCGTGATCACGGCCCAGGCAGAGAGCGCAGATCACGTGGCGGTCCCCGGAGCTGAGCTGCGCGTGACACGAGCCGCAGGTGGAATGAGACATTTGTATCAACGCTCGGCTCTTTTTGTGAAAAAGTGTGACGCAGCGGCGACAACACTTTTGAGCGTAAAGGATATGGGCTGCCGGATAGCAGAGCAGGCACGGATGGCTGAAGGTGGCGCGATGCTGCCGGCTTCCTCAGGCGCTGTCCTCTGCTTGCTTGTCTGCGCGGTCACGGCGGCGGGTTCCAGATCCAGCGATGCGAAGGGCTTCGCTGAAGAAAAGAAAATCGAATATGCAGCCCGTGAGCCCTGCTTATATACACGTGGCCACGCCCCACCTGTAGGCAAATGAAGCCAGGTGGGCGCGAAGCGCCCTCATTGGTTGCCACGTCACGCGGGCTCACAGATAGGCTGCTGCAGTTGCCAGCAGAGCAGCCAATAGCACGCTGGAATAGCCTGCTATGGTCTGCCAGGCTGCCGCACTGCGTTGACAATGTTACAAAATTAAGGATAATTTTGGGTTTTTCAGAAATCTCGAAGAAAGAATACTTTCCCGTAGCGTAAGGAACTTACGCAATACGAGAGAACCTCTCGTAAGAGAACGAGTTTTGCGTGCGTCCGTTTTTAGCGCGCCTTGACCATCGTACAGTCTGACATTAATGACAACTTAGATCTTACAGTGTGACATGGCTTAAGCCGGGTGCACACTGTGCGATTTATAATAGTCCTTCACGATTGTTCCTTGTCAGACTGTACGAACATGATCCCCGCTGTAAGCCAAGCACACATTATAATTTTATGTAGCCTAGAGCTGCAACTAACGATTATTTTTTCTGTCGACTAATCTAACGATTATTTTTTCGATTAGTCGACTAATCTAACGATTATTTTTCCAGATTAATCTTATTATTCTTTTTTACTGATTATTGTATTTCAAAGAGGGTAGTGAATTTGTATATTATTTTAACATGAAATCAATGAATGATGACAATATTAATTGTATTTCAGGAAGGGTAGTGTACATAGTATGCCATTTTATAATGAAATATATGAACACAAGAAGCTTTTTAAACATAATATATAATGATACTATTCATCATAAAATGTATACAGAGTAGACCTAATTAGGAAAAGTTGTTTACTATAGTAGTTGAGTATGATTTACTTATTGATTTGTGTCAATAGTAAACGAAAATGCACTTGTATTTATCTGCAAAAGGTTCACATACAGGAGCTTTCAGCATAGTGTTAATGTATAACTAGTCGTCTATTTTGAAGATACATGTGCATAAACAACGACTAAAGCTGAAGTTTTTGCCCAAACTTCAAAGACACATTTAAATGATTAAAGCTAGAGGCATATCTTAACTTTAATGTTACTTTAATCATGTAAACTACCTATATACAGCAAGTTATTATGCATATGTGTTTGGGACAGAGGGGAACCGGGTCGCATTTACAGGAGATATATGCAGCCCATAATAAATAAAAGCACGAGACGTACTGGGGTCGGAGAAGAACCCCGGAAAATGTGACCGTCTGTTGCAATACACGCGCCACGGTTCAGCTGCGCGAGAGAACACTGGAAGGGTTGCCAGGTTTACACAACAAAACCCACCCATTCGTTACTCAAAACTAGCCCAATCGCGTTTCGGGGAGGTTCTCTGGTAAACATCGCGTTCGGGGGGTTAAATATGTGTGTTTTTTAGCTTCAACCCGCGGACATGAGACACAGCCCGCGGCAACAGTGTAGAAGTAGCCCAATTCCGCGGAAAAAAGCGGACTTGGCAACACTGACTGCAGTGTGAAAGCTCCCGCTCTCCACACACACACACACACACAGCTCCTGCTCTGCCACCGCGTGCAGTGTGAAACCGGCGTTACAGAGCGAACAAAGCACAGTTTTACTCTGCTTCTGTTTAAAGTACTCCCACACTTTTGAATGTCGCGGTCTGGCTTTATATGATAAATGATCATTTTCACTATGCCCGGGAACAGAAGCTGCCATTATTCTAGATCTTCTGTTCCATTCTAGAACGTAAATAATGTGCCGCCGACGCGTCGACGCATTTCACGCACGTCGACGTATTTTCGTAGTCGACGTCATCGACGACGTCGACGCGTCGTTGCAGCCCTAATGTAGCCTATATGGCAGACTTGCGCTGCACATGTTGCACTTAACAGTATCTTCCTTTTCAAAGTGATTCCGATCATATTTCAAGCAATTCAAAGTGTCTTCAGCAAACCTGAAGTGACTCAGCCCGAAGGAAATAATCCATTATTTATAGGTCTTTGACTTTGAAAATACAACTTCCAACAGATATCCATTACTTTTTAATTCATTTTTACAAAAAAAAATAGCCTGATTATCGGCTCACAACAACTATGGAAATAACTTTTACTATACCTTCTGATCATACCAGAAAAATTCTTCCTCAGTATTTTTGTCTTGTTTTCCAATGCAAATGTCTAAAGATTAATTTACTAGAGAAGCAAATATTATATGATTACAAAATATGATACATATGATAAATATAATAATATATAAATATAACGATAAATAGTCTTGTTTTATGTGAAACTGATCAAAATGAAGTGAGTTTAAGATTAAAACAAGAATAAATATCTGCCAGAGAGCTCAGAAAAATAAAGTTTTCATAACTCACTGACAGATTCATATATTTGTTCTTGTTTTAAGCATAACCTCACTAAATTGCACCTTGATTTAAAGATGTTAAGTTGCTTGTATCGGAAAAAAGGAAACCATACAAAAGGGGGATATTCTTTTTTTTGCAATCCATGCAACATTTAATGCCATAAGAATTTAAGACTTTCTGCTCTGATTTAAGACCTTTTAAAGGCTTTAATTTGTGAATTACGACTTAAGACCTTTTTAAGACCCGCAGAAACTCGGTTTCATTCAACTAAATTTTGATATTAATTTTCACACATTATTTTCAATGAATCTGAGCATCATTGAACTAAACCAGTATGTCACAGGATGCATAGTCTAAGAGACCCGATTAGCTCATAACTCAAATTCACCCAAACTTACTTTAGTTACTGCGTTCTATTTTGTGATAAAATATGTCGTTGGAAATATTGTTTTGCTAAGAAAAATCACTTGTAAGCACTGCAATATTCCATAAAATATAAGAATTGTCCATTTTGATTTAGGCTGTCTGAACCTCTCACAGAGGTATGGGTGAAAGTAACCCTTGAGCTGGTAGTTTGAGAGACTTGCTTTAAAGTACACAGAGTAACACATCCAACATATCTGTCTCAAAGTCTCACTTTGTTCCCTTCTTTTTGTCTCAGAGCTATATGATATCTCTTGATCTGTTTGTCTGTCTCAGATGTGCTACTTTATTTGGGTACCTTAGATACAGAAACATCACAGAAAGGTTGAGTTACAACACAGCACTGTTATCACACACCACCTTCTCCCCATTTCTCTCTCTCTCTCTCACACACACAAACACTGTCATTCAAAACACACACATCTCCACCCACGGGACTTAACTGGTTCTTCCTCTCTTCCATCTCCATCAGTATTTTGCGGAGGCTGTTTGGAGGGGATAAAAGATTTCTCTCTCTAGATTTACCCTGATAACAGAGATTTCATACACACTAAAGAAGGCGAAGGGCTGAGCTTTTCTTCACATCTATAAGATTAAGAGTCAAATTGATCTTTAATACATTTTTTTTCACTTTCTTCTTTTAAATTCCTCCCAGAAAATTTAAATGGACAAAAAAAAATGAGAATCTGAAGATTCTCAAGTGAATGAAGGATTAGGGTGTCACACACACACACACACACACACACACACACACACACACAAACACACACACACACACAAACACACACACACACAACCTGCCTTCCTTGCCAAATGTGTTTTGAACCTTCTCACTCCATGACGCTCTAGACTTAAAGCATCTCAAACCATTTTATTCTCTAACAGTTGAATTTAACCAACAACATAATAATAATAACATAAACACAAAGTGCCAGTAAATAGTCAGGGCCGGCCCAGTTAACAGTTCTTGGGCCCGGGTCCATCGGTTGAAATTGGAACTTAAGTTGTGAATCTCTCTGCATAGAAACCTCTAGAGTGGGATGAAGAATGTAATACTGTTTGCTTGCCCTAATAATAATAATAATAAAAAAAATCATATATACCCTTAATCGTCCCTTGGGGTCCAGCGGACCCCACTGGACTTTTCCTCCATTTTTTTAAAGTGTTCCCTTCATCTCAGGGCCATGAGACTCTGTGACTTTTACACTTAAAAATACATTTTTTTCACTTTATTTGTCAAAAAAAATTAACTAAATCCAGTATAAATTTGAAAATTTCCACATTTATATCAAGGCCTGGTCCTAGACCATAAACACAAAGTAGAACGAACTTTCTATCTCATACACACACACGTACACACACACACACACACAAACACGCACCTGTGTGTGACTGCAACAGAGCCACATGCCAATTTTTTATTGAAATGGGCAAATAAAATCAACAAAACTGGCATAAATCTGAAAGATTTTCATTCATAAATGAAGTACTAATACTAGAGCACAAATGCAATATGGAACAAGAATGTTCACTCACACACACACACACAAACACAAACACAGGTGTCTGGAGCATTTTTTTTTTTTGGATTTTGGCAATGAATGGGAAAATGTAAAAAATGCTTTTTTTTTACTTTGTTTGTAAAAAAAAAATCAACTAAATCCAGTATAAATCTGAAAATGTCTACATTTATATCAAGATCTGGTCCTAGAGCATAAACACAAAGTGGAACGAACTTTCTGTCTCATGCACACACACACGCACACACACACACACACACACACACACACACACACACACACACACACACACACACGTGTGTGACTGCAACAGAGAGCATTTTTTATAGAAACTGGCAAATAAAATCAACAAAACTGGCATAAATCTGAAAAAATTCCATACATAAATGAAGGACAAATACTAGAGCAATAATGCAACATGGAACAATCATGAAAAAGAGAGGGAAAAGGACAAATAAAAGAAAGATGAAAGGCAGCTTAACTTTTGCATAACTTCCCTATGGACCTCTAGTGGATAATGTGGTCATTGCACTCTCTCTTTAACTATAATTCCTAACGTTTTTCCACAAACCTACAGATGGCGGTATTCTATCCCTAACACATAGAGCAATGTCCAAAAACTATTTATATTTATTTAAGATCATCATTCAAGTGATTTTTTCATAAAAAAATAATTTTGAATGAGCCAATTTATGACATAGTTAAGTATTTGTGCAGTAAATAGGTAAAAAACTACCAAATACCCACAAAAACACAGCACAAATGTATAGTTGAGAAGTAAATAAAAAAAATGATATATAGTTTTCCATGTAAAAAAATTATATTTCCTTATGCAATCACTCTGTAAAAGTTTGGGGTCTATCTGACCCCAAGGGACTCAAACGTAAACCCTACTTGAGGGACGATTAAGGGTTAATCACCAAAGTACAATAATTAAACCATAAAAATGGTTTGTCATTACCTTAAAAATTATGCTTCATATTATAATGTCTAAATTACAGTCACTATGAAATCAAAATGGACAATTCTCTCATACATGGCCTCTCTGCAGCCCAATTGAGGAACACTTTTGAAATAATGCAAGTCCAGCATGACTGTAGGAGTTAATCAGCATGCAACAGCATTTCGGTGATTCATCACCTTCAGTGACTGAGTGACTACGAATTCATCATCAGTCTCTAATTAGGGGTCTGGGGGCCAATGGATGCAAGAAGTGAGCGAGATCTGTTGTCATGACAGATGACAGAACTTCACCTATTCAAAAAATATTTGCTCCTCAAGTCTTTTTGAAAGCGAGCAATCAAATGTGATGGATGAATTTCAAATTTGTGTTCACATATGCCCAACTGAGACTTAAACCACCATCAACTAAAGAGTCATGGAACGAGAATGATTTACAAATCACATATGGACACGCATGAAAACATTCAATTGAATGGAATTGCTCACACATGCTCACGTTTCCAAAAATCCAAACAAACATCTTTCATATTTAAGTCAGTTAGGACTTAAGCCTATAAAATATTACTATATTACAAGCTTGTCTGCGTAAATAGTAATAGCAAATTAATATTAAAAGCATATCCCCCAAACCCCGTTCTCTAATGAGATCCTGACCAAGAGGTCATGCAAATTATAAATATCATTTCTGAAACTAGAAAAAACACTGGAAGAGATATTTTGCATGCTTACATAATGGAAGTTGGGATTACGGAAGAATACCTTCTGTCATCAGTTTGGGCAATGATGAATAGAGTAGAGAGACAGAGAGACAGAACGAGAGAGAAGATGAGACAGACAGAAAGAGAGACAAGGTACTGGGAGAGACATAAAGACAGAACTGGGCCAGCTAGGTCGGGCTGAGCCATGCAGACACATGGGGGAAACAGGAGAGGAGGGTTGTCCGTGTCAGGGAGGTCAGGGAGACCTTTGTGGAAAGTAATTGCTTGGGAAAGCAGGGGAAGGTTAAACACACCCTCTGCCATGACAAAAACTACTCTTAAATCTGCAAAATAAACCTAAAAACATTCACTGGATGATAGGAGAGAAGTACACTAATGAATAGGGCTGTAACGATATGCGATATGAAATCGAAATCGCAATACGCAGGTTCACGAACCTGTATCGCGATGTAAGAAGGCAGAATCGCGACACACCCCTTCCAACTCCCAGAATTATCCTTCCTGTCCAGATCCAATGCAACCACATTTTTAAATTACTATAAGTATTATTTGAAGTTAACATTATAAAATACGTAGACCTACACCACAAAACTAGTTAACTACATAGTTAATATTGTTGTTTGGTGTTCATACAGGTTTTTCAAATGTTATTTAATAAAATAAAAAAAATTTCCTCAAAATATCGTTTGAACTGTTTTGTCAAAGCCCCCCCCCCCCCCATATCGAGGTTTGTATCGTACCGTGGGTCAAAAATCGTGATACGAACCGTATCGTGGGTTTGGTGTATCGTTACAGCCCTACTAATGAAAAACTGTACACAATTATCTTTATCCCTTCGGGAGAAAACACACAAGAAGAAGAAAAATGGGAAGATGTTCTGGGCTGCGTTTCCCAAAAGCATCATGAGCCCAAGTTGATGAAGTGAAAATGTGCAATCAAATAATACAAAAATACTTTTTTAACTAACCCACTCTCCCAAGCATTCAATACCCTGTTACATCAGTAATGAAAACACTAATATTCTGTGAATTATCTATCAACAACAGAGGCCCAAAACTCTAAAAAGTTTCATTTAAACATTAACTTTTCAGTAAAATGATCAGGCTTGGCTGCTATGCCTATGTATTTGCACTGACAAACCAAATTGGAAACTGGCTTGTGGCCAATTTTTTTATTTTTTAAATAAAAAAAAAATAAAATAGTTAAAGTTTTCTCTGTCCTGAGCTGAGATTGCACTGGCTCCTTTAGAGAGCTTCTGAGTGGGAGATGTGGTTACAAGGCTTTTTTGGAAAATACTAATTCAATTTTCCCCATTTTATCCCCCCTACTTAAGGGCCAGGAACTTTGGTTGTCATCTGACAATCAGCAGCTGACGGATTGTGACCTTGTCTGTTGAGGCAACGTCATTTCTGAACCGAGGGTAAATCAAGCCGGTACTTCCTAGATGCCTCTACAGCAGATTTCTGTGAGGTTGCCAAATAAAATTTGATTGATTGACTGGCCCCTTGAATAGCTGATTTATTGAGGTTGCACTGAAAGGCTGCAAGTTTTTATGTTGTGGAAGTATCTTGCTATCACTACAAGGTAAACAACCAAGACAGATTCAATTACACCAGGCACATTTTAAACTTCTTAGCACTGCATATCCATACAATCAATGATAATCACAGAGCAGCCTGGCTCAGAGATCATGGCCGGGGGTTGTCCCACATTAATCATCTCTAGTTGTAACGGTATGATAACCATCTCAGAAAATATCACGGTTTTAGTTTCACCGGTATTAAAAAATCAATTATTATCATTACCATCAGTTAAAATGACCATTAAATGAATGAAAAAAGTTTTTTGTTTGAACAAATGCATTCGTTTTTCCTATATCAATATATTTATTTTTCGACAAGGGATAGAGATTAGAGAAAACAGCCTCTGTCTGACATTTTCTCCGCTGTATGTGTGTGGGTGGAGCAATTTGAGAGTCTAAACAGTCAAGTGGAAAAAAGTTGCTTATGTTCAGGTAAGATTCTCCATCTGATTTATTTTTCTTCCCAAGACCGTTGATAAGCAAATCTTCAAGATATGATAATCATATGTGTTCATACCATGATATAACGTCATACCGGTATACGGTTACAACCCTAATCTCTAGACTAGAGAGTTCTTTATGACTGTAGCAGCTGGGCCAATCAGACACAATTATTCATTATATTTAATGAATAATTTAGTTAAGTAAAACTTCCATGCACATTCATATGAGTCTGATTCTGGTCACTGCCTAGCAAGCAATAGCCATCATTTCACCATCTCAGTTAACTATAGACCCGATAGAGTCCGGTTATGTGTAACCCACTTCTAGCCAAAATAACCTTGAATTTGGTTACATGTCGTTTTTGCCAAAATAACTTGTGAGATGTATGATATTCCATCATGTAAGCAAAGTCAACAGTGATTACAAGGTGTTTGGTTTCATTTCTTTGACATGTTCATGTTCTAGATGACTAGTCTATTCTTGGGCTATGGTTAGACATCTATTACATTTTCAGGGACAGCCCAATTTTTGCCTTGTTTTAGCCTAGATGTAAGAGATGTGTTTGGACGGCTATTATACGTCTTTTAAACGCAAAATTGCTTGCTGGGTGCTTGGTAAATCAGAGTCCCTTTAAAAATGCAATCACAGCTACATGCTGTAGTTATACTAAAAGAGTTGATAGACGATCAATACTGAAAGTTCGTTGGACGAACAGATTAACTGATGTAATATTAATTCAGCTACATCATTTAATTCTATTAACTGATCCAAATATGTATAATTAATTAAAAAAGGTGATTCTGATTTATTATTTTCCATATTTTCCTTTCAAGCCAATTTGATACACGATGATGTGTTCGCATAGCCTGACGTCGTCATAGTCTGATACTGCTCCATTGGGCTGTAACTATGGGGCAAAAATGCCTCTGCACTCAATTGGATAGACCTACAACCAATCAGAGCGACGCGTAGTTGTCAAGAGAACTCAACTGCACGTACACTGGAAGTAGTAGAAGAACAAGATGAGTGCAAACAATTTTTGCTGGTGTTCTGTTATAAAAAGAATTTAAGGATATATGGAGTACTTACCAACACGATCATCATTTTTGAGAGAAATAGTGAAGGTGAATGCATATACGAACGAGTTCTCCGTTTAGTAAACAAATTCAACCCAAGCGCTCTTTGGTGACATGAATGATTACTAGGGGTGTGCATTGGCACTGCCCTCACAATTCGATTCGATTACGATTCACCAGGTAACGATTCGATTCAATTCGATTCTACGATGCATTGCAATGCATCAAAATTCTACTGCACACAACAAGGCAAATTTTTAATCAGTCATGAGGCAATACAAGCAGTCAGATAATGAACAACAGATTTTATTGGCTGCTATGTGTGTATTATCACTCTCCTGTATCTTTGACATAAATGTCATTAAATAAAATAAAATTGAATGGTACAGGGTTTTGGATATGGCATTTTCAAACCTGAAAAAGAAAACATAAATCACTGCTTTCAGTGCTTTGAATGAGAAATGTTTCTCTTCGCTCTTCTTTAGAACCATTTGAAATTATATAGAGCAATAATAACCAACTAAGCCAACTTTTTCCAGCAGTGAACATAGAGCTTTTTACTGTGTGTAAAAAAAAAACACTTAAGACAGGGCACTTCATGAACTCCTGTGCAAATATTAATCCGTAATTACAGTCACACTATTGTAACAACAACCACCACCCAGGCACCCAGCAATAAAAATATTCAGTGCAACACACACAGTGACGTTGACACTAGGGACTCGTCAATTCTCGTGCTTGATTTTAGTGTGGCAGGCGCGTTAGCAGGGCGTAAGCAGCGCATATTTTTTTCGGCGCCCATGTTAACAGATTAGAGCATTCACATCGCACGCAGAGGCGGCACGGCAGCTCATCGCATCGCAGGAGCAGGAGCAGCAGTGCCGCGATCGTTTCGGCGCCGAGTCTATTTTTGCCGCGCTGCTCACGCTGATTTAAAGCCACAGTGGATTGTTCTTGATCAAAACTGACCAGATTAACATGGAAAATAAAAAATTTCACCATGAAATCATGTGAAGTGCCCCGTGTGTTTCACAATCACAGCATATGCTGCCCATCATAAATCAAAGCACGAGAAAGACGGGGCTCGGAGGAGAAGACCGGAAAATGTGACATAATGTTCAATATTTGTCTGTATTTGCAATATCTGCGCGAGACAAACGCTGCCAGTGTGAATCCAATCAATGGGCGCGCGGGCTCCCGCTCTCCATACCCACCGCTCCTGCCCTGCTAACGCGTGCGGTGTGAAGCCGGCGTCCGAATCCGAAATGTACCCAGATGTCCGCTTTCCAAGCTTTGGGTGCGTTTTTAATGACCCGTCTATCGCGGTCATCTCCCTCCGCCTCAGCCATCTTGATTGTTGTTGTTATGACCCTGGAAGTAATTGAAACTTCACAACTTTATTGTCCAACTCAAGGCCAGAAAATAAACGGTGACATAATCGATTATGGCACTTTGCCGCATCGATGCTGAATCGTGCATGCCCCGCATTGCGATGCATCGCTGAATCGATTATTGTTGACACCACTAATGATTACGTTACTGTTGATCATCTGTCCATCATCGTATAAAGCCCGCCCTGACAATTTGATTTGTCCGAACAGCTCTGGTTCGAGCATAGTTGCTCCACAACGGATCAGGTCCAGACCGAACCTTCCGACCTCAAATGTTGTGGGCGGGGCTAAGTTCAGCTGGCATCCAGGCTAGTGTTCACATGTTTTTGTGTGCAAACTTATTTTTGAAGACAAATCAACCTATCTCTTCGCAGCAGTTCTTTGTTCGTGTGTTGGAGGGATGCCTGCCGCTGTTTTGACTCCTTTAAACATTTTAAAATCTTCTAAAATAATTTTAAAAGAGTTCTCAGCTGGTCAAAATACTATCATATGTAGGCTACGCATATACCACATACAAACAGTGTTGGGGAAAGTTACTTTGAAAAGTAATGCATTACAATATTGCGTTAATTGAGTTACTTAGTTACTTTTTAAAGGTCCCATGGCATGAAATTTTCATTTTATGAGGTTTTTCAACATTAATATGAGTTCCCCTAGCCTGAATATTGTCCCCAAGTGGATAGAAATGTTGATCGGTGTAAACCCGAGTTCTGGCTGTCTTTCTCTGCCTTTGAGAAAATGACAGGCCAGACTAGCCAATCCTGAAGTCTCCTGGTTTGACTTCCAAGCAGGAACGGTTTCCTCCCTTTCCTCCGCCCAGAGAATCTGGCACGCCCATGCAAACGCTCGAGAGATCATTCCTTGTGAACGAGTGAATGCTGGCAGTTTCTCAGTGTTTGGATGTACAAATGAAAACAGAAGTCTTTTTTCAGTTCCTTCTGATCTGTGATCAGTAATTTCTGATGTGTAGCTAATTATTTATTATTCGTGCACACGCTGCGGCTTCTCTCTCTTCAGACAGAACGGTGTTTTCGTGTTTTCTATCTTGTGAGTCAGTGTTTTTGTACGTCCTCGTCGCGTCTATCGGTTCTAAAATGTGCATACAGTCATGAGTTTCTGCTCAACATCGGCCTCACACACGCCGAAGCTCGGGCTGCACTGGCCGGTGGCCTTCAACATCCCCGACCCCCAGTACTGCATCTGGCCCACAGCGGAGGCACCAAACGCGGCGTGAGATTAAGCAGAAGGGGGGTAAGCGTGAGCATATCCGGGCTAGCCAGCCTAGCCCCACAATAAACTGGATTACATTCGATTACTGCGGTTGTGTCTTTGTTTGCGCTGTGTACTCAACGCGCGTCACTGACGCTTTTATTTTATTTTAAAAATAATGCTATTATCAACACTTACTTTTAACTCGTTCATCTCGACAGCTGTAATGGTACTTTGTGCATGTGTTACAAAGTTGGTAATAATGATGAAGACGGACTCGGTGTGACTGGGACTCGTGTTTATTCAGAACTCTCAGATACAAACACAATAAACTCGCGCTGACTGACAGCGCTCTCACAACTCAGTAACTTAGTTACTATAAATAACTTTGTTAGCAATCGCTGATCTCCGTCTCTGGTACGTTAGTGATGTCCGGTTCGCGAACGATCTTTCTTTTGAACCGGTTCTTTTTAGTGAACCGAATCAGTTCACTAAATCGGACTGAATCGTTCTAAACGGTTCGCGTCTCCAGTCAGCGCTGATCCATAATTTACTAAAGTTACTAACTTTCTGACATGAGTGACAGTCACTCCGACTAGAAATAGACTAATAACCTGAAGTATATGCTGTAACTACAACAGTTCAGACATGCTGAGAACTGATGTGAAGTGAACTCAGGTCCATCCGTCTCTCTGGCAACAGCTCGTGCCTGCTCGTGCCTCATAGACCAAGTTAAACCACGCCCCCTCCGCTCATTTAAAATACAAAGATGTCAGCCAATCACAACAGTGGGCATTTTTACTGAAGTCTCACAGTAGACACGCCTCTTGAAGCAGGGCATTCAGCCACAGGGCAAACAGCAATATTGAAAAAATGCCTTTTATTTCTAAATTATGACATTTTATGATGTAAAAGTCATACTAACAATATAAGTACACCTCAGGAAACATTATAAAATAATAGAAAAATGCCATGCCATGGGACCTTTAAGAAAAGTAATGTGTTACGTTACTTTTGCGTTACTTTTTCTCACCTGAGCTGGGCTTGTTTTTGTTTATAACAAAAAAGTTATATTTTTGTGCAACGGTAAAGACCTCTTCATACCAAAATTGAAATAATAAGCCCCAGGCTGAGGTAAAAATGCAAATTCACGCATGAACAGTAGAGGGCGCAGCTCTGCTGTGCTGCCATTCTGGATAATGGTAGAATAGGATGCAGGAGAAAAAAGTTTTACCAATAAAAACAAAAAATCTAGTAATTTTCATCATCAAAGGTCAGCAGCAAGACATTGGTAAATTAAATATAAAGGTAGATTAAATGCATACAAATAGTTGTTTTATTTAACATTTAATTATTGGAGGTTTGCATAAAGATGATATGCATTTTGCATTTGACTGATTTAATTCATTTTGAGGAGTACAGCATCTTTATTGTGCAAGTGAGATAAATAAATGCTCACATTTAGTCTAGAACTACAATAACCATCATGTTTACACACAAAGCCTCTGCACTTATTTTTTCTCAACATGGGGACGGGAGAGCTGTCAGTCAAATTAATGTGAAAAAGTAACTTGTGTTACTTTTTTGAAAAACATGCGTTACTTTACTAGTTACTTGGAAAAAGTAATATTATTACGTAACTCAAGTTACTTGTAATGCATTACCCCCAACACTGCATACAAAGCATTTTTTTGGGTGTTCGGTAAGTTGTCACGAAATATAGGCTACGTCATAAAAAAAACGATCAATAAGGTTGTGAACGTATCCCTATGCCATTAGGTTCGGTGTTAAAAACGCCAATGTGAACGCTAAGCGGACCAGGACTAATTTATTTATTTTCTGGTCTGGACCAACTGAACCAAGCGAACTGAACTACAAATGTGAACACACCCTTATGAATATAATTTAAACAGGGGTAGTCGTGTTAGCACTGAAACGATGACTTTTTAAATATTTAAATAGTCATGGCATAGTGCTATTTCAGCACATTTAGCACCTGGCTAAAACCGATTGTGAATGGTTAATGATTTTTTTGCACTGAAGTACCACACACTAAAGAGGTGAAACTGTTTAGTGAATTTGTAGTGAATGTGTACACAGGCATCTAGCATGTTTGTTTGTGGACGAGAGCACGGCAGAGCGGAGACTATTTTTGTCTCTACCTGTCTGTGTCACTATTAATGAGAGATAGTCGCCCATCCTGACACACGCTCAGTGCCTGTCTGTCTCTTTAAGCAAACCGCCCCTCAGGTCCCGCTCATTTCACATGCTGTATTTTCAGAGTGCCAAGAGACTGGAAAATACACTGAGATAAAGCGAAACTGCAGTGATGTCAGAAAGAAGAATGAGAAGGAGGAGGGGGGACACTGAGGGAGGGAGCTTTTAGATGAAGAATCCAGAGCAATAAAGTAAATGAGAAAAAAAGAGGATAAGAGAAAAAGATAAGACAGAGAAAGTCGTTCTGTTTGCATTAGTTTTACACCTTCAGCAAACGTGAAGCCCTCCCAGCACAAGGACTGCAAGAAACTGAATGCTAAACCAATAAAAGTGGTACAATCCTAATCCCCTAAAAGTGATTGTGTACACGAGGATGTGTGTATCAGAGAGAGAGAGAGAGAGACGGGTGAGTGGGATAAATGTGTGTGCGCGCGAGTGTGTGAATTTGGCAGCGATAACGGACTCGGAACGCACGACTGCGATGTTCTTCCTGAGGTGACTGAAAACTGTCACCATTGGCACCTCAAGCTCTCTCTCTCCTCTACCCATCAAGGACAGACACGGCAGACTGAAGGAAGAACAGTACTGTTAACTCTCTCTCACCCTCCTCTTTTTCTTTCCCTTCATCTTTCTGTTTTCTCTCCTCCATTGTTCTCATTCATCATTCTTGTTCTTCTCTCACTCTCTTTTACACTCGCGCGCTCTCTTTCCCTCACTCGATTGCTCTCGCTCTCCCTCCCTCACTTGTTCTCATATGAATGTCACCTTTACTGGTGGTAGCCGCTGGATTTGCACACACACACCCACATACACACACGCTCGCTGGCTTTGGGGTGGGGTGGGGGGGGTAATGTAGGGCTGTGGGGAGAGATAGCGCCTGCCAGAAGAGGCAGAAGGGAAATTTCTCAGAGTCCATTCTTCTTTTGCCGGCTCCCGTCCTGCGACTCAGAGCTTTGTCCGTCCCAGCAGCTGAAGCAGAAGTGCCTCTGGACGTGGGAGCACTGGATTACCGCTCCAGATTATTCCTCTTTTTTTTTCCCAGCACAACTAAAGTTAGCCATAGGGACTGCAGGCTGACCATCTGCCTGTTTCTGACAGGATCTGTTCCTAATTTGAGCCAAATAATTTTGCTGCTGGAGAGCAAAGAACTTTCTGCAAGGACCAGTCGTGTGAGGGTGAGAAAGCTCATCGTTTCTGTGTGCTAAACTTTAGCTTTGTCAGTGTTTTCGTCTTCAGGAACAAGACACAAGGGGAGGGGAAGGGAGAGGAGAGAAAAGGGGGGGCAAACATGTCGGCAATGTCGCAACGATGACTTTGTCAGCCTCTTTCTGTATCTTTTTGTGGAAATGTGACGACGTCGATTTATGTTTTAAGGATTTGTTGTGGTGTCAACATGTATTTAGCGAAACAAACAAAATGAAGGACAAACCATGGACAGGTTGTGAGTGGACCAGAACTTAACCTCTTCCCTTACTGGAGGGAAACACACGGACACGTGAGGAACCTATCTGAATTCTTGGCTCTCCACGTGAGATTTGACCCCTGAGTTTTATCTCTTTGCGTTGCTGGTAAAAAGACGAGTGCATCCAGAGAGGGTCTCTTAAGCAAACAGAGACCCCCCTCCCGAAGGTGAGAGGGGGGGGTGGAAGATGGCAGCTCTTGCCAGTTCTCTCATCAGACAAAAACGGGCAGTCAAGGAAGACCAGGCCAACCGGCCGATAGCCAACAAACGCAAGCCGTGCCCCAAGAGCAACAAGTCCCTTTGCCAGAAACAAATTCTCGTTCTCATATCAAAAGTACGACTATGTGGCGGCCGAAGAGGAAGAACAGAAAAAAGACCGGGTAGGTTTATCTGTAACTTTCTATTTTAACCACTTTTCATTTCTGGAACCAAATCCACCACCTAAAAAATGAAAATGAAAGCTAACTGCTTTCTTGAAATACCAAAAAAAAAGAGAAGAATGAAAAAAGTTTTCAAACTGATGTCAGTCTTCTTGGCTTTTCTATTGCCACTTCACAGTCACACTCAAGTTCAAACTGGATGTGGAACAAATGTAAGGATACAATGATGAAATACAGTTCGGTCTGAAATACAGTTGTCTCTGTGAAGCAATGTTTCACAGGTCACATAAAGGAGAGAACCACTAAGCTCATTAAGCTGCAGCATTATGGGATTTATTCCGACTTTTATAAGGGAAGAAGGGGTTTGACTACTGTTTTATGACATGAACAGAGCCGGAAGAGGCAAGCCCTTTATTAGGTGTGATTTACAGTCTTTCAAAGCGTCCCACATGCACAGGCTATTCTGGGTTGCGTTAAGATCTGCCCTTAGGATGCTAATTACTAACTCATATCTTCTATGTTCACACATGGGCAAGCATGTCTGCATATTAATACCCAATTTCAATTGTGTTCCATAAAAGATTGTTACTCAGTAGTGCACTGAAATTGGAAGTTGGACTCCGGCCATGTTTTAGTTCCAGTAACCTTGCCATTGGCCAAACAGAAAAAAACAGCACGCTCTCTGATTACAGCACTGATACTGAGACAGAATCTCTGCGATTGTTATGTCAACCGACAGGGCAAAAATTCAAAACACCAATGTCCACAACTCTGACTAGCAGATTTATTGAAACAAAAACATCTGCTCTGTGTCACTGCCATTGGTTGTGAGTTGTCATGTCTTTGAGTAAAGATTGGGACCTAATGCTTATGACATTTTGAAATTGATGCCATAAGACTGAAAAACGACATACTGAATAAAAGAACTGTCGATGTAAAAACAAGACAAAAGAGAAAGGATAAAGAGATAAGGCAGTGAGTGAGAGTGTGAGTGTTTGAGAATGAGAGCGAGAGTGGGTGTTTTGTACGTAAACGAAAATGATTATAGTCAGGGATATTAATCTGCCTCTTTATCCACCTCTCTCACCAATGAACATAAAACGCGCCACACTGCAATCATCAGAAAAAAAAATATGGGTATAAACGGAATTGAAAGTGAAAGAGAGAGTAGTGTGTGCATGTACTTTTATAGTACTGAAGTAACGCTGATAGCCAGTCCTACTCCTGGGACCATATTCTGTAATATTTACATTCCTTTGATATCTACTGAACACATTATCACATTACGCTCCGGCACCGTTAGCATAATGTGGTTTAGGGACATCCTGAAATGCAAATATATTTCTGTGCATGCAAACACACAAATACTTGGCTTAGGGAACTACATATAATATTGCATTGCTATGATAGGTGAAACTTTTCCTGCAGGCCTTTCCTTATACTGTCTAACCCTGCTGCAAAGACTTGAATCCCAATGCTGGACTAGGCAAGTTTATTCTAGTTAGGTCCAGAGGTCAAGATTTGGATGGTTAATATGGCCTTGTTAGCCCCTGCTGGTAGATGTTGTGAACCAGCTGGCAGAAAAAAGCAACTAGCTGCTGATTGACAAATGATATCCTGTTGGTTACGCTAATTAAGAAGCCTACTAAGCAGCACATCAACATCCAAAACACAACATATACTGGTCTTTCCAACAGGGAAGTTCTTCTAAATGCCTCAAGCTGTGACGTTTCAGAGTCGTGCTATAAAATCCAAACCATAGCGCTCTGGGTGCACTGAAGCAGCCACAAATTGACAAATTAGTGGGCATCACCTAGCCACAGCAGTGTGGGATCATGGGATCACTGCTGCATTGTCAGGTCAGTGATCCATAAACATCCATCATAACAATGTCAAGCCTCTGCTGTACCCGCAACACCCTTTACCATCTGTCTCACGCACACCTGTCTCTCTGAGTAACTGGCCTAGGATGGGTTCCCTTGCTGCTCTAAAATGGCGTCACGGTCTCACACCATCTGAGGTCGGCGCTGAGTCTACTGGTCTCTCGATCGATGCAGCTCATTAACGTATACTGATTAATCAATGATCACCCTCTCCGTTTGCCCAGTGCCCAATTTCACGCAAGGTGGAGGTGGTATAGAAATGTAAACCACACACACACACACACACACACACACACAGAGAAACCATTCTCTTAATAGCAGAGGCTGTTTTACACCTTTACAGTTTTATGGAGTACTTGGCTTCTGTGGAGTGTTTGGCTTTATTCAACAACAAATCTCCTATAGAGGAGGAGAGAGACAGCATGAGAGAGAGCCAATTATTATCAGTAACCTCACATAGGCTCCTCACAAATTTTCCTTTAACATGGAACAGCTTACTGAAGTGGATTGAATATGGTCTGTATGAATGAATAACCAAATTCAAGCCAGTTTTTTTTATTCTCGATAGCTGTGAGTAACACCTGGAATCATGGTGACAGTGTCTAAAGTAAATATCAAAGATGGCAACTTCCCTAACACCAGAAATTCTTACCATATTTTCCATGACTTTATTCAAGTCAAAATAAGGCACGATGTCCCCTGTCAAATCCTAATTATCTGACAGCAGCTTTGAATGCTTTATTTTTAATAAGACAACAGTGAAAAACAGCGCCTGGAGCAAAACCTTTGGATGAGATTGTGCTCATATCTCCGTCATTGTGAGTTACTAGAACCTTACATAGCAGGCATGTGTGCACTGCAGAGTGACTATCGCGGTCTATGGCGTGACGGACAACTAGATGGCCAACACGGTTCAGATCACAGCACAGGCTAATCAAACTCACTCCCAAAATTCAGTTGCGATTTCTGAAAATGTAAGGGAGACAATTCGGCTACAGAATGTGGTTGTCACTCTCATTAATAAACAAACTGTGAATATAACCGTATTTAATCACTCTAAAAGTGACATCTGAAAGACAATGTCTGCTGATGTGTAAACATTGCCTTAGAGTTCCGGTGTTCTTACAGCCTTAAGGTGGGAAATTAACGCCTGCCTCCAGCCAATTGAGATGTTTTTATTTATTCGTTTATTTTCCCACAGTATGGGTGACTTTAGCTTGCCAACCCACTCTGATGGTAAACATGCAAGATGGCTCAGAGTGTCTTGGGAAAAATGTAGTTTACTTCTTTATGTATACATTCTGATTAAATCTTACACCATCTCAGGAAATGTTCAGGGTGCAATCGACTTATAATGTATGTTTTTTGTTTTTAAGAGTACACTAATGTAAGATTTCAGCTGCCATGATTTAGTGAGTTGTACTAAATACTGGGTGCCTTATTAGAATGGAAATGGATGGTAAAGCATCAGAGCGGCTCGTCCGGCTATTGTAACTGAAAGAAAAGTTAATGATTCACCTTCAAAATTAAAAGAAAAAGAAGCGAGTTGAGGTCTGCAGATGTGTAGCAAGGAGAATGCAGCAGTTCTGCTCGCTGGGTTCAGTCTAAAGGAGTCGCTCAGGGCACGAGGACGTGGCACTGGAGGAGGACAGCATTAAGCTGACCGCTGAAGATGGGCTGTCTATCTTGCTTACTCAACAACACCTGATCACACTGCACAGTGTTAGGTAGCCTCTCATCCGAGTACTGAGAGTGCCAGGGGTCAGAAAGAAAGAGTGAGTGAAAGGGGGAGAGAGAGGGGAAGAGATAGTAATGCGGAGAGGAAGGAAGTAAAGGAGAGACGGAAGAGGATGAGGAGAGGGAGTGAAGAAGAAAGAGGAGGAGAGATAGGTGGAAAGACAAAAAGTGAGTCAGTGCAAATGACAGAAGGGCATGCAGAGGGAACTTAGAAAATCACTGATGATTAAGCAAAAGTTCTGGCAGAGAGTATGTTAAATTAAAATGGGCAGCCTGTGCGTTCACTGCATGAAGGTTTTGTTCATTTTTGTTTGTTAAATTATAAGAAAACAAATACATTATATGATATAAAAGGTCTTTTAACTAACTTCAAGGGATAGTTCACCCAAAAAGGAAAATTAGTCTGTGATTTACCCTCAAGTCAAGAATACAATCGGAGTAATAGTAAAAATGTCCTGGCTAATCCGAGCCTTATAATGGCTGTTTCTGTTTTAAAGTCCAAAAAAAAGTGCATCTACCCATTATAAAAGTGCTCCTCACAGCGCCAGGGGGTTAATAAAGGCCTTCTGAAGCGAAGCGATGTGTTTGTGTAAGGAAAATATCCATATTTAAAACTTTACAAACTGTAATCTCTAACGTCCGCTGACAGTCGTACGCGCATTCACGAGAGACTGTCGTTCCAGCGTATGATATTGGAATAGCGTAAGTTCCGGTGTCGAACCCGGAAGCGAAGAGGATAGAGCAAAACAAAACTTGGTTCTCGCGAGAACTAGAGAGCGTTCTCACCGGAGCGTTCACGTCTCTTGTGAATGTGCGTACGACAGTTAGCGGACAGTAGAGATTGCAGTTTGTAAAGTTTTAAATATAGATATTTTTCTTACACAAACGCATCACTTCACTTCAGAAAGCCTTTATTAAGTTTTATGATGGATAGATGGACTTTTATGGACTTCAAAACAGAAACAGCCATTATAAAACTAGGGAAAGTTTTTTAATATAACTCCGATTGTATTAGTCTGAAAGATGAATGTCATATACACCTAGGATGACTTGAGGGTGAGTAAATCATGAGCTAATTTTCATTTTTGGGTGACCTATCCCTTTCATTTAGGGTTCAAGCTCACATTAGCTCTATGAAAAAATGTTTCATTCCTAAAGTTTGTCACAAATATTGTTTACATTAACACACTTACAATGGAAGTATATGGGGCAAGACACTGCATAGGGATAAATGCAACGTACAGCCACAAGACTTACACATTGTGTAACAAAATTGCATACTAACCTTTTAAGCTATATTAAATGTATCTAACGTCTGTCATGATCATGTAGAGGGTAAACTCAGAAATGTTTGCAGAATACATGCAACATTACTTGAAAAAAGCTGTTTACGTAAAGGAAAATTAACCCGCTGTAATTTTATTTGCAATGCATAGCTAGAAGTTTAGGCCAACAGCTAAATGTTAGATTTAATTTTAAACTAAATCTTTTTTTTTTTTACACTTTTTTGTATTTTTTTTTCTTTAAAAAGTTGCAAATTTCTGCATTCTTGCTTCACAATCTTCCATCTTTTTTGACATAATATATTAACATAATTCAATTTTTAATTGTATTCTGTGTCAGTTTTAAAATAATATTCTATTAGAAATAATATACAAGTAACCTAATAAGGGATGTAACCAGTAGGAGCAGTATTGATTATCAAACTGCAGCAGTCAATGAAACAGAATTTAGTTTGTTCTTTCCCTGAGCTCACACACAGCACTTGTTCAAATAATTACTGAATTAAGATGTAGTTCACTGTTGAGTTTGTTAGTCAACAAATGAACAAAAGATCTACTGTGTGGTTGCTGCTCCCTCCTAGAGGCAGAAGTGAATAAAGATATTGGAAAAGTAAATATGACAGAAATGAAAGAGATCAAGTCATCATAATACTGGACGGTTAACACTATTGATCCACGTGTCAGGGCCGGTGGGACAATGTGTGATTGACCATCTGAAAGATAATGTGGCAGGAAAGAGAACCCACATGTGACTAATGGACTGCACTGCACATGTTTTATTGGCGCTAATATTAACTGAGGCATTCTCCGAGCTTACAGCATTAATCTGTTCTATTCTCAGCTGGCGGCCTCCAAAAATGAATTAAAAAGCCCAAGTTTCCCTTACAAGCTCCATTTATTGAATAATTAATGCATTCTGTATGTGACCGGTTTCAGATGGGTCACATCTAGCAATTCATATTTTAGACAGTGTTAGCATACACTGTAAAAAACACTTGACATGTAAAAAAAAAAAAAAAAAAAAAAAAGGAAATCCATAGAAAAAAACGGAAAAGGGACTGGTAATTTTTGGAAGCTTACAGACATGTCCTTTAACCATACAACACAACACAATGCGTAATTCAACTTTTAAGGTACAATCGGCCGTCACTGCAGTGGTACCCTTAAGGGTACATTACTGTACCTCTAAGTAGTGGAAAACAATGGTATAATTGTACCCTAAGGACCAATTGTGTACCTTTAAAAGGTACAGTCATACGTTTTGTTCCCCAAGGAACAAAATTGTACCTCCACTGTAAGGCTTTTTTTTCTTAGAGTGAAAACGTAGGTAAAACATGTGAATACGGAAAATTCCTTTATTTCAACACAGTTCATTGTGCTTTATTTTTAGTGACTTTTCCATGCAAGATATACAGCGACCGACTACTAACACAGGAAACTCCAAAACGTCTTCCCATTCGGCTGTCCTGAGAGAACCAATCATGACAAATCTCAGCTGCAGCAATCACTGCTCACTGCCATCTGTATGAAATGAATATCCGATTAGTTTTGCGGCTGCAACAGCAGCCAAGCGAGTCTCCCAGACTCTTTTGTTGATATTGAGGACGCCAAACATACAAACATCAGCTTATGCCGTTACACAACCAAAGATTGGGAAGGGTTTCATAATCTATCAAGAATTTAATTCCAGATGAAAAGATAATTAAAGCTGAAGGGATTGATGCTTCTGTTTTGAAGGTTTATTTCAGTGCCGATGTGCCGCCTCTGGGTTGAGTGCTGGACTTAACAGATTGAAGAAAAAGTTCCATCAGTTTGGAAGAGATCAGATTAGGACTAAATTTGCCTGAAAGAGATCAGAGAGAAGGCAGCACTGAGATAAATGCCACTAGCCTGTGATTAGTATGAGTGAATTCATGCTGGAGCAAATTCACAATATCATATTCATAAAACATCATTGAACATTTTTTTTTATATATATATATATATATATAAAAAAGTGACCATAATGGAAATGAGGCTAAAATGTTCAAATGAAATATCGAAAAAAATACCTTTGCAATGCTAAATTTGGTATTTGAGGCAAAAAACTAAAATATGTGGGGGCAGCAGAGCTTAGTAATACAAAAGAATAAAAAATCTTTATCTTCATGGAGCTTTTTGGTTACGGTACAGCCTGCTGTCACCAAAGGAGATTTGTGGGGAAAAAGTAACTTTTCAAGTCAGGCAATGCAAGTGTATAAGTAGCAGTTTCAAGAAGAAAACAACACTGTAGAAACGTTATGTGTAAGCTATTTTTCTTCTCATTTCAGAGGACTTTATCAAGTCTCTACAGTATTGAGGTGCCATTTGTTTGAATGATGCAGAAAACTTAAGTTGGTGCATTTGTGATATTGCAGCATTTTAATTACAGTACTACAAATTATATAACTTAGTCTGATTGTAGAATGACAATATACATAATGCAACACACTATGTGTGCAATGGTTATAAAAATGCAAAATCCTCCAAATTGATGAAGAACAAATCTTTTTTTTTTTTTAAATAAGTACTTATCTCTTGTGTTCCAGTAAAAATAACTAAACATCCTTAAAGCATGACATACATTTTCTTAACCTTTTTTGGAGTCAACACCCCATCACTATGCACTAGTGCCCACCCACTTTTACAGCAGCTTTGGAAACTGGGAATTTCTCCCATAGGGATTTTTTTTAAGTCTTTCTTAAAACGTTATAAACCATGTAACAAGCCAACGAGGGGAATGATAACATTACAAACTAAAGCAAAAAAAGTATATGAAAATCGGACAAAGTTACAAAAAAGTACAAGACAAGTGTACTTAAGGGGATATTTCACCCAAAATTGAAAATCATTTATTCACCATCAAGTTGTTCCAAACCTATATGAATTTCTTTCTTCTGCTGAACACAAAAGATGATATTTTGAAGACTATGGGTAACCAAAAACAGGGCCCACTGACTTTCATCGTATAGATTAATACTATGGAAGTCAATGGGACCCATTAACTGTTTGTTTGCTTACTGACAGTCTTCAAAATATCTTCTTTTGTGTTCAGCAGAGGAAAGAAATTCATACCGGTTTGGAACAACTTGATTTTTGGGTGAACTATCTGGCTTTAGTGATGGAAAGAACTACAATCTCATGAAGCATAGCGAAGAGTATAATGGAATTAAAAACAAAAGAGAAATATAAAACTATTTGACCCATGCTGACAAAATGAGTCGCAATGAACTTATTGTCATTCTCTATTAAAAAACCTACAAAAAGATGTATGATTGTTGGAATCTGACAAAAAATGACTGAGCTTCACCTGTTTGAAGTCGATAGAGTCAGCAAAATCAATTTTGAGAAAAATATTTTTTTTCTGAAGGTTCCAAAACAAAATCATCTAGCAAACATACCTTAAAATCCCTGGTAATAACACCAAATTTGGCACACACCAAGTCAAAACCAAATATTTATAGGAAAAATATATTCAACTTTTTTTTTCATTATACCACAATTGTTAGATTAACATTTAATCATTTATATTTTTTTTAACGGACAGCCTATATATTCTGACCTACTGCACCGCACAGATAATGTTACACATCAGACAAAGTTTTCCCCAACAGTTAACCGTTTAATTCAAGACACAACAGATAATGTTCACGTGAATACATGCCAAGACGGATATTATGAAATAATGTAATTCTGTGTATATCGGGATCGCACGCCATCTGAGGAATCTTTGTGCGTACGCGTCGGATCTGTCAGTCAGCGCGAGTAAGATCATTTTGTTTACAACAGTATCATTTGAAAATCACATTTTATTGATTTTATTGGTTCAGACTCATGCCATCGAGAATTTGCTATTAATATTGACCAAGTTGGAATGCTGCACTTTAAAATGGCACCAAAGTGAGGGGAACCGCGAAAAGTGAGCAGAGTAAAACTGCATTTTACATGGACAGGAAAAGACTCCTCTCAGAAGACGCACAAATCAAAGATACTTTTAGATGTTTAATTGGCAGTTGTATCATTGAGATTGATGGCTTAATGAACACATTTTTGTGAAAACCTCAAAATTTAAATTTTTCACTTGTTTTGCCTGTAGCTCGAAATCAGTCTGCACATTCCAACTCATTTTTCCAGCACGGGTCACATACAGTAAATCATTTTTTTTTACGTGTATTGCAAAATATGCACATACATATACATACAAATATTTAATTATTTTGAGAACGTAGGGAGAACGTAGGGAGAACGTAATTCGCTGTGCTTCCTGGGAATGGGCGGACCTAAAGAAATCTTTTTGTGTTTTGCTTCGAATCTCTGATTGGAAATGTAGTTTGTACTTCTAATCTGATGTAGTTGTTCACCACAAATTCCACAGTTAAACACTTATTTTAAAGCTAAGTTGAAATAATGCAGGCTAACGGCAAATACTATTAATTAACAACCTCGTAGCTCACAATAAAGCGGAAAGTATACTTCGTTTTTTTACGCTTACACGAGCGTATGTACACAGTCGAGAGCACAGCCTTGCAAAATAAACTTATTTTGACTTGTACGCATACAAAGGCATTCGAAATGCGCAAGGCATGCGCAACCCGCGCAACAAAAAAAAACTGTACACTGCGTACGCATAAAAAGTGATGTATACTTTGGCCTTTAGGCTGGCTTTAAAGGTTTCCAAGTTATCATTAAAAAATTTGTTAATGTTCATGTCTCAGAAAGTAATAGAATTCTGGCACCTTTAGGTACTGACAGAGCACTTGGGCTTTATTTACCCTAAAACGATGAGTAAATGCATCAGAATCGGAAACACCCCCATGCCCTCTCTTCTCACTGCCTAATGACATTGCGAATGACAAAGAATGCCTTAATAGCCTCTCTCACACAGCAGCTGAAATTGAATTTGTGGATACTTTGATTAAACCTGACAAGGACAGATTGAGTTTGACCTCTAACAAGAGGGAGACACACAAAAGAAGAGTGCGTGTGGTGTGTGTGTGAGAGAGGCTGTGTGTGTTAGAAAGGGGCAGAGGATAAGGAGGAGCAGACAGAAAAGGTAGACATTTACCTCAGTAATTTCTGAGCACTTAAGTGCATAGTGTTGACGTCATGATCGGGCAAGGCTCCATTACTGTTGGGCTGTCATCCCAGAGAGTCAGATTGCTTTATAGTTACATATAACATCCACCACAAGTACCGAAACCAAACCAGCATGTAAAACCACCTTTCATTCAGATTTTTAACATTCAGCAGCTTGCTCTACAGCTCGCTGGTCAGCATTTATCTATACTTTCAATCGCTCATTTTGTCAATTCACAATAAAGGATGATTGAATCTGACACAGCTGTCATCTCAGGGGAAGGACCCTTGAGGTCACACAATGATGCTGACAAGGTCATGTCAAACATACAAGACAAAAAGATTGAAGAGTCTGACTGGGTTATTGACCTGCAAAATATTAATACCCAAAACCCATAAACACTCAGTAATGTTCATCCAGTTGTGTCTTGTGATTGAAACATGGCATTAAAACATGTAATTGTTTTTGCCTTAGAGAATGTGTGCTAGAGCAAGTCCATTGGTGCCTAGTTCACTTACTCCTGCCATTTTCACTTTTGCTGATACTTCACACAGTGAATCTAACATACAGATGAAAATAAAAAGACCTCATTCAGTAGAGAGCAATGGTTAAGAACTAAAGAAAGAAAATAGATGATGAACATGGGAAGAACTTAAGTATATATTTTCACATGGATTTCAAGAAGTAAAACATCAACAATCTTGCTGGACCTGGAACAATATTAAGATCAACCAATCAGATTTTAGTATTAAGGTTTGGGAATTTTTATTTCCCTCTGATTTGATTGGTAGTTAATGTTTAAGGTTGAGTATAGGGATTCTAAAATATATTCAAAGTAGGGCTGTCAAATGATTAATCGTGATGTACCGTTACACCCCATAAAATTTATACTAAAAATATGAATAGTAAAATAGTGCTGTGCAATCGATTAATTGCTATTAATCACATCCAAAATAAAAGTTTGTGTTTACATAATATATGTGTACTGTGTATAATTATTATGTACAGTATACATGCATGTGTGCGTATTTATGTATACTGTACATAATAATTATACACAGTACTACACATATATAATGTAAACACAAACTTTTATTTTGGATATATATATATATTAGGGGTTGCAGCAAAAATTGCTTTTTATTTATTTTTATTAAACAGTGGTTTACTGGAAAAAAAGTGTCTGTCCTTAAATGAATTAAATTATAACAAAGTTTATTGAAGATATTGCTGAAAACTATATAGGGAGCCCTTACTTGCACATTGATATTAAAGGTTAACAACAGAGCCCGAACTATTAGCCTAAATTCAGTTGCTATTTATTTTTAGGTATAATAATCAACACTCAAATAACATAGAAGTTATTGCAAAAACTTCCTTATTATGTGAAGTTTACATGATTGCATACTAAATCTAATTATAAAATAGTTTTCTGTAAATATTATCGATGTTGAAATATAATCGTCTGTCATTTTCATGACGTTTATTTAAACATACATGAAATAATCAAGACATCACTAACAGGTTAAGTAGAATATAATGAATATATAGGCTAATATAGTGCATATATTTAGTGAAAAAGTTGATTTCTCTAGTGAATGAAATTCTGTGGACACTGAATGACTTCTGAGGTAAATGTGATGCTACATGACATTGTTTAGTTTACAAGCAGCTATACTGAGGTCTTTCCGCCGTTGAAACACTGAGCGATTACACCACACAGGGCCGTTTTTAGGCATAGGCGAACTAGGCAGTCGCCTAGGGCGCCATCAGCTGAGGGGGCGCCAATGAACGCATATCAGGGGTGTGTGTAAAGGGTGTCAAGGCCACCCTGAAATATGATTGCCATCCCCACTGGTTCCCCTAACACTATTGGATCAGAGTACTGTCAATTACTGTCTGAATGTTGCATGTAAAGTTTGCATTTGGAGCGCTCAACACCATTAGATCAAAGAGCTTGGTCAAAGCTTTGGCAAGGTAATGCTTTTTTTAACCACACACTAAAGCTAAACTCAAAGGCCAATTAAAAAAACAGGTACAATAAAAAGTGCACCAAATTTTTTTTTTGTTAGGGCCGTATTTGTGGCAGTCGAGAAATCATGCTGTGAAATGGGCAGATAGTGTAATATTGCTCGGTGTGTATTATAGAGGCAAGATATAGGCTAACCACACTCACTTTAGCATTTCATGATATCATTATACTTAGACTCTATTAAGCTTTCTTCTCTTACTTGCACCTCCAAAAGGTGTGTGTTTTTGCGCTAATGCATTGTTAAAGGATCCTTGTGTAATTGTCCCATAATAAAACTTCAATGGCCAACTTAAAAATAGTATAATAAAATGTGCTAATTCATAATATTTATTATCCTTTATTAAACCGCTTTGGTCGAATTTAATGCATCTTTACGGGTGGTGTTGAAAGCTGAATCGATTCATTCAGTTCTAATAGTGTCGTACAGGGCATAGCGTTGCGTTATTTAAAGATGAAGTTCAAACGTCAATGAGAAACAAAGGCCACACTGAATCAATATTTATTCTTGTTACTTTCATGTGACTGGAACAGCTTTTATACGTAGTTTCCAAATTGTATTTGTATATATTTGTTAATAAGGATTCCAGTTCCAAAATGGTATGTATATATGTATTTTTCAATAAGGATTAAAATGAATACCAGTAATACCATGTTGCTTTTTAAGATTTGGCTGGGGGGTGCCAATAAGGATTTCGCCTAGGGCGTCAAAATGGCTAGAAACGGCCCTGACACCATATGATACGTGACAGTAAGTTGTAATGTATCCTCAACATACCTTCAGATGTTTATTCATGTTTATTCTTTAGGAAGAGATGATCGATCGCGTTCACAGATGATCGCATTCACACGCGCCGCGCGGGCGCTTGAACTGTGATCAGTGATCAGTCACTTCACATTAAAGAGCGTCAAAACGGCATTTATCGTTTGAATTTCGTGATAAAAGGGACTGAATGCTTAATATGTTCGTGTGGGAACTCGGATTGAAGTGTGTTCTGTAGGGCTGGACCAGAATATTCGAATATTCGAATATTCGTTCGATGGGTTGGTATTCGATTTTCAAATTTGTGATTCGAATATTCGTTGTTGTTGTTGTTTTTTCGCGAACACCTGGCATCCCGCTCAAAACGGCTCTCATTCGCGCTTGCATATGTTTACACTATAAAATCACTATAAAATACAATACTTTTTTTTAATTATCTTACAGCCAAGCCATTTTAATAGCCTCGTTATACTTAATAAATATATTTTCTTCTTCTTAGTGTTCCCTGCAGCAGAGCGCACAACTGCACAAGCTTATATGGCAGAAGCCATGTCTGAGCTTGCATTTTGGGTTAAACTGCGTTCGTTTGACATTGTGGAAAATAGAATAATATAATCAAAATGTATTATCCTTTTTATACGTTAGGGATGTGACGGTGAAAACATGTTCCCTCAATGCTGTGCTTGTGCACTGAGCGGCTGAACGCATGCAGCCCTGCGCCGCGTTTACTTTCGGTTTGCCAATTCAGGGGCGGGTTGCTTGAATTGTAGGTTCATTAGCTATTATTCTATAATGAAAAACATAGCAACAAAACAGTACAATGACAAACTCCCTTAAGTAGGCGCTTTTACATCGCTTTAAAACCAAATATTCCGCGATCATCTTGTAATTTAGCTCCTCGCTCTTGTGTAGAATATTATCTGACTGCTGCTGCTGATGTGCTGAGACGCCCGTTAGTTTGGCTCGAGTGGCACGTTCAGTTTTTTAATTGTAGTTAGTCTTAGACCCTAGCCTGGCCGTGTCCTACAGCTTACCAAAACTATCGGCCTGAGTCCCGTGATTTTTTTCTTTTATTTTTTTTATCCTCCCTATTAGGCCTACACATCGTTGCAGCCATTAAAATAGTTCAGTTTTGTTTTTAATGTCAAAGTAGTTATATTTTGTTTCGTTTCTTTATTAAGTTAATTTAGAAAAATGTTTAAAGCATTTTTTTGTTTGTTAAATTAAAGTTTTAGTTGTTTTAAAGTAATGACCAAGCGGCCGACAGTGAGTTAACCGCATGTTTGATCAATTTAGCCTCTCAAATCAACACTGGACTTGTCTTACTTGTAATGAAATCCATAGATATAAAACACTTCAAGCATCACAATGTTGGTTTAAACATTTAGCCTACTATCACCACCACCACAGTAAAAAGGCATTTTTGACAAGCTGAGGCTAATGCTGCTAGCAACAGCGCAAATGAAACAAATAAAATGAAGTGACGTGACGTGTTTTTTTAATTAATTAGCCTAATTAATTTTTTATTTAATTTGTTTTTTTATTTTAGTGCCATGTAGAACCTTTTTTTTTTGAGTAAACATTCCTCCCTATTACACATTGTTGCAGCCATTAAAATAGTTCAGTTTTGTTTTTAATGTCAAAGTAGTTATATTTCGTTTAATTTCTTTATTAAGTTAATTTTAAAAAATGTTTAAAGCATTTTTTTGATTGTTAAATTAAAGTTTTCTTTTTTTTAAGTAACGACCAAGCGGACTGAGTGAGTTAACAACACATGTTTGATCCATTTATCCTCTTAAATCAACACTTAACTTGTCTTGCTTATAATACGTTTTTTTTTTGAGGAAACGTGTTCAATAATAAATAAATCAAAATTAGGCAGGTTGTCTTAACTTACACCTCTCCGCAAAATTAATATAAATCCGATCTTCAATTCTTGCGCTATATGCACATTTAACGGAGTTCATGTCAACGAAAGCAACAGATATGAGCCGCATTATAGGCTATTCATCAGCTAATTTCAAGATCAAAGACCGCAATATCAGAACGAGTGATCTAAGCACTGTAAGAGCATTTAGTCTCATTCATTTTAATGAAGATTGTGTTTTTGAGCATCTAAGAGGTTCGGCAGTTTGCGTGTTGGCTTGCTTTACTCATTTGCGGCGAAACACTGCGAGCCGTCTTAACAGTCGTGTTGTCATAGTCTCATGTTGTTTCCACCAGCGCTGCACAGCTCATTGTTTCTTTTAATTAATTAATGTCTAAAATATAAAATGAAGGAAAAAGCCCGCGTTTGAGGTATGACGTAAAAATTGTCCCGAAGCCTGGCCCCAGCGGCAGAAATAGGGGCTCTTAGTCTGTTCTATAACTGAACAGAATTATTTTTACTAGCTACTATAATATATCAAAACTGGGACGTAACAGATCTGTGTGTTTTGTATCACTATTCATTGCCCGTTCGCGGAAGCCCTGCTCGCGTGAGGCGCGCCGCTTCTCCTGATTCCAGCCTTTATTAGAGAGAAGGATATGTTCAGCTCCTTCCCTCCGAAGCTTCGAATATTCGATATTGATTACTACAGAAGCTTCGAAGCTCAAAAAATGGTATTCGGACCAGCCCTAGTGTTCTGCTAAAACAAGCCAACTGTTAACTGTTAAAGATTGCATTCGGAAACCGTTCGGTATACGCGTGCACCGAACCGAAAGCCCTATACCGAAACAGTTCAGTACGAATACGTGTAACGTTACACGTATGTATACAGCCCTGATTCAAAGAGAACTTAAAATTACTAATGCTCTTTAAAAATACATATATATATTTCATTTTAGGCTGAAAACGTTTTGGAGGGCTGAACATCCCAAAAACAGTGATGTTAATTAGTGCTTCTCTGATGACACGTTTTGACTGTGTCAGTGTCTATTTTGTGCAAACAACACGGACAAAGCTGCAATAGGTAAACATGTCAGCAGAGTGGACACAGTTCACAACGATCACATTATGCTAGAATAACAATATGTAAACTTTATTTTTGGTTTTCAGCTAAATGAACTTTAATTTTGTGCAAATTCTGTGTTTCAGTCATCTTTATCCTCATGCAAAATGGAAAAACGAATAAAGCTTTCATTTCTATGAAGAAAGTGAAATGAAATATCTAATATTTTTGGGAAGAACCATGCCAAAAAGTTGTTTGGTTTTGTGCACTTATAAAAAAATAAAGCAAATCAAAACAGCAGCCAGCTGAATTAAAGAAGCAAACAGAATACTGCAGTGCATACAAGCATTTCAAATAACATGATTAGAGGCCCCTAAGGGATCACATTTAAATGTGCATATCCGCATGTGCATATTTATTACAGTTAAGCTAAATACTAAGTAAATTTGGTCTACTGTAATTGTTTTCCATCCTCATAGGTATATGAGGCATTGAAAACCCTTCCAATAGATAGAACGTATAAGAAATGGGGTAAGATAAGAAAGAGATCAGACCAAGAGGGAAGATCTGATGAAAGAGGAAGAAATAGAGAGAGAGCAGAGAATGGGAAACGTGAGAAAGATAAGAGGGGAAAAACTGCTGAGAGATGCAGACTGAAAGACAGCAGAGAGAGAGGGGGGACTGGTGGGGAGTCCTAATAAAGGTTGAGGGAAGCCCTGGTAGTTTGGCCTTAGTCAGGAAGGGGAGTCACAGATGCCCTTGGCTGCTCACTGAAGCAGCGCCTGTAATTACTCTGCGCTCTCTTATCATTACAGGGTAAGCCGGCATCTCACAACTATAAGGCAGCACACCACACTGTACCAAACACCCTGTCCCAGAATCTTTCATACACATACACACAAAAAACACACGAAAGGTCACTTGATAGTTAACCTCTATCGATCCAGTGAACGCCAGAAGGAAAATAGGGTGCGACTTCTGGCTCTGCTACCGTGCTACTGATCAAACCACACACACATAATTGAATGAACACATGGAGGCTTCGTCTTGGTTATTGCAATTTCTGTCTGACTTTGAGAAGCTGCACTGGACGCTACCACATTTTAAGTAAACAGCCATATCAATACAGAAAGCCAGCTGAAGAGGACATCCCCCTCCTTACAAAATCGCCACATTATAGTGTGTGTGTGATATCGCAAGTGGACAATAGATAAGCAAGAGACAAAGCCGGAAAGCACCAGCAGGAACATGATTAGCATTACTGCAGTTGTATGTCTTCTTCTCCCCGTGGGGTTGGTTGTATAGAGAGGATTGCTGGTTTAGGGAGGATTGTTGGTTTGTATATTGTATGTATGTTTGCTGTTTAGTTCCCTAGCGCCTGTCACCCTCAGAAAGTCAGAAAAATACAATGTAACAGTGCGAGAATCCCACAGCCAATCATATTAATTAAAACTCATCGATGCATGAGATTAAATTAGACAGAGCTAGGGGTGAAAAGGGGATCACTGTAAGCTGGGTGTCGAGAATGAGAAAAATTGCATGTTGTTGTTTTTTTGCAGGTCAAAAAAATGCCACAAACAATATTGATCATGTGACATCTGCAACACTGCTCTGCTAGAAAATCAATTAAGTGGAAAAAACTTTTTTAAAGAAATCAAACAAAATCAAAATGTACTTTTTAAAATAGACATTCCTAGTCCTGTGCACAATCTGCACGGTATAACAAATGGAAAAAATTTTGTAGGCTGTCCCAATCTCTAGAGAACTTAACAGAGCTAAATTTGACCTCCAAGGAGGAGTAGTGGTGCAGCATTCTGAAATTAGTCAGAATTCAATTAAACTAACAACACAAGTGTAAAGCTTTCTATTTTTTTTCCTGTGGCATACTGTAGTCTATGTAATATACCGAGCTAGAAGTAAAAAATAGTCATATTCCACTAGGCATGTGCTGATATCAAATTTTCATGTTGCGATTAATTGCTGAAGCTTTTATCACGGTATACGGTATTATCACGATATTGAAATAAGTAGCAAAAAAAGTGTTGTCATACTATAACAGGTTAAATCACTTTCTTATAACAAAAGAACCAAACATTTAAAACATTTACAATAAAGCAATACACAAAAATGTATAAAGTAAACAAATATTTAAAACAGATTAAAGTGCAAAAGAATTATAAAGAACAATAGGTATGCTGAAATGTACATTTAACTAAGATTAATACAAGCTTTAGAAGTATTTTTCATTGTCAGTTTGTTAAAGCAGCACTAGGTAACTTTTCAACCTTTATAATATATTTTCAAACCTCTTGTGATGATACATCGACTTACAATAGGCTGAATGGCACGTCTGTCATAGCCTGACGAGGCCTGTATCGTTTTTAATCGTACTTTTAAACTTCGGGTTTCGGGTAGTAACCCGAGAACAAAAAGAACTACAAAATTCGACTGCTTTACGGCATATACGTCACTTCCACCACTACCCCCACTTCCTTAAATTCGGACGTGCGAGAAAAACTATCATTTGTTTGCCGAATGTTATAGTCATGGCCGAAGCAGCACAGAAAAATAAGAAAGCAAAGGTTTTGTCAGAGGAAAGCAAAAAGAGGAAAGGAGAAAGTGATGGGATTAAAGGCAGGATGAGGATCAACATTGGGCCAGCGTTTGCTCGTTGGCGTGAGCTGGAGGAGGAGGGGCTACATTCTTGCAAGTAAATACGTAAGAGGTACAAAATCATATTTTAGGATACCTAACATGTCTGTGATATTGGTTTATTTGTCTTTCCTCAAGCTATAATGCAAATCGATTTTTCAAATTTTCAGATGCATCTAGGGTAGCTTGATATTATAATATTACTGACATAATACCGCTCAAACATTGAATTGAAGTATATAAAACGGGAACCAATAGACTAGGCTACTATAATGACGCTGTAAACGTGAGCATCGCGATCATTCGGCGTTAGACAACAATAAAACCCATGAAATTATATTCATATGACATGCTGAAACATATGCCACTGTACCTGGGATGAAGACATTTCACACGCGACGCAAGCAGAACACCTGCATGTGAACTCCATAGACATGTGAACTCCTTCTGCAGTGTTCAGGGCTATCATGGTTGTCGTGTCAATAAATGCACGTGCGATGCATCCCCTGATGTAGAATGACAGTTTACGACAGTAGTAGAGGACATTACTGTTTCCCAACTGTAGGGGGACCCCGAGAGCAAAACCTACCTAGTGCTGCTTTAATGAATGAACTAATGTTAAATACTGGAGCCTTGTAAAGTGTGTGATTGAACAACAGTCAGAACATATTCAAACAATATCTAGGGCATGTAATTTAGTCCAGATTAAAATATAAAATGCAAGTTTGAAAATGAATAGCCTTAAGTCTTTAAGTATTATGTTATGTGATTACTGGGGAAACGGCTGCATTTCTGCTGTTCCGTCAGCGCCCTCTGCTGTCGAAGAATGAATGTGCACTTCAGCGCCTTCCGCCATGTGCTCGGCTCATGCACGGTCTATTTACATCAGTGCTCGTTCCTCTTTGACGTGTTTTTCATTTTAAACGGTTGATGGGTAAAGTATTCTTAAAATTCATTCTAAAAATCTGAATAATTCGTAATAAATAATTATTCACGGTATTTTGAAGTGCCCACGATAACAATATGTGCATGTTCATTATTGCGGTATATCGTATTACCGTTTACCGGCACATGTCTATATTCCACACAGCCTGTATCGTAACCTCAAAATGTAAAGGGTCATAAAAACCCCAAACCCCATTTTTTTGAGAAGTGCACAGATATGTACAGGCTGCACATCGCTCAAAACACTAAAAGCACTCACACATTTTACCAATATGCAGAAATTGGTTATTTTTGCGTTTTTCTGAGCAATTTTGTTCTTCCGGGTTGAAAAGCAAAGTCGAAGCAACATCACGGAATGTGAGGTAGAAACGGGTCTTCGGAGTGTGTGACTGGCTGCGGGCACAATTCTACATCAGCCAGTCCTATGCATTTATTCATGAGAATGAGCTCGCTGGGCAAAAAAACATATTTTTTAAAATGTGGTCGATTCAAAATCGATTCTCAAAGGCCACGAATCGATTTGTTTCCATATTTCTATCCACTAACATTGAACATAAGATTAACGTAAATCTAATTACTAGTCTTCTCCACTAGATGTCACCCATTTGCCTTGCGCGATGTTATAACGGAGCGATAGGCGCCCCTGTCATTCATTCATTCATTCATTCCAGGGCTTCCGGTGCATTGTCGCCGTTTGTAATGCTGAGGTGAAATGCTGTAGTAATGCTACAAATCTGCGCAACACCCCCACAGCCGAGCACACAACCGCTAAAAATAGATCACATAATGTTACATGTGAATGCTTGCCTTGCATTATGATCATTGTATTAAACTTGAGCGTTCACTTAAGCACGTACGTTAGCCATTATAGACATAATTCAAATCAACTGAGTCAATAGACAGCGCAGGACCAATAATTCAAGCCTAATAGCTTATATTATAAACAGATTTCCTCAAATAAAAGTTAGTCCACATAAGTCAGCACGTTATGGTATAGTTGTTCGTTACCATGGCAACTACTTGTGTCCAGGTATGAACGCGTTTCTCGTGTATGAAAAGTAACTGCACACATGACGTGCAGCAAAATTGCAAGAAAAGATTGTCGTGTTCTGAAAATTGCTGAAAATCATCCAATAACCTTTTTATGTTTTAGAATATCCATATCAAAATATCCATAAAAACAAAACTGTATAAAGTTGCATCAAAATTGTATTGTATTTAACAATTGTATGCATTTGAAATATAGAGATGGGTTCTGTTTTAATGTACCCGAGAGTTTAATATACAGGTTTGTGGCTCTTCATTTCGTTTTAATTACCCACTTGTAAACTTATGTTCATTGTCCTTTTTTATAAATACCTATAGTATTTGCATTAAATCTATATTTATTGAATTGAATTGAATTGAGAATCGAATCGAGAATCGAATCGATTTGAGAGCTTGTGAATCGAAATCTAATTGAATTGGAACATCTGAATCGATACCCAATCACTGCGCTGTATTACGAATTCAAACAACATTCGGCATGCGCATAGAGACTTATAGACTCATTTCGGACTTATAACAAAGAACAGAACAATGTGTAAAAGCTGATATGTGACAAAGTGTACAGCAAACAAGCTAAAAAAACACAGAAATAAGTTTTTATAAGCTGTCGACCCAAAAAAACGAGCGTTTAAGGAAACAAAAGTGGATAAAGGCAGTAAAACGTGACACTTCAGCAGGAAGAATGGGTACATTTTGGGATCCTGACACTCAGTATGTCTCAGTGTGCCTATGTGTGCTGTAAATATGTTGTCACTGTTAAGTCAAATATCCAAATGTCAGGTTTATTTATGACATTTCCTGTCGCTGATTGCGTTCCCCTCTAGTGTGTGCAGTTCTCAGTGTAATGTGTCACGCTCTGTCTCAATGGCCTGTATCCACTTTTTTGTCCTTAAACGCTCGTTTTTTGGGTCAACAGCTTATAAAAACTTCTGGGTTTTTGTTTAGCTTGTTTGCTGTACACTTTGTCACATATCCACTTTTAGAAATTGTTCTGTTTTTGTTATAAGTCCGAAATGACAAGGATGCCGCTTCACGCAAAGCAAAGTCAATGGAGAGCGTTCGATTGTTTTCCCCCCCCGGTGGGCGTGGCCTTCAGATTATGACGCGTGTCGCTCTGTCTCTATGAGAGCGGTTTCTGCACGGAATGCCGCAATGAGTTTAAAGGGTTAGTTCACCCAAAAATGAAAATTCTGTCATTCATTTCTCACCCTCATGTCGTTCCAAATACGTAAGACCCGTATTCATCTTTTGATCACAACTGAAGATATTTTTGATAAAATCCGAGAGCTCTCTGACCTCTCCTTATGCCTAGTTCAGACTGCACGATTTTCAAACTCGTCGGATCACTGCTCTATTCACACTGCATGACTATCTGGGCCAGCATTCAGTCACTGCTGAGTTCACACTGACCGATGGACCGGCGACAGGAGGTTTCACACTGCATGACTGTACAAGAGAAAGAATCACAGACAGCTCTGTCCCGTCCGCAAATTACGTTTCACAACAAAGCACACGTGAGAAGTGAGAAGGAAACAACGCAAGATCACACGTGCGTCAGACTGAAGTTCTCGCGCGAGACTGGAATTGTTATTACAAAATATAGAGTGCTGTGCAGAAACTTCCAAATTGTCTGTGCACTGATTTGCAGCAAAAGGGAGAAAAATAAAAAAGATTATGGTGGAGGAAATGGTTGGGGAGACACAGGGAGCAAGGATTGTGTTCAGAGAGTTTGAGGTAAATAAATAATATTGCAATGTGCTGCTGTTGCAACTGATCAAGCAAATGTTTGTGCTTTGTTTCTGTTTGATATAACTGTAAATATATCAATTAAAATACTAATATTATGGTCTATAACTCCTCCCCGAACCTCCCGCTGTCCTGTATCTTGCTCTCTCATTGGCTGTCGGTCATTGCCGATGTATTTTTCAGTCAGAACTTATTAATTCACACAGCAGGAGTTTGAATCGCCGACAGGTCCAGATATTTAGCATGCCAAATATCTCACGGGCGTCGGCGACTCATCTGCGATTCTCTCTGATCGCGTCTTTGATCATTCATACTGCGTGATTGTCACTCGCGTGCACTAGCACCGATTTGCCTATGATTTCGGGCATTTGTCTGCGATTTCGCAAAACCTGTCGGCGAGTCAAAATCGGGGCAGTGTGAACTAGGCTTTAGACAGCAATGTAATTAACACTTTAGGAAAGACATCGTTAAAATCGTCCATTTGACTCCAGTGGTTCAACCTTAGTTTTATGAAGTGTGGTGTGTTGGCGACTGACATAAAACTAGGAAGCTGTACGTCTGATCATGAACGCGATGACACAATGGATTAAGGCCTTTGCACACTGAGTCCAATGCCTATTTATGAATGCGTTACGAAAAAAAACGCAAAACAACACAAAATGCCGTCTTCCACCTCCTTATCAAGGAGCTGCGGGATTAACCAGACCGATTCAAAGTTGAATGTCAGTGGCTCCGTTTGATGCTTTGCTAGCGATACTGGAGCCACATATTAAAAAGAAGACCACCAATTTCCAATCCTGAACAGAGACTGGCAGTATGTCTAGGATCCGCGCGCGCGCGCACACACACACACGGTTTACAGGGAGTTGGCGTACTATAATTATAGCTGTGAATGTGATATTGTAGTATTTTTGATACAATAATATTTGTTTATATAATTGTAGGTATCTGAGCACTGGCGATTCATTCACCAGCATTGCCAGCAGTTTTAGGTTGGGCATCGGCTGTAGATGGAAAAACGGATGCGAAAAACGCAGAAAGTCGAACCTGTTCCGATTTTTTTTTTGACGGACGAAAGTTTCGGAGGCAGTGTGCAAGCGTAATTGACATAACGTGAGGTCGAATGAATTTTTTGACGTGTGAAAATTTCGCATGCGCATTTCGGACTCAGTGTGCAAAGGCCTTTATTCTGATACACAGAAGACAATGACGTAAACCGAAAATTCAAAGAATGGGCAAAAAAGTTACTATTCTTTCAGAGTTAAACTGACATTGTTTGTTTAGAGACTGTAGTGCTCTTAAATGTACTGAAAATTTTATTAGACCTTTTTAATGTTCAATCGTGTTTCTCCCTCGTTTTGGCAGTTTGATATTATGTAGGGTTACAATTTTAAAATGCATCAAGGTGCCCTGTTTTTTTCTCTCTCCGTGGTTATTTTAATATTCACGTGTCTGTATGAGTGTGTTGCAGGTCTGTGTTTTATTGGTTGTTGTCTCCCCTCCTCTACACTTCCACTTTTTCACAGCTTTACATGCCCTTTTTAGAGACCTTTTGCAACTATAAGAAGTGAATGACCAGGCTTAAACAGGGGGGTTTCATGACACTTTAAAAATCCCAAGAACATAAAAACTAAACGAACAAAAGCATGTTTTAACAAGTGAAAAGATATTTTAATTACCAATGATGGAGAGTAAAAAAACTCTCCTCTTGTTTGCACAAAGGACATGATGAAAATGTTTAAAGTTTAAACCCTTTAACATTCAATGATCATTCCTGACTAATCAATAACATCATAAACGTACCTCTCAGTTCCTTTATCCTTGACGTCTGCTGCGGTGCAACTGTAAAGTGCCTCGCTGATGTGCTGAATACAAAGTGAGCTTTGAACAGTTCATCAATGTCAAAGACACTTGCATATTGCTTTTAATTGCCTTCTTGTCCGCGATGATGTAAAGTTTCTGGATACTCCATTTGTGTTCCCTAATGCAGAGTAGGACAGGCTGGAAAGCGTTAAAGGAACACTAAACTTTTTTTTGAAAATAGGTTAATTTTCTAACTCCCCTAGAGTTAAACAGTTGAGTTTTACCGTATTCGAATCCATTCAGCCGATCTCCAGATCTGGCGGTAGAAATTTTAGCATAGCTTAGCATAGATCATTGAATTGCCATACCATGGGTGCAGTAGGCGCAATGATATTATGCAGAGCCTGAAACGCCATGATACGGCAGCAAAGTTCCTTGATTATTATGCAGGAATGAGAGTATAGTTCCTAGCCATATCGGTCTAGAAAACTACAGAAGAGTCAAGTTTTAAATAGGAAAAATATCGAAACTCTTTGGTCATTTTTGAGTGAGATGCTAACGGTCTAATCAGATTCAATGATCTATGCTAAGCTATGCTAAAAGTTCTACCGCCAAATCCAGAGATCGGCTGAATGGATTCGAAAACGGTAAAGCTGAACTGTTTAACTCTAGGGGCGTTGGAAAATGAGTCTATTTTCAAAAAAAGTGCAGTGTTCCGTTAACACTAGACACAAAGGTCTGCATGTTTGTACCAACCTGTAATGAAAGGTAAAACAGCATTGTCAAAATACAAGATGAACAAATAAAGTAAGACTCATTCTGCACTTTAATTTACAATATAAAAATGGCACATTGTACAATTGAAAAAATACCTTCAGAAACGTCAACAAATGCCGGAGGAGAAGGCTTTCCTATTGTGAGTGACCTTTTGTGATTGGAGGAAGAAACAGCAGCAAGATACGGTTCAACCTAAACAGAAAAAATTTAAATAAAAGTTTTTTTTTTTTTTTTAAAAGCATGAAAAAGTTTTCCTTGCCACAATCACTTTCTCCTTGGGCAGACCTAATGCCTCATCAACATATATACTTGTCATGTCCTTGGTATCTTGCAGTCTCAGGAAAGTTCCACTTTTTCAAGTGTCCTGGCAACCTCCAAAACGCATTAATATATTCTGTTCAGTATAAAGTACTGAATCAATACGACTGCAAATATATAGGTTTCATATAAAGTTATGAAACCTTTATAACTAAATAAATAAGCTCTGATCACAAGCTTATGAAAAACGTGCAGCGTTAGGGTGCTCCAGGAGATTGGGAAATGCGTCTTTAAAAATTTATTCCTTGTAGGCAACTTCTGTCTGTCAGGTGGCAAACCAAATATTTTCTACCCAAATATTTCTAAAACTGCAGAAAGTGAGAGAAATTAGCCTGAACAAAACCATTGATAAGACAAACTTTTAGTTTTGTATACTAAATGTACTCAAAAAAGGCTTATATTTGAACTAAACGATGTAACGTTAGCTTGTGGACTGCGGATAATTTGTAAGTCAAAAGTAGACTTTAATTTTATGAACATCTGTGGCAGCTTCACCATCTTTTATTTTACAGCTTAAACAATAACATTATGACCATTCATTATTCACACAAAAATGTTAGAATGTCTCTGGACTCTTCAGACCAGGTTAAATACCGCGTTTATGAGGTTTGTTGTTAGTGGCGTGATATGGTTAATGTGAGGTAACTTAAGTTAACCATGTTAAGTTCCTTACCTGAATGTTCTAGAAGTGTTCGTTTGAAAACCTAAATGGATCCGAACGAGGTATTGTATTAGATATATGATATTACGCAGTGTCAAATTAACTTACTGAGATAAAATCCCGCCCATTTTCCTGACTGACGTATTTCAATTATAGCTAAATGATACGAGAGTGCATACACAGGTAGATGTATTACACCAAAATTATATGTTTCATTCAGTAGACAATATCGTAATTCCTTATATTAAAAATATCGTGTTCTCTCCGCAGAAAGCTAGCGCCTGATATCTAACTTGCGTAGTGACGTATCCTACGTGGAGGCGCGGTTAAGTAGTTTGATTCTCGAAAATGACACCAACACTTGACTGACACTCATAATGTTGATTCGGCTCTTAATTATAAAACGTTCAACTACTGCACTTCAGAAACACAAAACTGTAAGTACACGAATCTTACTTTATTTCCACATATGCATTATTGATGATTCTGTAGCATTTCAGTGAGTCAGGTCAGGTGTTGATCCAGTATACGCTCTGAATGATTCAGTTACAGTAATTTCAAGGGACTCTCTGAACGATTCACTAAAATAACTGGCTCTTAAAGGAGTAGTTCACTTCAGAATTAAAATTTCCTGATCATTTACTCACCCCCATGTTGTTCAAGATTCATGTCTTTCTTTCTTCAGTCGAAAAGAAATTAAGGTTTTTGATGAAAACATTACAAGATTTTTCTCCATATAGTGGAATGGGGTACAATGGTTTGAAGGTCCAAATTGCAGTTTCAATGCCGCTTGAAGGGGCTCTACACAGTCCCAGACGAGGAATGTGTCTTATCTAGTGAAACGATCTGTCATTTTCTAAAAAATATAAAAATGTAGGCCTATATACTTTTTAACCACAAATGCTCTTCTTGCTCTAGTCTGCAATGCGCCACACATTACGTCATCACGTTGGAAAGGTCACACGTGACCAGGGCTTGACATTAACACCCGCCAATCCGCCACTTCTAGCCACTTTGGCTATATAATTTTTTTAATTGTAGTCTTTTAAAAACCCGTCTGAAATAATAAACTAAGTGCAATATAGTGTTGTTAAAATATAGATTTTTCGATACATATCGATACTGAAATCTGAAACAGCTTCTAGTAGCCGTAGTCTAGTAACGTTACTCATTTGGGACATCGTTGTTTAACCTTTTTCTTGCTAAAGGACGTTTGTATTAGTCTTCGCACGAGCGCTTTGTAAACATGGGGGCGGTACTTCTGCCTACGTCTAGCGTGACCTTTCCGACGTGATTACGTAATCCCTGGCACGTCGCAGAGCAGCGCAAAATGAGCAATTTAGATTAAAAAGTATATAAATTGACTTTTTTTTTAAAAATGACTGATGGTTTTGCTAGATAAGACCCTGTTCCTCCGCTGGGATCGTGCAGAGCCTTTGAAGCCCTTCGATGCCCTTTGAAATTGCATTGATTTGGGCCTTCAACATTTTGGTTGCCATTGAAGTCCATTGTGTGGAGAAAAATCCTGAAATGTTTACCTCAAAAAACTTAATTTATTTTCCACTGATGAAAGAAAGACAAGAACATCTTGGATGGCATGGGGGTGAGTAAACTTCAGGAAACTTCAGGTCAGGAAATTTTCATTTTGAAGTGAACTAATCCTTTAATTTTACTCATTCCCACAGATTTTGTGCTCACACCCAAAGTGCACGCACAGTAGGGTCCGCGCGTCAGGTCTTAAAGGGACGGCAGCCTAATATAACAGTTGCCAAATTATATTGGAATCATGAGATAATATTAAAAATATTCGCAGAACAGAGCAAGAAGAGCTTCTGTGGTTAAAAAGTATATAAATGTTTATATTTTTATAAAATGACACAAATGTTTCACTAGATAAGACCCTTATTCCTCGTCTAGGATCGTGTAGAGCCCCTTGAAGCTGCATTGAAACTGCAATTTGGACCTTCAAACCATTGTACCCCATTGAAGTCCACTATATGGAGAAAGCAAATGGAGCCGTCTACTTTGTATGTCATACACTGATCGGTCTGCGGTTCTGTGCAGCGTTGCTTCAAGTCGAATGTTTTTGGGAACAGCCATACTCAAAAGCTTCTTACCCAATGCCCAAAAGCATTAGGAAACATTTAAACAACTATAACCTTTTATTTTGTTACCTTGAAGCCTATTCATGACATGAATAATGTAATTTCTTTTACATATTGAAGTTTAATGTTAGTAACATTGATTTACATTGGAGCAAACATAGATGACCTTGCTTATGTTGTACACGTCCATTTTAAGTAAGACTACATAGTTAATTCAGAGCATGCATCTCTCAAGAATTATTTAAATATTTATTAGAGGGGTAAATTCCGGTTTCTCCAAGTGTCATTGTGTCACTGTTATTCCCCAAGCAACAACACTTTACCATATTTTGGATAATTCCTCTTTAGCTATCCAAAACATTGTCCATACAGTACATAACATCACAAAAAAAAGAGTAAATGGCAACAGTTGCTAAAGTGGGATTGGTCAGTAACGCCAAATACTTTAGTAACACTTAGCTAAGAGGTAGTTTGGAAAGCTGTATAATGTGTAACATATATTCCATGGAGGTATAAACATAAAGCCCTGCCCCTGACAGGGAACATGTATGCACTAATGCAGTAGATTAACACAGCGTTGTGTAACAGGATAAAGTGCATTGTTATTATACCCAATGCGATATAATGCCTGGCATATGGAACACACTCTTAATCTTACTTCCTGCTTCTACTTAAAGGAATGGTTTACTTAAAAATATAAAACATTCTGTCATCATTTACTCACTTTCATGTTGTTCCAAACCCAAATTTCAAGCTTCAAAAAGGACACCATAAAAGAGGTTGATGCAACTTCTGTGCTATATCCCAATGCTTCTGACCTCCTTTGATGCATTTAATAAACAGTTTTGTGAGGATTAGACCAACATTGAAATCTTTTGTTCATTGATAGTTTTCCCCTTGAGTGATCTGTTAACTGTTAACTGCAATTTGAATCGGTCCTATTGAAATCTATCAACAAATCATGTAGCCTAGCTTCAGAAGACTTGGAATATGAAAGACTTATGGCCCCCCTTTATGATTTTTTGTATGGTGGATTTGCATCCCTGGAAGCATTAACACACTGCCATTGTAATGGAAAAGAGCAGCAAGAACAGTTCTGTAAATTTCTCCTTATTGTTCTACGGAAGAAAAGAAATCACATGGTTTTGGAACTGTAAAATATCTGTGTAGAGATTAGAAGCTGAAAGACAAATAATGACAGATACAATAAATCCAACATAAACAGAATTCAAGCACTTATTTCTCCAATAGCAGCTTACAGTCAGTTTGCTAAATCCTTGCAAACAGTGTTTGATCCAGTGCATGTGAGTCTGAATGAGTGAGAGAGAATAAAAGCTGGTGGCTCGTCCTCACAGGCAGGATTCGGCACAGTACACCAACCGTCACTTGCTGTATCTCCAGCGTGGAGCTGGCAGCAGCTCAGTGATTTCTGACAAAATTACCATCTGTAACAGCCTGGAACTGGACACTGCACACTACCACTCCCCACACACACCTCACCTCCGCCGGATAAACAGCACCCGGGGGGGGGACCAGAGCAGTCACTTTCTTTCCTCATTTTCTCTCTCTTTTAACACAATCTCTTTCTCAAACAGTTCTCCATAATCCAGCTCCCAGAAAAGCATCGTTCAATTCTTTCTCTTTTCTTTTCCCCCTTTGTTATTAGTATCACTCATTTTCAGTCTTATTTTATAAAAAATTCGGCATGTAAAAACACAAACGATTCTCTGTATTCACTATGGAGGTCTACCTGGTTAGCCAATGCTTATGAGATGTAAATGCCATCGCAGCTAACAAAAAATATGTTCTAAAATTTTTGCTAATTATTATTTCTTAATTAGGGTGACCATATTTTGATAACCAGGACACTCGGCTGGCTCGGATGTCTCTGTAGTGGTTAAACATGAGATAGAATTCATCTTGTGTAGATCTAACGGGCGATCTTTGGTGTCATGAATCTATAATTTGTTGTCTGCCAAATCGTTTTGACTGAGGGCAAAGAGAAGTTTCATAACTTTATTTTTTTAGGATATTTAAATATACATGCACTGAAGATAATGTAGGTAGTGCGTTGCCTGGACCACATTTGTGTGGCTATTAATGTTTAATATATATTTTTAATGAAAATGAAAAGAGGCAGAGGTGTTTTATGACATATTTCTCCTGGAGCGCCTTAATGCACGTCTATTTCGCTTCAAACGCTCGATTTATACGCACAGCGAATTGGATGTGCGAATGGATTCAAAATGTTCAAGCGTCTAACTAGACGTGGTAGATGCGATTTTGACGCTCTATTCGCATTTGGTGTGAACGCAGCATTATTATTTTTTTTAGCATTATTTATGTTATTTTTGACATTTAAAAGAGTTTCTGTAATGTTTAAGTTTTTGTGGTTACCATTGTGCTGAAGAGTATGAAGGTAAACACTATATTGACTCTAAGCAATGACTGCACAAATGACAAGTAATATCTTACTTTTTCAATAAATAAACATGTTAAATAAGATATATTAGCATGCGCTATGATAGCTGTTGATTTGAACTGAAATAGATAAGATTAATTGGTTTCAGGGCTACAACTCTGCTAGTTGGAGCGACTTACTTTTTTGAGTAATTAACTTAAAAGGTCCTGTTCTTCGTGATCCCATTTTTCAAACTTTAGTTAGTGTGTAATGTTGCTGTTAGAGCATATATAATACCTGTAAAATTATAAAGCTCAAAGTTCAATGCCAAGCGAGATATTTTATTTAACAGAAGTTCCCTTTCAAAGCCTACAGCGAACGGCCGGTTTGGACTACATCCCTGTACTCCCTGCTTTAATAACGTCAGTAGAACAGTTTGTTGACTAACCTCAGCCCACAAGAATGCACAAAAAAGAGGGCGTGGTCTTGTTGCTCTCCCTCGTGGAGAAGAGGAAGTGTTGCGTTCGGTTGCGTTTGTTGTCGAGACGCTGTTATTTTCATCCCGGAGTCAAATCACCTTTGTTTGGCCTTCAGGGAAGCTGTACTTTGAGCACATGCATCTCCCCGTTATGGTAAGAGGCGTGACCTTTCCGGGCAACGTGCGCTAAGCTGCTGTCGAATCACAACACGGGAACCGCTGGCACAATCAGAACTCGTTACGTATTTCTGAAGGAGGGACTTCATAGAACAGGAAAATCTTTCAAGCCGTTTTGAGGACAGTGAAAACAGCGGTATACAGATAAGTAAATTGTGTGAAAAATACTGTTTTTTTACACGTGAAACATGAACACATGTTATATTGCACACTGTAAACACAATCAAAGCTTCAAAAAAACTGGAAAAACGGGACCTTTAAAAATGTGTGTTTATGCTACAAATGATTAAGTTCCTCTAACTCAATGTAGCTTGTTGGTTAAACGTAAACTCTTTTTGAGTCATAACTCCAAAAAATTGATGCTAAGTTTTTTTGTGTGAACTGTGAAATTTTCAAACTATAAAGGTAAGAATAAAACGGTCTCTTCTTCACTCCAGTTGTCACGTTTTCAATCATCGTTTGACATTTCATTCACAGAAACGTCTGTTTCAGTAAACTATACAGAAACGACTGTTTGTATACATTGCACAGTGTTTCCATGACTGCCTAAAGCGTGTGAATATAAGGCACGCGATTGGTTGTCTGTTACTAAGCGTCTAGCTGTAACATTTTAACACTGCATCGTGTCACACTGTATAAGTTTGGCACCGCAATGTGGAGTTAACACTGCTCCGGAGCAGAGTTTCATAACCCCAGGTAAAAAGTGGTGCTAGACCCACATCTGAACTACAAGTGTGAAATGCTCCTTAACCCGGGGTTAAAATCTGTGTTTAGAATGACGATAACCCAGGGTTAAGCGCAGTGTGAAAAGCCCTTACGGGAATGTTACTTTTGAATGTTCTTTGAACATTCTCAAACAAGTAGGCCCTAGTAACATTTGAAATGTTAACCAAACATTCAACTAAATGTTTCAGAACAATGTATAAATAATGTTTTAAGGCTAATGTTTTTAGAATATTATTAAAGACCAGACAACCTTGTTCAACACGTTAGCCAAAGTTCTGAGAACGTTCTTGTTAGCTGGGATATGACTGCACAAGTCCAAACACACAATAGTATTACTATATATACTGAGAGCAACCCACCAGTTACTCGTGTTCCTACGCAGAACTAAATTAGTACAAAATGGCATGCTTCATTAAATGCTGTTAAACACCATGTTGGCATGCGTGTGTGTTTTCTGTCACTTTGCTGTGTCATGCTAGTTTTTGGATGTGGTGATGAAGAGCCATGATAGCCGCAGTTTCCCACTGTTTAACAGTAGCATGAGTGGGTGTTCGGTTTATGCTGATACTCTAAAGTGAATCATCAGTGTCGCTGTTCCAGTGGAAGGCAGCTGAGATTCTGATTAGCCCTGTCATGCTTCAGCTGTCAAATGAGGCTGTAAGTGTATACTTTATGCCTGTCCGATACATATAGAGCCATCTTCTCTAATGAAATTATGTTATATGCATCCCTTCCCCCAACTCGCCTGGCAAATAATCACATGCGTCCCCTTTTTTTGGGTTGGATAATGCATCATATTATTACCCCATATGGGTAATTATTAGAAATTGAAGGAGAGATGGGGGAGAAAGACTAAGAGACCAAAAGAAATGAGTTGGAAATATTGTAGTCATTTTGTGCTTGTAAATGACCAAGCAAACTCAGAAGGGTGAATTGGGATGCTGAAAGAGGCGTTCACATGAAAGAGGGTGGAAAGCAGCTCTGCAGTATTTTGTAGCAAATGGTTTTGCAAATTGCAAAGTAATTTCGTTGCAGTGTATTTCAGTAATATTTGAGTTTACAGAGCTTATTGTCTGATAATGTACAGTTAACGACTTGCTTTATACAAAGGAATTATCTGCTGGGTGACATGCATAAATAATTTAGATTGTGTAAAAGTGATGCAGGTGTATTCCCTTATGCTTATCCACTGGTACAACAGAAAAAGGTGTGTTCGACTTGAAGCGGTGCTGCGCAGACTGATCGATTTATGACATCAAAGTAAAGCGAAAGCAATTCGAAAACATACGGAGCTGTCTGCAGTCTTGGACAGTGTCAGTGAAGAGCAGCTTAAGATGCAATATGAGACATGATGAAGTAAAGTCAAGGTAAATATCACTTAGCAGAATATTTTTATTTTCGTGATAAATATTTTGGTAGATATTGGCACCATTGGTAAATATGAGCAAAGAAGGCTGTGAAAATAAATCTGAATTGTTTATCCTTTTGATATTTCATTAAAAAAAAATCACAAAATGCTAACCTTTCATTGAAGTAGAAGAATTTCTCCAATGCATGTTGGCCACAATTATTGGCTACCCTGGAAATTCTTATGAGTAAAATATCTCTGAAGTACAGTCAAACCAAAAATTATTCAGACACCAGATATATATTTTTTACTAGTGGGTGCAGGATACTATAGTTCATTTATGTAAGTGAGGATTGCAAAATAAAGTAAACTGTGACATATTATACCCAAAAATTATTCATACCAGTAAAATATTTAAAAATTTGGGACCAAAATTATTCAGACACCATGTTTTGCTTAAGTGTTTTTTCTTTCATTTCTAATGCGCCCTTTTACACCACATACTGAATAAAATTGAGCATTGCTTGATAATTGGTTGACCAAAATTAGTATTATCTAATTGTCTACTTAAATTTAACAGCTGACATCTGATTGGTTGATTGTAATCCATTACATAACTTTCTGTGCTTTCCTGTAGCTCAAACAGTAGAGCGTGGCGCTAGCAACGCCAAGGTCATGGGTTTGATTCCCAGGGAAAGCAAAAACTGACAAAATGTTAAATGTGTACCTTGAATGCAATGTAAGTCACTTTGGATAAAAGTGTCTGCCAAATGCGTAAAAATGTCTATCAAAGTTATCTGACATTATCAAGATGAATTTGTTCTGACACATGTTTAACTCCGAGTTCTTGTTATATTTTATTAGCATTTTCTAAACTATAGCGAATAAACTGTGATAATGTGAGAAAATGTTGAAGGTGTCTGAATACATTTTGGTTTGACTGTACACTCACCTAAAGGATTATTAGGAACACCATACTAATACTGTGTTTGACCCCCTTTCGCCTTCAGAACTGCCTTAATTCTACGTGGCATTGATTCAACAAGGTGCTGAAAGCATTCTTTAGAAATGTTGGCCCATATTGATAGGATAGCATCTTGCAGTTGATGGAGATTTGTGGGATGCACATCCAGGGCACGAAGCTCCCGTTCCACCACATCCCAAAGATGCTCTATTGGGTTCAGATCTGGTGACTGTGGGGGTCATTTTAGTAAAGTGAACTCATTGTCATGTTCAAGAAACCAATTTGAAATGATTCGAGCTTTGTGACATTATCCTGCTGGAAGTAGCCATCAGAGGATGGGTACATGGTGGTCATAAAGGGATGGACATGGTCAGAAACAATGCTCAGGTAGGCCGTGGCATTTAAACGATGCCCAATTGGCACTAAGGGGCCTAAAGTGTGCCAAGAAAACATCCCCACACCATTACACCACCACCACCACAGTGGAAGCAAGGCATGATGGATCCATGTTCTCATTCTGTTTATGCCAAATTATGACTCTACCATCTGAATGTCTCAACAGAAATCGAGACTCATCAGACCAGGCAACATTTTTCCAGTCTTCAACTGTCCAATTTTGGTGAGCTTGTGCAAATTGTAGCCTCTTTTTCCTATTTGTAGTGGAGATGAGTGGTACCCGGTGGGGTCTTCTGCTGTTGTAGCCCATCTGCCTCAAGGTTGTGCGTGTTGTGGCTTCACAAATGCTTTGCTGCATACCTCGGTTGTAACGAGTGGTTATTTCAGTCAAAGTTGCTCTTCTATCAGCTTGAATCAGTCGGCCCATTCTCCTCTGACCTCTAGCATCAACAAGGCATTTTCGCCCACAGGACTGCCGCATACTGGATGTTTTTCCCTTTTCACACCATTCTTTGTAAACCCTAGAAATGTTTGTGCGTGAAAATCCCAGTAACTGAGCAGATTGTGAAATAATCAGACCGGCCCGTCTGGCACCAACAACCATGCCACGCTCAAAATTGCTTAAAGGTCCCGTTTTTCGTGTTTTTTTGAAGCTTTGGTTGTGTTTACAGTGTGCAATATAACATGTGTTCATGTTTCGCGTGTAAAAAAACACAGTATTTTTCACACAATTTACTTATCTGTATACTGCTGTTTTCACTGTCCTCAAAACGGCTTGAAAGATTTCCCTGTTCTATGAAGTCCCTCCTTCAGAAATACGTAACGAGTTCTGATTGTGCCAGCGGTTCCCGTGTTGTGATTCGACAGAAGCTTAGCGCACGCAGAGCGCACGTTACCGGAAAGGTCACGCCTCTTACCATAACGGGGATGCATGCGCTCAATGATCTCTAAGTACAGTGTCCCTGGGAAAGCCAAACAAAGGTGACTTGACTCCGGGATGAAAATAACAGCGTCTCGACGACATGGCAACAAACAAACTATACGAACGCAAACGAACGCAACACTTCCTATTCTCCACGCGGGAGCAACAAGACCACGCCCCCTTTTTCGCGTGTTCTTGTGGGCGGAGGTTAGCCGACATACTGCTCTACTGACGTAATTAAAGCAGGAAATACCAGGATGTAGTCCTAACCAGCCGTTCGCTGTAGGCTTTGAAAGGGAACTTCTGTTAAATAAAATATCTCGCTTGGCATTGAACTTTGAGCTTTATAATTTTACAGGTATTATAAATGCTCTAACAGCAACATTACACACTAACTAAAGTTTGAAAAATGGGATCACGAAGAACAGGACCTTTAAATCACCTTTCTTTCCCATTCTGACATTCAGTTCAGGAGATTGTCTTGACCAGGACCACACCCCTAAATGCATTGAAGCGACTGCCATGTGATTGGTTGATTAGATAATTGCATTAATGAGAAATTGAACAGGTGTTCCTAATAATCCTTTAGGTGAGTGTATATTCATATTCACATTTTTTTAACACACCAGGGTGACTAGGGGCATAAAATTGTCCAGCCATGACTTCCTGTTCCACAGGAGTAAATATGAGGAAACAAAAAGGCCAAATTCCCTTAATTATTCATTACAATGAGTAAAACCAAAGAATATAGTTCTGATGTGCAGCAAAAGAATGTTGAGCTTCACAAAATAGAAAGTGGCTGTAAGAAAATAGCTAACCCATTGAAAATCCATTTCCACCTTCAGGGCAATAATTAATAAGTTCCAATCAACTAAAGATTTTACAAATCTGCCTGAAAGAGGACATACATCTAAATCGCCCTAATGCACGGTGAGGAGGAGAGTTTGAGTGGACAAAGATTCTCCAAACTCCAGCATATTCAGTTGTCAGACACGACTGGAACTTCAAAATGGACCTGGTTCTATGGTCAGATGAAACACACAAAAAAAAGAGCTTTTGGGCAGAAAACCCACCAGATGGATTTAAATTATGTTGTGGGCTTTTTTGCTGGAGGTCCTGGAAATCTTGTTCAGATACATGGCATCATGTATTCCAGCAAATACCAACTGGTACAAAATCAAACTTGACCGCTTCTGCAAGAAATTTTATTATGGGCCGTGGTTGATCTTCAATCAGGACAAATGATCTAAAACAAACATCAAAATCAACAGAAAAATGTGTCACTGAGCACAAAATTAAGCTTCTGCAATGGCCGTCCCAGTTCCCTGACCTGAACCCTGTAGAAAATGAGTTGGGTGACCTGAAGATAAGATGCACCAACATGGATCTGGCTGGGAATCTGAAGGATCTGGAGAGATTCTGAATTAAGGAATGGTCTCTGATCTCTTGTCAGGTGTTCTCCAAACTCATCATGCATTATAGAAGAAGACTCAGAGCTGCTATCTTGGAAAAATGAGGTTGCAATAATTGGGTGCCAATAATTGAGAATAATAATAGAGAAAAACATTTATTTCATAATGTGAGTTTCCCCCCACTTTCAATTGTTTTACTTCAATGAAAGGTTAGAATTTTTAGAAATTTTGGAATGAAAGATTAAAAGGATAAACAATGCAGGATTATTTTCAAAGCCTTCTTTGCTCATATTTTCCAAGGGTGCCAATATTAGTGGAGGGCACTGTACAATTAAGTTATGCATACATATTAAATGTTTAAAAGCCAATATCTACCACAAAATGATGTCAAATACAGTACATAATATGTGATGTGCTTAAAAATGATACTGTGGTGGAAATGTTAATCTTATTTTTGCATGTATTTAGACTATTGGACATTTTAGTTGGCAGCTGAAACACAGTCAAAGTGTAAAAAGTGTGTTTTAAGAAAGTTTATGTTGTAGTGCACAGGGTCCAAAGTGCTTATAGTTGAAGAAACACTGAATACACCCGACTGCTCACCTCAGAAGTAGGAGCTTCTCATGTGTACTTGAAAGCAGAAAAAATTCCTATTCCTACCAACACTCACTTCTTGCTGATCTCAGACTAGAGATAAAACCGCAGCAGCAAAACTAACACATACGCAATCAGAAACACACAAACTGAGCTTTGCAACCTCTTTGTGTCAGTGGAATTTTTATCAGGATTTGCGTGGGTGAAATCAATACGAGCTTTTACCGGGTCTTGGGAAAAGTTCAGCAGATTCCATCACAGTCCTCTGCATTGCTAAAGGTGTTGTGACAGCAAAGAAAAGTAAAAGGACACACTCAAGAACACGCACTCACTGTGGAGGATGTGTAGCGGAAAAAGATCTTCGTATTAACTTGTGATTGGATTGCCCGATTAACCAATAATTACAACAAAGCAGTTCTCAGTTGGTTTCAAGCTTATCATGATGAAGCATGTGAATTTGAGACTGACTGTCTTTTTAACCCACCGGCTCCACATTTATACAATGCAATCCTTTGACCAATATTCTTCACAGTGGAAACTAGCCAGCCTATCCCTCCTGGAAATCGCTTTTCTTCCTTGAGAGATTTCTTTCATTTGAATTTCACTGTGGGGAACGAATCAGCTGGTCCTAAGAAACTGTTCTAAGTGTGGTCACTACATTTACTACAACTACACACTTTTTGGAACTACGGGTAGTCTGTTTACAAGCAATTTTCTGTTTAGCTTTCCTTTCTCTTGTTTCTAAAATGAACAGAAAACAGGCTGGAGGGACTGTACTAATAAATCATTCAGCTTCTGTTCTTCTCCTCTAGTCTCATAAATAAACGTGCAATGCGAATACATCTTTAATAGAGCAGCATACACATTTTATTTCTAAAAGTCCTGTAGTGACCAAAGCTTCTCGAAAAATAAAGATGAAGCTAAAGTAAATACAATGCTGTAGGATGGACTGTGAAGCGTTCATGGTAAGATGGTCAAAGGGAATGAGAGAGCAAACATGTTCTTCATTCAGTTATACATGAGAAAGTATAAATGTCAAGTGAGTTATGTATGATAAATGTTCATGACTAATGCATCATCTGCAACATATGTGAGGCCTGCGAAAGGTGGCCTATTCGAATCTGACCCTTCAGGTCATTTGGAGGCATCTTCATGTGCATAAGGAACAGCTGCGCTCTGGATATTGATGCAAAATTAGTTCAGTGGTTCTCAACTGGTCGGTCGCTGCCCAAAAATGGGCTGCAGGTCTGCCGGTATCGTGGACAGCAGGGGAAAATCAATGCCACATGCAAAAACCCTGACTGTATAAGTGCTTAATAATTAGCATAGCAAAATAGATAGACTTGTGACCTTTTAAAAAGGGAGCATAAGCAATCAAATTCTTAAGTATTTTGGCAGAAGTTCATCATGATAGAAGCTAGTCAAGTTAGGCAATTGTCAAAATGGACAGGTTGCTCGACACAACCCTTCATTCTTGAAAACCATGAACAAAACTGCAAAAGGTCAAATAAAATGCAGTACATTAAAGTTCACTTGCAGTAACCTAATTTGCCAATTGACCTTTTGTCTGTCATGTTAGTTCATGTCTTCCCCATATCAGCCTATGCAGTTCTTGATTACATTAAGAGGCTAAATTATAATGTTTGGTTTTAAGGGCCTTTTTGTTTCATTTGATGCCCAATGCAAAATATGGGTCTTGAAAAAAAACCATTTAAAGGGGTAGTTCACCCAAAAATGAAAATTCTGTCATCATTTACTCACTCTCAACTTCTTCCAAACTTGTAGGAATTTCTTTCTTCTGCTGATCAGAAAAGAAGATATTTGAAAGAATATGGAGACCTAAACAGTTGATGGACTTCCATCCCTGTTGAAAGAACCAGCATATGCTGGTTAGGTATGATTTGAAGCTGGCACCTGGTTTGAGCTAGTTTATGCCGGTCCTTAGTTGGTTATGAGCTGGTTTAGGCTGGTCCTGAGCTGGTTATAAGCTGGTCGTGAGCTGGAGCTAGTTTCTTAGGACCAGCACTTGACTGGCTTAAACCGGCTAAGGACCAGTGTAAACCAGCTCAAACTAGCTGCCATGCTTCAACATATACCTAACCAGCATATGCTGGTGTAGGGAAAAAACATACATTTACATTTAGTCATTTAGCAGACGCTTTTATCCAAAGCGACTTACAAATGAGAGCAACAGAAGCAACTAAAACAGTTAAGGGCAACAATATGCAAGTTTTGTAACAAGTCTCAGTTAATCTAGCACAGAACACATAGGACATAATTTTTTATTATTATAAATAAACAAGCAGAAAATGAATAGAGTGACAAGTGCTATTCTTTATTGGTCAGGTGCTGCTGAAAAAGATGTCTTTGGATGTTTTTTGAAAGTGGCTAGGGCTGCCACTAACGACTATTTTTATATCGACTAATTTATCGATTAATCTATCGACTAATTTATCGCAATAATTTTCAACAATTTTACTTAAAAACATTTAATTTAACTTGCAATGTTGGCCTTCAGTAGTGTACTATAAAAAAGTATAAATGTAAACAAGCCTTTGACAAAATGTAAAACTAAAAGAGTAAAAATGTAAAAAGGTGCAAATTTGTAAACCAACATAACAAAAAAAGATAATATCAGCAAATACTTTTTATATAGAATAGTGTTGTCACGATACCAAAGTTATGACTTCGATACGATACCAGACTAAAATACCTCAAAACCGATACTGAATCGATACCATGGCAAAAAACTGTAAAAGTAATTGACTAATATGACAGAACTTACTATTCATTGTTTTATCATTGTTTCAGGGTTAAAAAACCCTAAAAACTCACTTGGCCGGCATGTTCCTGCCCTGCCCTGCTTCACACAGAATATTAGGTCTGGCACTTTAAGAGCTGCACGGACCTAATTCATTATAACACCCGATTTCTCATTCAACACTGTATACGTTCACTAAAGACATATCCGACTGCGTTTACCCGAATACTCGCCAGGATGTGCTTTTTTACATATTTTTTACCATTCAAACCCAATAATCCGCGAAACTGGCGTCACGATCTGTCTGAGTGAAAGGCGGCTGCGCGCGCTTCAGGTCGGAGTCGGGCAGCGCGCGCGAGCACGCCACCGCCGCGCCACACTTTTCTGTTGCTTTCTTTTTCCTGAGCTACGCGTATACACTCACCTAAAGGATTATTAGGGACACCACACTAATACTGTGTTTGACCCCCTTTCGCCTTCAGAACTGCCTTAATTCTACGTGGCATTGATTCAACAAGGTGCTGAAAGCATTATTTAGAAATGTTGGCCCATATTGATAGGATAGCATCTTGCAGTTGATGGAGATTTGTGGGATGCACATCCAGGGCACGAAGCTCCCGTTCCACCACATCCCAAAGATGCTCTATTGGGTTGAGATCTGGTGACTGTGGGGGCCATTTTAGTACAGTGAACTCATTGTCATTTTCAAGAAACCAATTTGAAATGATTCAAGCTTTGTGACATGGTGCATTATCCTGCTGGAAGTAGCCATCAGAGGATGGGTACAAGGTGGTCATAAAGGGATAGACATGGTCAAAAACAATGCTCAGGTAGGCCGTGGCATTTAAACGATGCCCAATTGGCACTAAGGGGCCTAAAGTGTGCCAAGAAAACATCCCCCACACCATTACACCACCACCACCAGCCTGCACAGTGGTAACAAGGCATGATGGATCCATGTTCTCATTCTGTTTACGCCAAATTCTGACTCTACCATCTGAATGTCTCAACAGAAATCGAGACTCATCAGACCAGGCAACATTTTTCCAGTCTTCAACTGTCCAATTTTGGTGAGCTCGTGCAAATTGTAGCCTCTTTTTCCTATTTGTAGTGGAGATGAGTGGTACCCGATGGGGTCTTCTGCTGTTGTAGCCCATGCACCTCAAAGTTGTGCGTGTTGTGGCTTCACAAATGCTTTGCTGCATACCTCGCTTGTAACGAGTGGTTATTTCAGTCAAAGTTGCTCTTCTATCAGCTTGAATCAGTCGGCCCATTCTCCTCTGACCTCTAGCATCAACAAGGTATTTTCGCCCACAGGACTGCCGCATACTGGATGTTTTTCCCTTTTCACAACATTCTTTGTAAACCCTAGAAATGGTTGTGCGTGAAAATCCCAGTAACTGAGTAGATTGTGAAATACTCAGACCGGCCCATCTGGCACCAACAACCATGCCACGCTCAAAATTGCTTAAATCACCTTTCTTTCCCATTCTGACATTCAGTTTGGAGTTCAGGAGATTGTCTTGACCAGGACCACACCCTAGCTCTAACAGCAACTGCCATGTGATTGGTTGATTAGATAATTGCATTAATGAGAAATTGAACAGGTGTTCCTAATAATCCTTTAGGTGAGTGTATATTTGACTGTTCTGCTTCCATTGTTTAGTGAACGGTGGAAGCAGAGCTCACACACACGTCCTCACTCCTGCTGTCACACATCGACACAGATTAAGAAATACTGCTCTTATTAGAGTGCTGTCAAAGTAGCCTACCGGTAGCTACTAATAGGCTACAATTTCATATCGTGCCCAACTTACCCAGTCGACTAAAAATATTGACGTTGACTAATTATCAGTGTCGACTCAGTCGATTGTATCGACCAATCGCGACAGGCCTAGGCTACAGACTCGGCTGCTCGAATTGAGATAGGCAGGTCGTTCCACCAGGTGGGAACGGTCCAGGAAAAAGTCTGTGAGAGTGATTTCATGCCTCTTTGGGATGGCACCACGAGGCGTCGTTCACTTGCTGAACGTAACCTTCTGGAGGGTGTGTAAGTCTGAACGAGCGAGTTTAGGTATATTGGTGCAGAGCCTGTGGTTGCCTTGAAGGCGAGCATCAGTGCCTTGAATTTGATTCGAGGGGCTATTGGCAGTCAGTGCAGACTGATGAAGTGAGGCGTGACGTGCGCTCTCTACAGCTCTTTAAAGACCACCCTCACCGCTGCATTCTGGATCAGTTGCAAGGGTTTGATAGTGCATGCCGGAAGGCCCGCTAGAAGAGCATTACAGTAGTCCAGTCCGGAGAGAACAAGAGCTTGGACCAGGAGTTGTGTGGCCTGCTCTGATAGGAAGGGTCTAATCCTCCTAATGTTGTATAGCACAAATCTGCAGGACCGGGTTGTTGCAGTAATGTGGTCAGTGAATTTTAGCTGATCATCAATCACAACTCCAAGGTTCCTGGCTGTCCTGGACGGAGTTATGGTTGAGGAACCTAGCTGAATGGAGAGATTATGGTGAAGTGCTGGTTTGGCTGAGACCACAAGCAGTTCTGTCTTTGCAAGGTTGATAAGCAGGTGATGTTCCTTCATCCAGGCAGAAATGTCTGTCAGGCAGGCAGCAATACGAACGCCAATTGTGGGATCATCTGGTTGAAATGAGAAGTAGAGTTGAGTGTCGTCAGCATAGCAGTGATAGGAAAAGCCATGTTTCTGAATGACAGATCCCAGTGATGGAAGTCACTATGGAAGTCAATGGGATCTATCAACTTTGGTTGCAGACATTGTTCAAAAAACGTTTTGTTCAGCAGAACACAGAAATTCACACAGGTTTGGAACAACTTGAGGATTTGGCGGAGTAAATGGTGACAGAATTTTCTTTTTTGTGTGAACTATCCCTTTAAGAGCCACTGAATTAGTCGTTGTAGACTACTTAACTTGTGCAAACAGTGACTCCACTTCTGGACATATGAACCACATTTTAAAATGTAGGAAGTTCATTGCATTAGATGACCAAATAACTTTACCATAACTTTTCCTAGCCATTTTTGCAATAGTTTTAACTAACTGGTCCCAAAGTGATTTTTATTGGATGTATGAAATAATTTCCCCTCAAGGCGTCTTAGCAGAGTATCCACAAGTGTTAATAATGTGCTAACTACATGTTCCAAAATGTTGCAGTACTTTTTTGTACTTTATATTATATTGTATAATTTTAAACCCATTACACCTTATGTTGTGAAATGTTTTTCTTGAAAAATGTTGCTAAGCTTCTATAAAAAATAAATGCTTGGTTTAATATTTTGTTATCTAACAATGGTATTCATGTACAATTTTTAAGTGTGACTTAAATGTCTAAATACTTTTAGGGAAGTTTATTGGACACATTAAACATTTATAGGTATATTTAGGTATATTTTTCATCAAGTGTGCAGTTGTACAGTTTCATTTTTTGCATCTTTAAATAAATATTTACATGTTCTGTATCTGTTGTGTCTGCTTTCTTTTTCTAGAAGATAACTAAGCCTTTAAATCTCTTTTGTTAAAGCTTTACAATGCTTGACAACTCCTAAATAATTGGTATGTGTAAATAATGTAATACTTAATTTAGAAATTATAAATTGATTATTAATAAAGTATAAAAATAAAATTATTAAACACGTTATAGATATGCTTATAATAAAGCAATTATAGCTGTATTTATAAACTGCTTACTAATGTATATAAATGCTTTATAAATGATGAATCGACTATTTACTAATGCTTAACTAATGATTCAAAACGGTTGAGCTGCTTAATATTTTGTGGAAACTATGATAGAGTACATTGTTTTTCAGGATTCTTTGATGAATCTAAGGTTCAAAAGAACAGAATTTAATTGAAACATAAATCTTTTGTAACACTAAAAATGTCTTGACTATCACTTTTGATCAATCTAATCAGTTTTTGAGGGGGAAAAAAATATTAATTTCTCTCCAAAAATGTTACTGACCACACATTTTTTTAACAGTAGTGTATTCAATTGTATTCTTTCATGTTTTAATATATGTTTACATCAGGAAGTTTGGTCTGAGTTGTGCTAAATATATGCACAGTGTGACCTGTGCAGGATAAGTAAATGTTGAGGCACTGTTATTGAACATAGTATACTCTGTGTAAGCTTTAATGAAGCATTAATGAAGTCGCAAACCACAAACTGTGACTAACATTGTGTGCCTGTGATTGTGTTTTCTCTCTGCAGAGCCACAGCTAAAAGGCATCGTCACCCGTCTGTACAACCAGCACGGCTACTACCTGCAGATGCTACCGGATGGCACCATGGACGGCACAAGGGACGAGAACAGCTGCTTCTGTAAGCGTGTGTTCTTTCTCACTTGTAATTCACACCTGACAGGCGCAGCGTGACCTCTGGTTGGTCAGTTGTAGAAACTATTGAGTTGTGTCTGTGTGTGTCCGTTCCTGCGGCTGCTAGACAGACATAAAATGAACTTTTGTTGGTCGTGTCATTCATTTCCTCTGTCTTACAGTCTCCTCACGTACATCTGTCTGTCTGTTGTAATTAATTTGAGAGCCAGTGTTGGCATATGTCCCCTATGTCAGGCCTAAGGCCAGGTGTATAACACTTATGGTCACTGGTACAACTCTGGGGATTCACACTCAGCGGAACTGAAGAATATTTGTCTTGACTGGAATTAAGGCCAGGCCCGATAATTAGAAGAGGATTTTCACATATTCTTGGCCATGTTGTGTATTTTAATCAGATGTCTGGAAGTGATTCACTTATTCAGTTTTTATGATAATATGGTAAATGACCGTTCGCAAAGACCGATGTCCGACAAGCCGCACTCTCACACCACACACACGTTCTCACGCAGTGAAAAACACATCGCAGAGCAAAGACAACGAACTGACAGACAGGACAGAGCAGGTTACTTTTAATATGAAACAAAGTCTCAACTCTTAAAAAAAGTAAAGTAATGTAAACAATAAATACGTTTTGTGGCTCTTTAATCAGTCCTTCCAGAAAAATGCGGCTTTTTTTGTGATTGTTGCGGGCAAAAATCCTTGATTATGCGGCACGTTTTCTTAAAAAATGCGATGAAAAATGCGGGATATTTATGCAATTTTATGCGATAAAATTGCGGGAACTTGCAAAAACTGCGGTTTGATGAGAAAGAGAAAAAAAGCACTACATCACATAAAGTGCTGGAATATTTAAGTTCTCATCTTGTTTTATTGAAGACCTTAATAATGGCTCAAATTTACAAAACATTTAGTCAATCAAGTTCTGTAGCTTTACAAAAGGAATATGCTACAACTTCTGAAAAAATTAATAAATAACTTCCTGTTTTACAGATGTCGCTATACAAAACAGACATTTGAGTGCTTCCAATGCACAAAGTGCAATCTCTTAAAGGGTTAGTTCACCTAAAAATGAAAATTCTGTCATTAATGACTTCCCTTTATGTTGTTGGACACAAATTAAGATATTTTAGTTGAATTCCGATGGCTCAGAAAGGCCTCCATTGGCACAATGTACACTCTCAAGACCCATAAAAGGTAGCCTACTAAAGACGTCGTTACAAAGTCCATCTCACTACAGTGGTTCTACAATAACTTTATGAAGCGACGATAATAGTTATTGTGTGCAAAAAAAACTAAATAACGACTTGTATAGTGATGACTGATTTCAAAACACAGCATCATGATGCTATGAATCATCGAGTCGATTCATGATTCGGATCGCGTGTCAAACTGCTGAAATGTGACTTTGGCGATCCAACCCGCTGAATCGACTCATTGATTCATAGCGCTTCAAACCGCTGAATCAACTCATTGATTCATAACGCTTCAAACCGCTGAATCGACTCATTGATTCATAACGCTTCAAAGCTTCATGATGCTGTGTTTTGAAATCAGTCAGCACACAGGGAAACTGCTTTGCTCTTTTGCTGTTATTTTTGTTGGCCAATGGGAGTTTGTGCTTCATCATGGTTTCACCAGTATCTATGGTTTCTCCATGGGGTTTGAAGCTTTTCGATGACGTTCGCGTCGGGTAATCACGTCACTTCAAAACGTTCCCATGGCAATAGACGGAAATGGCGGCTCTTGTGTGAAGTAAACGAAAATTTTTCAACTTTCTGCTAATATACATGACTTTTTTTGCAACGAAAATGCGGGGATTATGAAATCATGATAGCCCGCATATTTTGCACGCGGAAATAGGCAATTTATGCGGCGAAAGTGCGGCGTATTTGAAAAAATGCGGCCCCCGCATGAATATGCGGACTTTGGCTGATTATGCGTTAAATCACGCGATCGCATAATCGCGTTTTTCTGGAGGGACTGTTTAATGTGTGGTGACAGGTCACTGTAGCGTCTCAGTTAAAGCTGCTCGTGAACCGATCATCTCTTCCTTAATTTATAGTATCAAATAAACATGAATGAACTTCAGAAGGAATGTTGGTTCAACCGCAGAAAGACTTCCGTACACAGCGTTTTTCAAATTCAAGTCCACCGATGTTAATCTACTAACTCTCTTGACTGCTTTGTTAGACACAAATGGCGGATTCGGTGGATGGTGGATTATGATTGGTCAGATCGCCTGTCAATCAAACTCCCAGTGAAGGGTGAATTGTTGTTTTAACAATGTCCGAGCTGGCATTATTTAGTATGTCACTCACATTGCAAAAACCAAACAAAAGCCGGCTTTGAAAGTCCATGCGTTTGTGTTTTTCCATTCAACTGTGCTATTTTTCCATTTTTTACCTAAACACATTAGACGGACGTGTTTGCCAATTGCACTCACATCTTTTGAAGCATCTCATCCATGACATGCCGTTCTAAAAACACAGCGCTTAAAGGGATAGTTCACTCAAAAATAAAAATAATCCCATAATATCCCATAAGTTTATAAAATAAAATATCTAGCTTCTGCCAGATGCCTTCCATATTCAACTTACGAAGAAAGTGTGTAACGCCGCCTCTCGCAGTTCAAAAACGTTTACGCTACGTCTTACATCATACGTCACGACAGTTGCACTTTTTCTGCAAGTTGAATACTGAAGGCGGTCTGGCGGAAGCTAGATATTTTACTTTATAACATGTTAAATATGGATACATTTTTCTTACCCAAACGCATCGCTTTGCTTAAGGCCTTCTTAACCCACTGCAGCCGTGTGGATTACTTTTATAACTGATGGATGCACTTTTTTGGGCTTCAAATTTGGGCTGCCATTCACTGCCATTATAATGCTTGGATTAGCCAGGACATTTTTAATATTTTTTAACTCCGATTGTATTCGTCTGAAAGAAGAATGTCATATACACCTGGGATGGCTTGAGGGTGAGTAAATCATGGGGCGATTTTCATTTTTGGGTGAAACTATCCCTTTAAATGATAAGAAGTTCAACTCTACACTTTCCAGTTTTTTCCATTCCAATGCCTTGCTTCACGCGTCTTTACCCACAAAAACTAGTTCTGTGTGAATGGCCTCTTAGAATTAAGTTAGAATGCCAATGCAAATAGTTGTAAACAAAACTGCATCAAAACCATTGCACGTTTCTCAGCAACACACAGCGGTATTTCGTCACTGAATTAATCTGCATTTAACTAATCATTGGAGTGATTGATTCAATAACCCATTCATAAAAACATGGGCTGCATCCAAATCCCATCCTGTCTGAGTAGCTACTACACATTTGAATTTACTTTGTGATTGTTAAAAAAGTATGTTGTATATAGTATGAATATGGGTTGTATGAATGAAATTTGGATGTACTACATTGCGATGCTGCTGCGTCACTTCACTGCTATTCATAAGCTGTCCTTCGAAGGATGCAGACTTCGAAGTCTGTGAAGGTCAGACCGAGCGTTGTTAAATGGGACGGTCTAGCCTATCCGCCTTTTTCCTGAACACAGAAATCTTGCCCGACTCGTGGCAGAATTATCCATTAAATTTCCAGTCTATGATGTTTCTAGTCAAATTAAGCTATTTTTCCGAGCTGATAATGTAACGTTAAAGCTATGAAAATGTTTTAAAAAAGCACATGGCTCCATAGTACCATCACTTTTGTCAGTGCCTCACCTCACCCGTCAAAGTTAAAAGAGTGCATGACATGAAGCTGCCCGACGTTAGCACCATGAAAACAGATGGCTACTCATATCCTAGAGCTCGCAATTGGATGAAGTTCGGTGGATTTGTCCTCAAAATTATGGAGCATACTTTTTTGGGGGAGTATTTTAAGTGCTGCAAGCCATGCTCATTTTCTCCTGTCAGTCTTTGGAATAAAATGCAAGGCATATGGCGCTGTATACAGACATTCTTTTCAGATTTGCTGGTGCTCAAAACACGTTTTTTTATTTATTTAGTTTATTGCTGTTGTTGTGGCAGCCAACAACAGCACAGTTTAACCCCGTACTCATTGAATTTTTTAGTAATGCTCTAAAAGGTTTTTTAATGAATTGAGTCGCTCTTTTTTCCCCCGTTTTAACTATGGGTTCCTATGGAGACCGGAACAGGACAGCTTCCAAACGGAAGTTAGAATCAATCATGGCAGCGCTCACCGTTTGCTCAGGAAATAGGATTGTTCTTATAGGATTGTTCTTGGGGCTTAGCAACTGTGAAAGTTGCCGTTGACGAGTGTCAATATCATTGGGACTGGATTTTTTATTTATTCATTTATTTATATTGAACTGTCTGAAAACAAAAGAGGATTCACAACCTGTCTTAATATTTTCCATTTATGGTCCATTTATGTACATAGTAAAGAGTATAAACAATCTATAAAATTGCTATAAAGATATGTCAACATGTGAACAGATTTAAAGTTTTTTTTTAAATATTCAAGTTTAAACCCAGAAATACATTTAAAAGTGTAATCCAGCATTTTCTCTCAAAAAATATTCAGTCGTCCTTGGCGCACTATGAATCTTGGGATAGGTTTGTGTCCTCTCGGGAAAGTAAAGTGGGACAGCTAATAGTTTGGGCTCTGTTGTTAACCTTTAATAGTATAGTAATGTGCAAGTAAGGGCTCCCATATAGTTTACAGCATTATCTTTAAGAAACGTTTAGTTATAATTTGCCAGCAGCCAAATCACCCTGTAGCCCAAGACTGGTTTCCCACTGAAGCTAAGCAGGGCTGAGCCTGGTCAGTACCTGGATGGGAGACCCAATGGGAAAACTAGGTAGCTGCTGGTATAAGTGTTAGTGAGGCCAGCAGGAGGCGCTCACCCTGTGGTCTGTGTGGGTCCTAACACCCCAGTATAGTGATGGGGACACTATACTGTAACAAGCACCGTCCTTCGGATGAGATGCTAAACTGAGGTCCTGATTCTCTGTGGTCATTAAAAATCCCAGGATGTCCTTCGATAAAGAGTAGGGGTGTAACCCCGGCATCCTGGCCAAATTTGCCCATTGGCCCCTGTCCATCATGGCCTTCAAATCTTCCCCATATATATATATATATATATATATATATATATATATATATATATATATATATATATATATAAAAATATAATGATTGGCTTCATAACTCTGTCTCCTCTCCACCAATCAGCTGGTGTGTGGTGAGCGTTCTGGCGCAATATGGCTGCCGTCGCATCATCCAGGTGGATGCTGCACATTGGTGGTGGTTGAGGATATTCCCCCCTTCCATGTAAAGTCCCTAGAAAAGCACTATATAAATGTAACAAATTATTATTATTATATTTGAATTGATTTAAGGACAGACACATTTTTTTCAGTAAACCACTGTTAAATAAAAATAAATAAAAAGCAATTTTGTAAAACTACTGTACCGTGACTTCAAACCGTCAGTTTTTTGTACCGTTACACCCCTACTAGGCACACTTCCAGGTGGCTGTGTTGAGTAAAGTTGGAGCTAAGCTTTGCAGGACAGTGGTCCTCCAGGAGCAGGTTTGGACACCCCTGTTCTACCTTTTTTACTACCTAAGAGTGTATAATGTTTAGCCAATCTCAAAATGAATACCTATTTCTTAGCCTGACGTCGTCATACTCAGATTGTAGTCAGAATAAGAGTCTGATACTGCGCCATTGGGCTGTGATTATGGGGGGTTTCAACCGAACCAGGAAAGAAAATGCCTCTGCACTCAATTGGTTAGACCTACAACCAATCAGAGCGACGGAGCGACGCATAGTTGTCAACAGAACTCAACTGCACGCACACTGGAAGAAGTAGAAGAAGAAGATGAGTGTAAACGATCTTTGCCGGTGTTGTAAAAATAATTGAAGGATGTACGGAGTATTTATCAACACAATCATCATTTTTGAGAGAAATAGTAAAGGTGAATGCATATACAAACAAGTTCTCCGTTTAGGATTAGAACGAATTCAACCCAAGCGCTCTTTGGTGACGTGGATGATTACGCTACTGTTGAGCATCTGTCCATCATCGTATAAAGCTGACAATTTGATTGGTCCGGACAGCTCTGGTTCGAGCATAGTTGCTCCACAACGGATCAAGTCCAGACCGAACTTCTCAACCTCAAATGTTGTGGGCGGGGCTAAGTTCGGCTAGCATCCAGGCTACCTATTTCTCATACTTTTTCTCAACTATTTTCTCAATTCAGTGTGGACGCAACTTAAGTTTCTGCAAAGAACCACTGCAGAATATTTAGTTACCCCAAGATCTTGGTATTCCATTTCTGGAAGTTAATTCTTCTGTACAGGTTCAACCTGAGGTCTCAATGGTACAATCTTTTTTTTAGGTTGAGTCACCATGACATGCCGTTCATGAAGGGAAATAGACAGTAAGGAGAGAGAATGTGATGTCTCACAAGCTCTTGTGCCTTATGTAGCTCTATGTGAGTTTTTTTGTGCGTGTAACAGATTGAGAAGTATTTTATTGGGATGGCAGTTGTCAGGGTGCGCTAGAGTAGCACATTCCTGCCTGGGTTGTCAAGGACTTGCTTACATGTCACGCTTGTCTATTGAAATGACTGTCGCACATATTAAATAACCATACTACTGCAGCGCCCCATGAACGTTGTGACAGGGCGTTCTGACATGAATCCTAAACACTTCACGCCCAATGAGGTGAATTTGATGGTGCTAAATCGTTACAATAATGTCCGACAGCAATTACATACGGTCATATATCTGTCCAACTCTGGCAGGAAAATCTCACTCAAGACTAATTGCAGAAATATTTATCAAGTGTTCCTTAGTCTGTGAGGGAATATCTCTCTAAGTCTTTTCCTCCCTCTCGTTGCCATTTATTTTGCATGTTTAATCTTCTGCTATCTCTCAGAAGCAGTGATGTTCCATGAATTATCCATATCAAATACAATCCATCTTTCTATCAAGGACATCAGACGTAGGGCAGATAGTCCCTACTGGATACCTTCCCCCACCTCATACCATTATCTTTGCATACCTGTCAGTTTTACATCCTCTATTCTGTGTCGTTCACGTCTTCATCTCTGTTATCCTGTTTCATCCTATGTTACGTTGTCCCTAGTCTTGCGAAGCCAGACTTTTGACTCAAGAAAAGCTAAAATTCTGGCTGTCATTGCAGCTTATTCTGCCCAAGAACCGCCCACTTAGACAGGAAAAGACAGTTTGCAACCAACCACAGTTTTCAACCTGTGTATCCCATTCTCTCTGACACCTGACACTCTTCATCAAGTGTCTGATCTATTTCTTGATTTCGTCCCACAGCACAGTTCAACTTGATTCCTGTGGGTCTGCGGATAGTGGCGATTCAGGGAGCGAAGACTGGTTTCTACCTGGGCATGAACAGCGAGGGATATCTCTACACCTCTGTAAGTGCCTGAATGCTCTTTTAAGGATTGATGATTATCATCATTAGAACAATTATGCAGGTGCCCTCCATGTGTCTCCACAATAATGATTCACAGATAATTGACGATGTGCAGCTTTTAGAGAGGTAAATAATTATGCAGACAGTTTAATTAGTCTCCTCATATTAAAGAGTTTGGCCAAACAAACTGGTGTGCAAGAAGATGGCGTAATTAGGACGATGAAGACTCGTTCATTGGTGCTGAAAACGTCAGGCTTTGTTTATGCTGTGAAGTTACCCATTCTGGGCCTTGCACTGAAGACTTTGGACGCTCTCCGTGGTGCTGCATTTCTGGGTTGCTCTCTGTGGTGCTGAACTTCTCTGGTTATACACTATATTGCCAAAAGTATGCAAGTACAGGTGCTGGTCATATAATTAGAATATCATCAAAAAGTTGAAGTCAAAAATGTATTTCACTAATTCCATTCAAAAAGTGAAACTTGTATATTATATTCATTCATTACACACAGACTGATATATTTCAAATGTTTATTTCTTTAAATTCTGATGATTATAACTGACAACTAAGGATAATCCCAAATTCAGTATCTCAGAAAATTACAATATTACTTAAGACCAATACAAAGAAAGGATTTTTAGAAATCTTGGCCAACTGAAAAGTATGAACATGAAAAGTATGAGCATGTACAGCACTCAATACTTAGTTGGGGCTACTTTTGCCTGAATTACTGCAGCAATGCGGCGTGGCATGCAGTCGATCAGTCTGTGGCACTGCTCAGGTGTTATGAGAGCCCAGGTTGCTCTGATAGTGGCCTTCAGCTCTTCTGCATTGTTGGGTCTGGCATATCGCATCTTCCTCTTCACAATACCCCATAGATTTTCTATGGGCTTAAGGTCAGACGAGTTTGCTGGCCAATTAAGAATAGGGATTCCATGGTCCTTAAACCAGGTACTGGTTGCTTTGGCACTGTGTGCAGGTGCCAAGTCCTGTTGGAAAATGAAATCTGCATCTCCATAAAGTTGGTCAGCAGCAGGAAGCATGAAGTGCTCTTAAACTTCCTGGTATACGGCTGCGTTGACCTTGGACCTCAGAAAACACAGTGGACCAACACTAGCAGATGACATGGCACCCCAAACCATCACTGACTGTGGAAACTTTACGCTGGACCTCAAGCAACGTGGATTGTGTGCCTCTCCTCTCTTCCTCCAGACTCTGGGACCCTGATTTCCAAAGGAAATGCACAATTTACTTTCATCAGAGAACATAACTTTAGACCACTCAGCAGCAGTCCAGTCCTTTTTGTCTTTAGCCCAGGCGAGACGCTTCTGTTGTTCAAGAGTGGCTTGACACAAGGAATGCGAACACATTTTTGAATGGGTTTTGTTTCACAATCTTCTCCAGGGTGCGGTTATCCCTATTGCTTGTAAAAAAAATTCTACCACATCTTTTCCTTCCCTTCACCTCTCTATTAATGTGCTTGGACACAGAGCTCTGTGAACAGCCAGCCTCTTTTGCAATGACCTTTTGTGTCTTGCCCTCCTTGTGCAAGGTGTCAATGGTCATCTTTTGGACAACTGTCAAGTGAGCAGTCTTCCCCATGATTGTGTAGCCTATACAGAACTAGACTGAGAGACCGTTTAAAGGCCTTTGCAGGTGTTTTGAGTTAATTAGCTGATTAGAGTGTGGCACCAGGTGTCTTCAATATTTAACCTTTTCACAATATTCTAATTTTCTGAATACTGAATTTGGGATTTTCCTTAGTTGTCAGTTATAATCATTAAAATTAAAATAATTTATATATGAAATATGAAAAATATCAGTCTGCGTGTAATGAATGAATATAATATAATATACAAGTTTCACTTTTTGTATGGAATTAGTGAAATAAATCAACTTTTTGATGATATTCTAATTATATGACCAGCACCTGTATGTATTTAGGAGTTCCAATCACTTTCATGGTCAAAGGTGTATAAAATCAAGCACCTAGGCATGCAGACGCTTCTACAAACATTTGTGAAAGAATGGGTCACTCTCAGGAGCTCAGTGAATTCAAGCGTGGTACCGTGATAGGTTGCCACCTGTGCAATAAGTCCATTCGTGAAATGTACTCACTACTAAATATTCTATGGTCAACTTTTAGTCGTATTATAACAAAGTGGAAGAAATTGGGAACAACAGCAACTTAACCAGGAAGTGGTAGACCAAATCACAGAGCGGGGTCAGCGCATGCTGAGGCACACAGTGCGCAGAAGTCGGCAACTTTCTGCAGAGTCAATAGCTACTGACCTCCAAACTTCGTGTGGCCTTATTTAGATTAGCTCAAGAACAGTGCGTAGAGAGCTTCATGGAATGGGTTTCCATGGTGGAGCAGCTGCATCCAAGTCTTACATCACCAAGTGCAATGCAAAGTGTCGGATGCAGTGGTATAAAGCACGCCGCCACTGGACTCTAGAGCAGTGGAGACATGTTCTCTGGAGTGACGAATCACGCTTCTCTGTCTGGCAGTCCGATGGACGAGTCTGGGTATGGCGGTTGACAGGAGTAGGTACTTGCCTGACTGCATTGTGCCAAGTGTAACGTTTGGTGGAGGGGGTATTATGGTGTTTTTTTTCAGGGGTTGGGCCTTCTCGTCCAACATCAGTGCCTGACCTCACAAATACGCTTCTAGAAGAATGATCAAAAAATTCCCATAAACACACTCCTAAATCTTATGGAAAGCCTTCCCAGAAGAGTTGAAGCTACAAAGGTGGGCCAACTCCATAAACCCTACAGATTAAGAATGGGATGTCATTAAAGTTCATGTGCATGTAAAGGCAGGCGTCCCAAAACTTCTGGCAATATAGTGTATCATGGGGGTCCAATCATGTTCCTGCAGGGCCACCATCCTGCAGAGTGTACCTTAAATACTAATTAAACACACCTAAACCTGGTAATCAAGGTCTTCAGGAAGACTAGATACATTCAGGTTGGTGTGTTGGAGCAGGTTTGAGGCAGCCCTCCAGTAGCCGAATTGGACACCCCAGGGCATCAGAATGTTCAGGCCTGTGATCGTGTGTATTTTTTTATTTATTTATTTATTTATTTTTTCAGATTTAGGAGCTGTAATGTCACAACACCAAATAAAATGGTTCAGTTTGCAGTTCTGCACAGATAGACAACAATTCAAAAGCTTGGGGTCTGTATGATTTTTTTAAATGCTTTTTTTAAGTCTCTTTTGCTCACCAACAGTAAAAACAGTCATATTTTGAAATATTTCTATTTTAATACATTTAAAATGTAATTCATTCCTGTGATGGCAAAGTTGAATTTTCAGCATCATTACTCCAGTCTTCAGTGTCATGTGATCCTTCAGAAAGCATTCTAATATGCTGATTTGCTGATTTCTTATTATCAATGTTGAAAAAAACTATTTTTGTGAAAAGTATATTTGTATACAATTTTTCCGGGTTCTTCGATAAATCTAAAGTTTATACATAAAATAGAATATATATATAGAAAGAATAGCATATAAATGTCTTTACTGTCACCTTTTAACTGTTTATTAATGCATCCTTGCTTAAAATAATTACTTGGCCCAAACAGTTTTGAACGGTAGTATATTTAGCCACGAAACATTTTAAAAATATTAACCTCACTTTTAACAAGAGTTATACATTCTTAGAGAATATCAGAAATCTCTTGTGGCCCTAGAAACATTTCAAATCCTGTTTTCCTTATTCCCTTTAGCCATATTGGAGTGCCATTACTGCTCCCAAAGGTCAATCTTTCCTTTAAAATAAAAACAATAACAAGGGATTAGCCCGTGCAGTGTGACCAATTACCCAAATTGTGCTTGATGTGGAGTAGAGTGGAAAGCAGCAGCATTAGCAGGCAAGGTGGAGCAGATATTTAGACTGTGTCACGGCTAGAGCAGGATAAAGAGAACAGAGAGCGTGATGAGACAGCTCTCAGAGAGAGCTATTGAGTGTGTGTTTGTTAAGCTGTGCATGTGTGTGTGTGTGAGCGTGCATCCCAGAGCTGCCGATTAGAATGCGGGGATGAGAGAGCTTTTGTCTCCTGCCTTTCTGTGAACTGAGAAATGAGGGGATTTTCTTCTCAGAAAGTGGAGAGCGGCATTTGGTTCAAAGGCAACTGACTCTAATTCAGAGACTGTGTAGCTTACCGATGCGCTGCGAGCTTTGGGACACCCTGCTCTGTGTTGCTATCCTAAAACTGTCCCTCCTCCCTTCCCCTTTTCATGTTTTAGTTCTGGTCTGTCTGTCCTGGCCCCTGTCACCGCTTCCTCTCATTAGGACTCGTCCTTAACAGATTTGTCCTTTGCTTGCTACTGTAACCATCTGAATTTGTCCTTTCTTTTCCCTATTCCAGTCTTTGGCACTCAAACAAACAATATTTTCGCTTGCAGTCGAATCAGAGAACATTGCATTGAATTCTGGGTAAAATTGGGTGTTTTTATCAATGTCAGGGGGGTTACGTAAGCGGATTAATTTGGGAATGATATCTATGTTTACAATGCTGCTTAACCGGCATCTGGATGCAGGAAATCATACTGGGTTTTGTTATGTCACCAGTGCGTCCGTGTGTGCATTAGATTGTTTAAGCATACGTCAGGGTTTAAATGCGAGTGCAAGCGCGTGTTTGATAACCATCGGCTTAGAGAAAGCGCGTGTAACGGAACAGACAAGTGTGTCAGAGAGGCTCAGAGACTCGGAGGACACAGCCAATGGGGAAACACCTCAGTCCCCGGAGCATTTTTCCCTTCCGCATGCTCCCGTTCCCCTCCCCTCCCCTCCTCACTGCAGCTAAAGAGAAGGTCATTCATAATATGCCACTATATTGTCAAGCTCTATAAGTATCTTATTGTAATAAGCCCACGTAAATTAGACAAACTGCCTCAGGGATTGTGCTCCTCTGCCACATAATGGATTTCATACAGCCGCTTGGGCAGAGATTCTTCATGTCCTCATGCAGCATTTGGTGCAAAGCCTGTAATGACCATTAAGGTTTAAAATGCACTGTCAAAACTGGAAGGGGCCATTCAGCTGCATGATTTAAAAGGTTAAAATCCACCAAATGTGCAGTTATGATAATATGCCATTGTCATTTACTTTTGAATATGGCACATCTATAAAATACAAATGTCTTGGCTATCTCAAAGAACTCTCCTTTTTCTATTTAGTATTTTACGTTGGACGGCGCATGCAAGGAACAGATGTTTTATGGTAATGTAACCTTACTTTTTTATGTATTAATACTCTTATCTGCCGAAATAACATTTGGAAGCCCTTCACCCTTAAGATCTGATGAAAATTGTCTATGACGGTTATTTGCATCCCTTAATTAGAATTAGATTTAACTTTAATTTGTTTAATTTGTTCTGTTTAATGAAAAAGAAACATTCCAGCTTGTTGCTGAGCAAAACTTGCTTTCAACCAGATTGTTCCTTCGAGTCGATTATTTTCAGTTAATTGATCAAACGGTTCACAAAATAGTCTGGATAATTCATTAGCCACAACAGTCTGAATCAAAATGATTTTTAGAATCTTAAAGGTTCCAAAAGTGCAATGATGCCATTGAAGAACCATTTTGCATTCCCCAAAGAACCTTTCAAAAAATATTCTTAGTGTGAAGAACATTTCATGAATGATCTAAAATGGATCTTTTTTCATTTTAAAGAACTTGCAATGAAACGTTTCCATGGATGATAAAGGTTTTTCATGGAACCATAGATCCCAATAAGTAACCATTAGTTTTAAGAGTGTAATTTTAAGAGTGGGAATCAATTGGTCAAAAACAGGGAACCCCAATATTCTGTCATCATCATTACACATATTATATTTTTTTCTTCCAACGAAAAGGATATTTTTACAAAACAATTTTTGTTTTTACAACCGACCTCCCGAGGGACAACGTATCTGAGAGCATGGAGCTCTGGCCATGTTTGGCTTTTTGGACTTCGTTTATTTTACAGGAGGAATTTCCTCCAGGGTGTATTTCACTTTATTACCGCCCCAGAATGGTGTATCCTCCCTGTGATGCATTTTCAGAAAACCAGCCTGTCATTTCCTGGAGTTTTCATTCTTTCAGTGATCCATCGCAGTGATTTTTGATCCCTTTTTGCCTGGGGGGCTTCCATGGACACCCTGGAGCTTCTCACCTCCAGAGCTCCATTGCATTGATTTTTGACCCCTCTGACCGGCAAGGGTGAGCCCTGGTCGGCCTGGGCGACTGCCATGGACACCCTGGAGCTTCCCACCTCCAGAGCTCCATCGCGGTGATTTTTGACCCCTCTGACCGGCAAGGGTGAGCCCTGGTCGGCCTGGACGACTGCCATGAACATCCTGGAGCTTCTCACCTCCAGAGCTCCATCGTGTTGATTTTTGACCCCTCTGACTGGCCAAGGCTCACCCTGGTCGGCCTAGGGGACTGCCATGGACACCCTGGAGCTTCCCACCTCCAGAGCTCCATCGTGTTGATTTTTGACCCCTCTGACTGGCCAAGGCTCACCCTGGTCGGCCTAGGGGACTGCCATGGACACCCTGGAGCTTCCCACCTCCAGAGCTCCATCGCAGTGATTTTTCACCCCTCTGACCGGCCAAGGCACACCCTGGTCAGCCTAGGGGACTACCATGGACACCCTGGAGCTTCCCACCTCCAGGGCTCCATCGCAGTGATTTTTGACCCCTCTGACCGGCAAGGGTGAGCCCTGGTCGGCCTGGGCAACTGCCATGGACACCCTGGAGCTTCCCACCTCCAGAGCTCCATCGCAGTGATTTTTGACCCCTCTGACCGGCAAGGATGAGCCCTGGTCGGCCTGGGCGACTGCCATGGACACCCTGGAGCTTCCCACCTCCAGGGCTCCATCGCGGTGGAAACTGAATTCCATGCCCACCTGAGCTTCTCTTATAGACTAATGTGGATGGTAACTGTCAAGCTCCAAAAAGAAAAAAAAGCATAATCTAACCCATATGATGTTATATTAGTCTTTACGTAAAACACCACCCATGAAAAAGCTGATTGGACACTTATCTTTTTGTTTTCTATGAAAGAAAGAAAGTCAGATTGTTTGGAATGACATGAAGATGAGTAAAAGTTGACCGAATTTACAATTCTGGTTGAACTATTCTATCGACTTCCAAACGTACAGACATCAGCACTGAGCTGAAAGCTTTCCAGCAGCCTTCATTGTTCTGCGTCTTTAACTGTCCATGCAGCAGTTGTGTAGCCCTGGAGAGCGATGGGGAATGGACTGCTGAGGGAACCTCCACGCTATTGGTCTACGGTTATGTGGGCATCGAGGTCTATGAGATACCTGTTGTGGAGTTATGAAAATGGCTTCCTGATAAAAATAGAGCCTGGTCCCGTCCTGACCCATTTTATAGACAGTATGCTCTGGAAAAACCCTCCTGGGCTGAGCGAGAGAGGGTGAGAAAGAGAACATGAGAAAGATATGGGGAGTGGGAGGCGCTGACACAGTTGTAAGGTTCCTGACAGAAATAGTTATGGGCCTGTTGCCATGATCAGCCCATTATTCAGACGACACAGGCTTCAATTTAAAACTACTCGCTTCAAACAAATAACTTGCAGTATAATGGCATTGTCTGAGCACAATAGGTGCATGTGTGGGTGTGTGTGATTGTGTGACCTAAGACAGGATGTGTATAGTGTGTGTTGCGGTGCCTTTATCTTAGGTTTGATAAATGGTTTCTATAGACTCTCTCCTCTATAGATGGTATTGAGATTCAAAATGCTTCCGTCACTGAGATGCAATCACACCCATCACGCTACAGACTCAAAGAGAGACATGTGGTTTGTAAAGGTAAATGAAAAGCCGGAGACATACCGATATGAATCCAAAGTAGAACACATGCAATTGCTTCCAAACACACCTCATTCCCAGCATTCCCTCACAAGTCGACGAGGGACGGAGAGAGAGAGAGACAGAAGTGTAAGTGATTCAGTAATCTTCTCCTTCCCCCTTGCAGGTAATGAACTGCAGATTGTAGCTGTTCATCCCCATAAACCCTCTGCGGCATTTTAAGCTGCCTCCATTTCCCATAAGCCCCCTTATGAACCCTTTTACCCTTCAATTGAGAATCTTGTTATTCTGTGGCCTCTCTGTCTTTGCCCAAGGTGATCTAATTAGTATTAGTGTGTATATTTGAATGTGTTGATAGACACTAATATGTACGATATCATGTATATACAGTTGAGAGACATACTAATCTTTCCATGTCCTCTGGCAACTTTGGAGCTGAAATTTCTGGAACCTTTTTAAGTGATGTCTGTAGGGGATATTTGCACAATATTTGCTTTTAATGACACTTCAGGATCAATTAAACAATAAAAAGATGAGGAGCATGTTATACGGGGAAGAAGAATGCACTAAAGTTGGTTAAGGTATTAAAATGACAAAATGATACGGCAAGAAAGGCAAACTCCAGCGTATAATTAAATATGGGTTTTATTTTATTATGCAAAAGGCATAGAAAAACAAAACACTCACAGGAAATAAAGCACACATTGGCTACAGTGTAATCAGTTATTAATATTTTGTTGGTTCTCCCTTGTTTTTTTGATTACAGCAGACATTCTTCTGGGTATTGGCTCACAAAACATTGCGCATGTGTCATGCTCAGCTTCTTTCCAATCCTCCTTAAAGTCCCCATTAGGTTTTTTTGGCTTTTAGTATGAATATGTTAGACTTAAAGGGGTGGTTGATTATGATTTCACTCTTTTAACTTTAGTTAGTGTGTAATATTGTTGTTTGAGCATAAACAACATCTGCAGTTACAACGCTCAAAGGTCAAAGCAAAGGGAGATATTTACTTTTAAAGAAATCGCTTTTTAAGGACCACAAAAAACAGCTGGTAGGGACTACAACAAGTTTATTCACGGGTTAGTGAAATCAATAACCCTAAAATGTACATAAACCCTGCACCCGGGAACACGCAACAAAGGCCATGTTGAGAAAAAGAAGAGTTGTTGTAGTAGAGCACATTTGGGAGTCTGCTCAAGCTGTCGCATCCGTCTTTTCACATTTATTGCAATACAGTACGTAACACAAATGCAATAGCATATCATAAAAGCAAGATGACAACATAAGTTATAACCGTAATTAAACTAAACGATACCTGTTCTATCTTCATGCGGCATGTATTCTCTGACTCTGAAGGCATCTTACAACAGTTCCCACATGAGCGATTTATAGATTATCCTGACAGAAAATGCTAATCAATGTCTTGAAGATAGTTTACTCCACTTCAGAAATGTCCTGTTGCATTCTACATGTTGTCACTTCTTCATGAGTCTCTCCATCATTGTCCGACTCTGGTTTAAACATAAAAGGCTGAACAGTTTTTGACATATTCAGTGCGTGTCTGCGTAATCGAAGCTGCTAAAACGAGCTCTTGAAGCTCCGCCCTCTTCTTGAAAGGGGGCTGGGAGCAGCAGCTCATTTGCATTTAAAGGGACACACACACAAAATGGCATGTTTTTGCTCACCTTCAAAAAGTGACAATTTTAACATGCTATAAAAAATTATCTGTGGGGTATTTTGAGCTAAAACTTCACATACACACTCTGGGGACATCAGAGACTTATTTTACATCTTGTAAAAAGGGCCATCATATGACCACTTTTACGGTTATCTATAAGCTATAGTGTGCTCCAAAACAACAAAATTTGCATTTAGAAGATATAAGCATTCAAAACTTACAGTCTCTCACTTCTACCAGTACACTCTAAAAATGCTGGGTTAAAAACAACCCAAGTTGGGTTGAAAATGGACAAACCCAGCGGTTGGGTTAAATGTTTGCCCAACGTGCTGAGCAGTTTTTTTAACCCAACTATTGTTTAAAAATTACTATATGGCTGGCTTAAAATTAACCCGAAATAGGTTGGGAATTAAAAATCAGACACATAATTACTAGAGGAAACAATAAAAATCAAAAGGTGAACATTTATTAATAAGCAATTTAATAAATGTTTATTATTTAGTCATTATTCATTAAACTTATTATGTTAATTTCATTTTAAGCAATACAGTCATTTTTAAACAGTAGTTGAGTTAAATAAAACTACCCAGAAGGTTGGGCAAACATTTAACCCAACCGATGGGTTATTGCTTGGGTTGCATTTTTTAAATCAATGAAAAATGTTTTTTTAATCAATGATTTTAATGACATCATAATGCTGGGTTAAAAATAACCCAAGTTGGGTTGAAAATGGACTAACCCAGCATTTGGGTTGTTTTAACCCAGCGGTTGGGTTAAATGTTTGCTTAAAACAACCCAATTGCTGGGTTAAAACAAACCAATCGCGGAGTTAAAACAACCCAATTGCTGGGTTAGTCCATTTTCAACCCAACTTGGGTTATTTTTAACTCAGCATTTTTTAGAGTGCACTCTGCGCTTCTCATCTGATTTTCTGTCAAATCAAATGCTCTAAAGCATCCCACCCTATACAATATAATAAATAGATGCTGAAGCTGCGGCTGAAATCTGTCACTTGTTCACACATTTACTGTTTTCTGCATGGTGATTGGAACATAGTGCACTATATAGGGGATAGGGAACGATTCAGACACTGTTTATATGCTTTCCATTGGGGTGAATGAAGTCTGGTTTCACGTAAGAGTCACGCGAACCGCCACAGCGTGCACACATTCTGACGGATCATAGACGGAGCAGACCAGAAAACATACTCATTTTAATTCTGCACAGAACGCTGTATTTTAAAGCGATATGGAGGAGGAGGGAAACCGCAGCTTTACCGTACTCAGATGAGCTGTGATATAAACTAAATACTATTGGCTATTTTAAAAAAAGGGAGGAGCTGTTTGATATGTCCCGCCTCTTCTTCCTGTTTCAGTGGAAATTATGTCAATGCACTAAATAATGATGTGGGTTTTAAGTTCAGTCCCTCCAGAAAAACGTGATTATGCAATCGCATGATTTAATGCATAATCAGCCAAAACCAAAATGGGAATATTTATGCGGGGGCCGCATTTTTTCAAATACGCCGCAGTTTCGCCGTGTAAATTGCCTATTTCCGCGTGCAAAATATGTGGGGCTAGCATGATTTCATAATCCCCGCATTTTCGTTGCAAAAAAGTAATATATATTAGCAGAAAGTTAAAATTTTTTCGTTTACTTCGCACAAGAGCCGCCATTTCCCTCTATTGCCATGGGAACGTTTTGAAGTGACGTAATTACCAGACGTGAACGTCATCGAAAAGCTGCAAACCCCGTGGTGAAACCATAGATATCGGTGAAACCATGATGAAGCACGCAAATTCCCATTTGCCAACAAAAATAACAGAAAAAGACCGTGCAAAGCAGTTTCCCGTTGTGTTGACCGATTTCAAAAAACAGCATCATGAAGCTTCGAAGCGTTATGAATCAGTGAGTCGATTCAGCGGTTTGGATTGCCAAAGTATTTCAGCAGTTTGACACACGATCCGAATCATGAATCGACTCGCTGATTCATAACGCTTCGAAGCTTCATGATGCTGTTTTTTGAAATTGGTCATCACTATATAAGTCGTTATTTAGGGTTTAACACAAACTATTCTCGTCGCTTCATAAAGTTATTGTAGAACCACTGTAGTGAGATGGACTTTGTAACGACGTCTTTAATACCTTTTATGGGTCTTGAGAGTGCACAGTGCATTGTGCCAATGGAGGTCTTTCTGAGCCTAAAATATCTTCATTTGTGTTCTGAAGATGAACGGAGGTCTGACGGGTGTCCAACGACATGAGGGGAAGTCATTAATGACAGAATTTTCATTTTTGGGTGAACTAATCCTTTAAGAGATTGCACTTTGTGCATTGGAAGCACTCAAATGTCTGTTTTGTATAGCTACCTCTTTAAAACAGGAAGTTATTTATTCATTTTTTCAGAAGTTGTAGCATATTCCTTTTGTAAAGCTACAGAACTTGTTTGACTCAATGTTTTGTAAATTAGAGCCATGTGTTTATTAAGGTCTTCAATAAAACAAGATGAGCACTTAAATATTCCCAGCACTTTCTGTGATGTACTGCTTTTTTTCATCAATTTCATCAATTATCGCATAAAATTGCATAAATATCCCGCATTTTCCACCGCATTTAAGAAAACGTGCTGCATAATCAAGGATTTTTGCCCGCAACAATCACAAAGCCGCATTTTTCTGGAAGGACTGTTTAAGACACTTCAGTGGGCCTTCAAGTTCTTCCCAAAGTTGAGCTTCATTGGAAGACCTGCATGATCACTGTTACGGAACTGCTCTGATGAAAAGGGTAATGAAAGGGTAATCCACAATCGCAATCAACAATACAGGCAAGGTCAAAACACAGGTAGGCAGTCCAAACAAACAGAGCATGGGACAGAGGCAAAAGGGTAATCCAACAAACTAAGAGACATGAAACCGCTCAGAAATGCAGTGCAACACTAAACAAGACTTTGCGGTGAATGACAGCGTGAACATGGTTTATATAGGCAAGGTAATGAGGTAAATGAGACACAAGTGTAAACAATGAGTGTTTATGAGTCTGGGCAAAGGATTGTGGGTAATGTAGTCTTTGATGGAATGACAGTCCGGGGTGGAGTGCCCTCTGGTGGTAATCAGGGGCACTCTCACTAGTGAATTGTGACAATCACAATTCAGGTTTATAATTTCCCAAAGGTTTTCCTGTATTAATGGATATTTTTAATCCAATTTTGTGTAAAAATGCCTGTTCTCAGTGGCAGTCAATTAATGAGTCACTAACAGCCGATTTGTCTAACAGTTTATTAATCTCACTGGAAATGGAAAGGTCAAGTCGAGTGCACTGCACAGTGGGATGTAGTATCTCATGCTGTGTTCTACTGCACATTTGGCAAAATCTAGTTCATCAGAAAATGCACATACTGTGTATACATACTATACACTGCAGAAAATGTAAGAATAGTATGCTATTCTAAATAGCCTGGAAAGTGAATGCATTCCACTCATTACAGATTCAAATGTGTCATCGGTGGCACAACAGTTCCGATCAATCTTTCGACATTACACGACAAAATGAAAGCATGAAGTCAAATTAGGTAAATGGGTTAACAAATCAATGTGATGGTGTTAAACATATTTAATTAATCTCATTTATTATAAACACAAACAACCTATTCGATTAATCGTTGAAACTTAATAGATTCGGGAAGCGTTTACATTTTAGATGCTGTCAGCACTTTGATATTGTAAATCTACATGTGCTCCACACTTTACATACGAATACAAATGCCATCCATTTTCTTTGCCACTTGCTTATTAGTAATACTTCCTGGTTGTCCCCCCAATGACAGCCCTGTTCCAGATCGTTCATTAAAACAGGAGATGCCATCTAACATTCCATGACATAATTCTTATTGACAGGGACCCTCCATTAATCACTCAAAACAAAGATAAATGCCATCAGCGGTCTGGAATAGCCCCGCCCACACTCACCATCTGCACAACCATCAGTAAACGTCACCATAGGCAGAGCGTAAATTGATTATGGCCTCGCCTGCTTTCGTTTCATCCATCCATTGATGTTTCCTAATGAAGCCCTGCATGCTTTATAGACTTATGTAATGTCTGAACATGTGCTGAACACACACGTACAACAGCGACACTTATAAGTGGGAAGACACATTATTACACATATGTACACGCATGCATTCAAGCACAAGGCGTAAACATATTGGGTAGGAAAACACACACACAAACACTCACACATGAAACATAAGCCCCACTAAGGAGCTTTATGTTGAGATATGATCATGGACGAGACTGGACCCAAATGACATACAGAGATTACAGCACTATAGAGGCCACTTTCGGTCAGACAGCATCAGATCCGGCGTGGAAACTAAAGTGTCAGGGTTTAGCCTGGTTAGCATGGACCAGTTAGCCCCTGCTGGTGGACAGGGCCGGTGATGTCTATGTCTCCTATGTCTCAATCAACTCCCATGCTTCCAAGGTCGTGAACCAGTATATCATGTACACAAACTCAGGCACTGATAAGAACAGTATAAGGACTCACTACACATTGGGACATCGACATCATTGTAGAACATCACTACTGTTATTTATGAACATCCGCAGAGCAGAACTGATATCTTTATTATATTATTTTTTAATGTTATTTAAATTACATTATGATAAATACTGTGCTTGTTACAAATACGTGGAACATTTCAGTCATACGTAAATTATAAATGTTAGCTAGATTATGTTTAGAGATGTGTGTTTATGCTGACATAATTAAATAATGGTTTGTTTTTTTAAAAAACATCTATCATGTGTCATTATGTGCAGTGAGTTGGCTTAAGTGATTTATGTTTCACGCTTTAGAACTTCTGTTAAGGGAACATAGTGAGCATCAATGCTCCCTGGTTTTCATGGTGCATTGCCGGACTTTTTAGGGAGTGAACGTTTCAGTGAACTGGAAGGATTTTGCGACAGCACATAAAATGGCCGACACCCTGATCAGTGCACTGACTACTGAACTAGGGAGCTGACTGAGATGCAGCCTACATCTTTCTCTATGGAGGGATGATTTTGTTAGCACTTCCGGTTCCACTATCTCAAAATCAATGGGTTTTTCAATTGGGTTTGTTAAATGCTTGAAATAAGGTCCGTTGTTAACACAAGCTCAATATATATTCATGTTTTATTCTACAACATAATATAGTAATACCCCCTTAAAGGGATAGTTCACCCAAAATTTTTTAATTATCTAGGTGTATATCTTCTTTCAGATGAACACAATCGGAGATATATTTAAAAATATCCTGGCTCTTCCAAGCTTTGTAATTGTAGTGAATGGGGGTCGCGATTTTGAAGCATTCCTCGATCATAAAAGTAATCCATCGGACTCCAGGGGGCTAATAAAGGCCTTCTGAAGTGAAGCGATGGGTTTTTGTACGAAAAAATATCCATATTTAAAACTTAAAACAGATCGTTTGATATCTATTGATTACATACCTTAGCACGCTTTCACAGGCTGGAGAAGGTGTTATTGGTTCATTCGTGATCAGACTCGGACTTGTAACACCAGTGCTCGCAAAGCCCAACGTCCCGGGACTATGTGTTTTTCAGACGGGCTACTAAAACGTATCACCGGCCTGCCGACGGGCCATCTTAAAGTGTGTATACGGTTCGCGGTTATATTCACTGATCGGGCCGGCCAAATAATACTTTAGCACGCTGTCACAGGCTGGAGAAGGTGTTATTGGTTCATTCGTAATCAGACTCGGACTTGTAACACCAGTATTTACACCATAAAGCCCAACGTCCCGGGGCTATGTGTTTTTCAGAGGGCTACCAAAACGTATCACCGGCCTGCCGACGAGCTATCTTAAAGTGTGTGTACAGTTCGCGATTATATTCACTGATCGGGCCAGCCAAGTAATACACAAATAACATTCCAATCAATCGCGGGTGGATGAAAGATGAGTCATTGTGTTTGTTTGATAAAGATATTTTCCGAGCCCTGTGAGTGTTTCTCCAGACGCTTTCAAAACAATTTCCAAATGTACTGAGGGGAGCTGACGCTCATTAAATATGCAAATCTTATCCAACCCTAGCCGTGGGCATTTACTTCCAAGTCTTCAGTGCGGCACACCCATCAAAACCGAGCGTTTTTCAGAGAGCCTCAAAACCAGGGCAGAAAATAACCTATTACTTATTCATTGTGATGTTTTTGAATGTAAAAACCACGCAAACGTCATAAGTTGACCTCAGACTACAGTATACATTTTTTTTAAAAGCCAGTTCATGACCCCTTTAACCCCCGGAGCCGTATGGATTACTTTTATGATGGATGGATGCACTTTTTTGGGCTTCAAAATCGTGTTAAAAGTGTTCATTTGTGAGGATTATCATGATGAACAAAACATGTAAGAACTGTAAGGGTGGTTCGCCTACAGTGGTTCAGGCTGCAGGGTTACTGAATGACTAAAGAAACGTTATCAGCAAGATTGTAGAAAACTGTACATTTCTCGTCCATTACCACCCACTGCAACTTATTCCAATAATAAGCACTGTTACAATAGCAAAATATGTGGGAGAGCGTTGCTATAGTGTGACGATATTGTATTGCAATAGGTAGCACTTCAAAGTTAATACTGAATCAAAACTAGTTAGCACATATTTTGTAATTGAAAGGATTTAATAACAATATGATTATGGTAACACTTAAAATAGTTACAAAATAGATGTATGAGATGATAAAAACGTATACCCTTAATCGTACCCAGCATATATGTAGAATGTTACCTGAGGGATAGAAAGAGAGAGAGAGGGAGAGACAGGCTTTAGGAAAGAGAAGAGAGAAAGTGCCAGAGCAAAGAAGCCCCAGCAAAAAGAAGAGCCAGAGAGCAGGCCCCAAGAAGAGAGAGCCAGAGCAACAGTTGCAATCTTCTTTTGTCCCTTCCTTGACCATGTGACTAAAACCCAAATGTGAGACTGACCAATCAGATAATTACAACGTCCCCCACCATAAAGGTTCATTTTAAGAATTCATATTCCCCTGATGTACACACATCTTGGCCTACATGCCTATCAACATCTCTTTGACTTTAGGAATTCCAAATGGCCCTTGTGATAAGAAAGATGGGGGTTGAAACGTCTTTGTTCATTTTCAAATATCTTTGATTATTTTCAATCCTACAGAACTATTAACTTTTGTTGGTCACAGAGCTTATTTTAATTGCAATAATCCAAAAGCCAATGGAAAAATCCTATTGGCTTTTTTGTCGAGGGAACCCGGATGATTATGGGTTGGCCTACAAAATGACATCATCCCTGCAGCGCTTTATTGATGGCCATTCAAAAATACCTGTCTTGTCTAAAGCTAATATTAATAACTTTTTTTTTTCACAGCATGCATATAATTCATTAGCTCCTGGCTTTCCAGCTCCTCTCTTTCTTTTTCCGTTCTCCTACAGTGCCATAGGCCTTCTCCACTCACAGGAAGCATGGCACTCATTTATAGCTTGAGTCGTAACTTTGATTTCCCAGTGTTCCTTTGTGGCCGAGATGGTTGTTTCGTGTGTTTCGCATGATCTTGAGATGAAGGGCATATTTCTCTGTCTACTTCCTGTCTCAGTGTAACGCCTATAGCTGTAGTCATGGATTTGGGACTAATACAAAGTTTCACTGAATAATGCATGTGTCTTTGAAATAGCATAATTGATATCAATTATTCAACCGTGTCTCCAGCATTGTGTTACGTTTCCAGAACTTCCTGCTGAGAATCTAATGGACATAGAGGTCACGTTGGTCTCCAAATTTCAAGAAAATTCCAAGCTGCTCTGTTGCAAAACTTTGTAAAAAGCTTGTTATATGGGCTCATTAAAGTGAGGTTAAAACGTGTGCTTTTCTTGTTGTTGGCGTTGGAACTTTTCTTTCTCTTTTAGTTATTGTTGTGATGGCCGTTAAAGGTGCGACAGGCCTTGTGGAACATTGCAGATTGCTCTTTGTAGCACTTGAGCGGGCTCTGTAAACTGCCCCCAAGTAAAGTGTTTCTGAGTTTGCCAATAGGCAGTAACAAGGTCATTAACTCCACTTTGACGGAAGATAGAAACAGCACAGCAGTCGGATCCCACACCCTCCGTCTGTCAATTTCATGCTCTCTGAACCAAGAGCTGTGACAAGACGCTTGCAGAACTTCTTGGATTGGGACGTCACAGCTCAGGTCCCGTGGTTGCTGCGGAGTGTGTGGGTATATTTAGTCTGCATGTTTGTTAGAATGTGTAGTTCACACTTTAATAAATTCAAGATTTTTTTTTATTATTCTTATTTTGTAAGCTTAAAAAAAATCAAGCAACATTATACAATACATTTCCAAGTCAGTACTGTATCTGTAGTGAAACATATTGGGCAACCCGGCACAATGTGGCGCAAAGTGTTTTTTGCTAGTTTCAGCTCGACGCAGTTATAATTTTCACGTCCAGCGCCACGTTGTTCAAATAGCAAATGCATTTGCGTCCATTTGTGCGCCCATGGGCGTGCTGGTCTGACAACGAGGTGTGTTCAGGCACATATGTTGTCACGTTGTTATTTGATGCAACTGAAACGACTGCGCCATTGACCAACAAAAACCTGGTCTAAAGTCAATAGCGCAGTATTTTTTGTGTTATTTAAAGGGCGCGTTAGTAATATGCACAGCACACAAACATGCCAAGTATTACAAATAAAAGGATTACAAGATAAAAAGATGTAAAAGATCATTATTGTGTACATAAAGATAAAAATGCTTACATGTCATAATGGATAGTCATTGCATGTATCAGAATTACCTATTTGCAGTAGTGATGAATGAAATTGGCTACCTATTTAACCAATTGTGGCAATACACACATGTATTTAAACTGACTCGTCAGGTTGAGTGGTGTCTATATTCCGCCATGTAAATAGCAAATCCGCCATGGTGCAAGCACAACTGGCTTTTAAAGGGAATGGGAGATGAGACTCTGATTGGTTTATTGCACGTTATGTCCAAAACATACCCATTACTCATTAAGAGACTAGGGACAGCCCTTTTAGACCATGTGCCGGGTACGCAGACCATTTTTCCCATCATTAAACTAGCAAAAGTGGATTCGGACACGCCAAGTGCACCTGCGTTGTGCACTTTAGACCATGTGCTCAGATCGTTAAAATAGGGCCCATAGTTTTAAGAAATGGATTACCTGGTATTAGGACTAGGTAAAAAAATATAGATTCTCATTCTTTTAATCGATTCTCATTTTTAAGAGCCAATGTCGATTCTTAAATCCCAAGAATAGATTAGTCATCCTTTTTTCAGTTCATGAATGAACAGGAAATTGTAGCGCACATCCCATCCAATAAATTTGCTATAATATTTGTGCTTTGTTACTATTGATAGGAAACAAGTCTCCGATTTCAAATCCATTTTATTATGAAATTCATAAACATAAATACCATTTTGGAACTCAGCTCAAGAGAAGTGGCAGCACAGGGTGCACATGAACTGATCATCTCCTCCGCTTTAATACCAGTTACAGTGCAAAATAAACATGAATGCGCATCTGAAAGTGTGTTAAAAGAGAGAGTACAACTTACCGAAATCTGTATCACGTCACATGGAATCAATCAGTGTTTCAACCGCGGAAAGACGTCAATAAAACCGCTTGTAAATAATGTCAGGTACGTCACATTTACCTCAGAAAAAACATTGCCAGCATCCATAAACTCGTTAGTCAGCTAGAAAAATTAACTCCTGAGAGGAGCATTTTGATACATATATGCACCATATTACATATTCATTATAATTGTTTAATGTTCTTCAATATTTAATGCATGTTTGAATAAATCTGGCAAGTTTTTTTATGACAGACACCATTTAAATGTTTATATGTCATATAATTTTTTTTTTTTTTTTTTTTAATGTACGTGTCATTTAAGTGTTTGTATACAAATCAGCAGTGGCGGCTGGTCAATAGAGGGCGCTGGGGTGCCGCCCCCATCAAAATTCCAGAAATATACATGTATACAAAAATTATATAAAAATGAAACAAAAATAAAATAGTTTACTCATACGATGTGCCGGCTGTTAGTAAGAGCCTCAGCATTTAATAAAAACTGGCTTTGATGGGTTAACTATTTTATATGTTCTTCAATATGTTTCATGCGGTTTCATGCGCGAGGGACGCCGGACAAATGGATGTCTATCTGAGTTCAAAAATATACGGGCAGCATGTGACCTGAAGCTGGTCTCTAATTGGTTCTTAAAGATCCTCCTCCGGACGCAGGTCGCTGCGTCCCTGGCGAATCAGAATTGGATGCGTGTTATTTTATCCAATCTGATTGGTTCTCGTCACCTGTCAAATTTCCGTTCTTGGCAACTAAAGCGAAAGTGCGCGGGCGACACAGTCACTCCGACTCCGCCAAAACCTTATTAGGATGATCACTTTTGTAGAGATGGCAGCAGTTAAACCAAAATATTTCACAAGGCGTTCGCTGGAAGAAAACAAAAGGATAAAGGATCGCGGACCAACGCGATTTACAAATCCAGCAGTAGGCCTGTGACCGAGGATGAAGCTTCACTCAGAGCTTCACACGCTTGTTATGAGAAACGTAGGTGGCTGGCTGGATGTGTTGTTAGCAATGCCCTTTATTGCTTTCCCTGTCTTTTATTTCAAAGTGTTGGTACTGAAGTTTTGTGGACAACAACGGGGGTAAGAGACCTCAAATATCTGACTGAAAAATGCAAACATCATGACACTACTGAGATGACTGACTTTGATCAGAGAGTCATTGAGAAATTTGCTGGCCAGAAAGACAGGGGGGCAAAATGTATGTTCAAGTGGTCAACATGCTAGTCTGTTGTTGCTGTTCTCTTTTGTTTTTCCTTTCTTCATTTCAATTATGTGGCAAATGAATGTGTAAAAAGATAAAAGTGAAGACACTGTTTTGCATCTTGATACTGTACCCCCCCCCCCCCCCCCCCCCCCCCACCCCCCGAAAACAAAAAGGCCCCCCCAAAATAATTATCACCAGCCGCCACTGCAAATCAGTAATTTTTTTCAATATTATAGTAGGCTAATGAAGCCTAGTAGGCTACAACAGACTCCCATAGTTTACAGCATTAGTAACAGAGATTTGTTTTCCCTGAGAAAATTTGCCATGTATTGTACCTGATATCCAAAATAATCGATATTGAATCATATCGGAATCGAATTGCAAGCTTGTGAATCGAAATCGAATTGTGAAAATCCTGTCAATACCCAGCCCTATGTGGTATGATACCTTTTTGTATAGTACTTTTAAGCAAGAAAAAGCAATTATATTTTGCAATTATTGATATTAGAAGAGGTTTTTCTTTTCAATTTATAAGTTCATGGTCAATTTTCATGTCATATGGTTTAAGTCACACAAAACCTTCTTAATTTATTATCGACTACCTGTCTTGTATCAGGCAAGATTGGGCAAAAAAAATCCACTTTTAGTATTCTCAATTATTAAACTATTATAAAGTGTAATTAAAAGGAAAGGTGACATGACACAGTGGTAAACATACAATTAAGTTGTTCAGTGAAAACATTGGAAATCCTTTTTTGTACTTTTGTCAGTTAAAGTTGAAAGAGAATTAACAAAATCACAGATTCTTGATTTTATAAAATGTCCCAACTTTTCTTGATTTGGGGTTGTACATTTCTATATAGCCAAACTTCTCATTGTTAAAGTCTGCATGAACTACATGTCCGCATGACTTTAGTATTGTGACATTTTGTTGAATAGAATATTAAATTAGGAAAAAATTGAGGGTGGAGCTTGATTGTAAGGCACCGCCTTACCATCTCTAGCTTGAAGTGGTTAAGGATGTTCAGCCCCAATCCATCAAACTGGCATCATCAAAGAATTTACAGAGGGAGAAGCATGTTTTCAGATAATGAATCTTTTTCTTTATGACCAAATAAAACAGATTCAATGGGACGCATGCAAAAAGAGAGAAATAGAGGGAGGCAGTGAGGAGGAGGAGAAGGGGAGGAGAGAGGGTGGGGCGAGGGGAAGGTCAGAGTGCTGCTCTGCATGCATAATAAAGATTATGGCATTGTCATCGGGATTCTCCACACGCAGGCCGGATATTACCTTTTTCTCCACATGTCATTCCAACCCGTTCCACCAGGACACGCAAGCTGAAGGAGGCTGTCTTAACTCCTTCAAGAGTCAGAGCGAAAGGATTAGCTTTTTATTTAAGCCCGTAATCATGGCTACTCAATGCAAACTCTCCCACGCACAGATAAGAGCTGGTCATCTAGGTCAGGGGCTTTCAAACTGGGGTCCAGGGAGTGCAAAGGGTGCTAGGGTAACCATGAAAAGTTTGAGAAAATAAAAAGGATTTGACAAAATATATCTTTAGGACTGTCAATGACAATATATGCACTTAATATATCGATGAAATATTATTTAAATTATTTATTTTCCAAATCTTATAATATTACTATTAAATCCATTCCTTTCTAAAGACTCATGAATCATAAGATTAGCTGTGATTATCGCATTGATATCACTACACTGTATAAAAAATAGTCCGTAAAAATAGGGCACTATGTACTGTATTAATATGAAGGAATTTTCCGGATTGGTTTTACCTGTATTTTGAATTATGCATTTCATTAGGTTGTGTTTTAAGGGTTAAAGCTGCAGTCCGTAACTTTTAGCGCTCTAACGGTTAATAAACAGAACTGCATGCGTCTTGCGGAAGAACATTGCAGCCGGAGCTACTTCTCTCTGTTTATGTCTATGGCGAGTCACGCAGGGACTGTGCTCCTCCGCAGCGGTTCCTACCAGACCGGTTTCAAATAGTCCCAATATAAACACTTATTATAAGTGTACCATAATGATTCAGGGTAACACAAAAACACAGTTTGGAAAATTGATCCATGTTGTACAGTCTCATTATATCATTTTTGTAAATCTTGAACACAAAAAAAGTTAAGGACAGCAGCTTTAACGGAAATTTCCTAAATAAATTACTGGATAATGCCCTGGCAGAAAACTACCAGTACATTTTTCAGTTCGGTTTCCGTTTTTTTTTACAGTGTAGTTTTTAGTATAATATTTATAATACTTCTTTTTTTTTCTAATCATTTAGATTTCATATAGACTTTTAATTATTTTTAATTATAGAATTATTATATTTATATATCATAAAAATATTTTAAAGTGTTCATCTCAGGTATGCTTAATAAAATTTATTTTAGACAATATTAATAATAACATTTTAGCCTGGATACCAGCCGAACTTAGCCCCACCCACAACATTTTTACTCGGGCAGTTCGGTCTGGACTTGATCGGTAGAGAAGTAATTATGCTCGAACAGAAACTGTTCGGACCAATCAAATTGTCAGGGCGGGCTTTAGACGATGATGGACAGATGATCAACATTAACGTAATCATCCACGTCATCAAAGTCGCTTGGGTTGAATTTGTTCTAATCCTAAACGGAGAACTTGTTCGTATATGCATTCACCTACTATTTCTCTCAGAAATTATGATCGTGTTGGTAAGTACTCTGTGTATCCTTAAATTTTTTTTTTTACAACACCGGCAAAGATCGTTTACACTCATCTTTTTCTTCTAACGTTAGGCTACTTATTCCAGCGTGCGTACAGCAGGGTTGCCAAGTTTTTACAACAAAACCCGCCCAATTGCTAACGTTTCTCAAAAAACTAGCCAAAAACAAGCCCAATAGCTTTCCGGGGGGGGGGGGGGGGGGGGGGTTCTCTGGGAAAAAAGGTATTTAGGGGGTAAAATATGTGTTATTTTGGCAGGGCTGGCAGCTACAAATCGCATTCCTGGGTCTGTATATCACATAATTAGGGTCACTTCAACCCGCGGACATGGCAACACAGTGCAGATGAGTTCTGTTGACGTTTGACAACTAACGTTATGCGTCGCTCCGTTGCTCTGATTGGTTGTAGGTCTATCCAATTGAGGTCTTTCCTGGTTCGGTTGAAATGCCCCATAATCACAGCCCAATGGAGCAGTATCAGACTCATATTCTGACTAGAATTGAGTATGACGACGTCAGGCTAATAACATTTTGCTTAATCAATGAAAATATAAAAGACAATAATTTAATTTTGAAACCCTTATTTAATTGTGTTGTCTTTATAATACCACAATAGTATTAATGAATGTTTATATGTGTAAATATATAGCTGCATTTATATTTTAGGAAAGGAGTCCTAAGGAGATCATCATTCAGTTTTTTGGCATCAAAATGTTAAATGACTCCTGGTAGACGGCCGTAGTCAGAGGATAGAGATCAAGTTCTTAATGTCTTAAGATTGTACCACCACAAGCTATGATGTGATGCATGCTAGTGATACGTCAATGGTTAACTTTGGGGTCATATACTTGAAAATGTGAGGTTGGGGGTGATGATGTCCTTCACGTTGGCCATGGTAACTCGATTCACACGATTAGATTGTTATTAGTATTCCATGAGGCTGATCATCTATTGATCTCCTCCGTCTGTGAGATTCTGAGGACATCAAATACGTGAGGCAAAAGCTGCTTAGTTTGATGCATAAGCCAGGAGGGAGGGAGGGTTGGATAAAGTAAGTGTAAGAAAAAGAACAGGAGAGCTGATGAAGACGAATCTAAGAAAAAAAATCCTGAATGTTGCATAGACTAAAAGCAGACAGGCAGAAATTTGGTTGTATTCGCTGGTTTTCACTCAAGCTGCTTAATACTGGGGAAGAAAAACTCCCTGTAACCCTTTCATCCCCTTCGAGACCTCAGCGTCTCCTCCGTTTCTCTTTCCCTCTCTCGGTCCGAATCCTCTCAGTCAGCCGTTTCTGCTTGCTACCCTCAGTAAATCAATCCTACTGATTGGGTCTGCTCTCTGACAGGGCAAGGACCCTGACGAAGACTAAGAGAGATGTATACATGTCGCTCCAAGTTACAGTCACCCCGCTACAGCAGCTTGAATTGGTGGGAAGGGCTCTTAGCGAAAGGGAGATGAATGGGAACAGCGAGGTTATGTTCGGAATCAGTTAAATTAAAGTTTTAGGTTGAAAGCGGAGTGTGTTTTTCTTCATCTTAGGTCGAGACATTTTGAGTATCTGTAGATTTGTGGGTTCTGCTTTCAAGTTTTCATGTTTACATTTGCATGCCTGTATGTATGTTGAGTGGAGCTCACCGCTTCTCTACTCTCAGAGTACCTTTGGGGACCGTGTAAAGTTCATCAGTCATGCAAATGAATGCGCAGTTGATGAGTAGTATAATCTACCTCCTGCTCTCTGGAGAACATTGCTTTCAAAAAACACCATGATGAGATTTCCCCAATCCCTCTATAGCAAAACCAATCAAAAATATGGCACAATGTTATTTCTGTTCGCAACATGCTAACTTGGTCACGTATGTGCAAACATTTCAGAACTCTGTGCTTATTAGCATATTTGTGTTTTTCATTCTTTGGCAGGAGCATTTCAACCCCGAGTGCAAATTCAAAGAGAGTGTGTTTGAGAACTACTATGTGACGTACTCCTCCATGCTGTATCGCCAAAGCCAGTCGGGACGCTCGTGGTACATTGGCATCAACCGGGACGGCCAAGTAATGAAGGGCAACCGCGTGAAGAAGACCAAAGCGGCTGCACACTTCCTACCTAAAGTCATCGAAGGTCAGATCAGGTTTTAAATAAACTTGAGACACATTCAGATGCTGAATATAGATGAGCAAAGAATGACATTTCATGATGGAAAAACCTAGCCTAAAATGGTAACCCCTAGTAGGGGTTTGTCATTAGCTGGTCCAAGCAGGTGATATGCTAGTAGACCATTTTGGACCAGTAACAAACCTAAGGTGGTTAAAGATGGTGTCTGGTCAAACAGCTAAGAATCAACCTGGACAAGCTAATAACTTGCTTGCCCTGACTAATGACTAATGTCCAACTTGCTCTAGCATAGGCCAGCTAATATCAAACTTGGACTATCTTAGACCAGATAGTAACCATTTTAGACCAGCTAATGGCCACCTCGGACTAGTTAAAAACCCTTTACGCCAGCTAAAAACCATCTTGCACCAGATTAAACCACACTGTAAACCCTAACGCTCTAAATTATTAATTGGTTTGAGTAAGGCAAACTCAAATTAAACATATTAGTTCAATCACATTAACTTTTATTAGTATTTAGAACTTTCTTTTGAGTTAACGAAACTGACACATTTGAAGTAATCTGAATTGTTTCATTGTTTTGAGTTCTATGAACTTGTTTCTTTTCATTTAGACTAACTTAAATGTACCTTAAGCTGGGCTATTTCCCAGCATGCTTTGCCATGTCACGCGAAAGGGAGAGTAAATGCTAAAATGAAGTGTTATATGATTTTCGAGCAAGATTAAAAATACTACTAAAAATATTTAAATTGAGATTACATGATCATTTTAAATTAAATGTATGAATTAACTTGATTCAATCTTACTCAAAATAAGAGCAATTACAATGTATGAGTACACAATTTAAATCTGAGTTCTGCTTACTTAAACTTGAATTTCTTAACTTTTAAAAATGTATGTAACGAGTAACCAGTTTAGAGCAGATAATAACCTGCTTGGACCAGCATGCACCAGCATAAACCAGGTAATAACCAGCTTGCACCAGATTAAACCAGCCAATAACAATTTTACAGCAAGGTTGAACCAGCTAATAGCAGTTTACACCAGCTAAAGACCAACTTAGACCACATTCCCAGTCTGCACCAAGCTGATGATCATTTTAGATAAACTAATAACCAGCTTGCACCATCTTAAACCAGCCAATAACCAATTAAGAGCAGTTAATAACCTGCTCGGATCAGCTAATAACTTGCTTACACTAGCGTAGACCAGCTAATAATCAGTTTGCACTAGCTTATGGATATCTTAGATCCGCTAATGACCATCTCGCTCCAGATTTACAACCAGTTTAGAGCAGTTCATAAACCTGTTTGGACCATCTAATAGTTTACACCAGAATAGCTAATATCCAGTTTATTCTAGCTTAGACCAGATAATAACCAGCTTGGATGTTAAAACCAGATAATATCCACCTTACCCCACTTAATAACCAGTTTGCGCCAGATTAAAGTTGCTAATAACCATCTTAAAGCAGTTAATAACCTGCCTGGACTATTGAATAACCAGTTTGCACCAGCATAGACCAGCTAATATCCAGTGTGTACTAGTTTAGACTGGATAGCAACTTGCTTGGATCAGCTAATGCCCCTCCCAATATTCAGATTAGTGATCAATAAGCATGGGTTTTTCAGTTGCAGATTCTCACTGTCATAAATAGTTGCACTATTCATGAAACTATAACTTATTTTAGTTCCTCTGTTGTTGCTTTAAATAACATCAGTGTGCCTTTGTTCTTCTCTTTCCCTCAGTGGCCATGTACAAGGAACCGTCACTGCATGAGCTTGTAGCGGAGCAGAGTCCTCCTCGCAAAACCGTAAAGACTTCAGACTCCCCCTCCCACAAGAATGGCAGGAAAGATGCCCCCAGAGCTGATGCTTCATAGCACAGGGGGCGCACACAGGGAGGGTGAAGGACTACATTGATACTGAGAACTCCATTTTCCTTCATGCAATGGGGGCAGGAAGAGCTGTATGAGCGGCTGCTCGCTTTTGAATGGGGGCGAGATCAGACAGCAGCCCCTGGCTCTCAGCAATGAGAGGAAAATCCCTGCCTCTCTCGGTCGAACCAGCTCGTATATATTTCCACTGACCCGGCATGACACCTGACCCACCATATGATCCTATAATCCCCTGCAAACATGTTTCTGTGCCCCCACATGCCCTACTTGAGTTCTATCACAGACGAAAAATGCAAACAATATATATCCTAACTGAAGATTTCAATTGACTTTTCTTTTCCTGCGGTTTCTTTTTGTTTGAACGAAAAAACATTTTGGTGTGAGAACGAGAGCGAGGGAGCGAGAGAGAGAGGTTATCATCTAATATCATAATGATTCCAGCAGATGAGACCCTCGCTGGTTCATTTTTTCCTGCCATCACTTTGCCAACAGCTGCTCTGTGCCAATCCGAACTATAGGAAGGAGTGCGGTAAAATTCATTTTATTGGTCCATTTAAGGAGGATCCGGTTCTATTGGTCAGCAGGTGTACACTGATTTCTTCTGGGCCACTGCCAGGGAAACCAATGGTATCATCCAGAATTTGTGATCAGGCAGCTTTTAAAATTAAACAAAAGTCTTTAGGTCCAATTCCTTCCTGATATTCTCAAAAACAACCCGATGACGATGATAATGAGTTTAGATTGAATCCACAACCGCATCTGTTTTTGGTTTAATTGCGGCTTCACCGGCAGGCTGTAAGATCGCCCCCCCCCCCCCCCCCCCCCAAAAAAAATGAAAAAACGAGTAAATTCTCTTGTGACGACTCTATTAATGTTTAATGGCCAGTGGGCTCGGAGCAGCATCCGTATCATTGGCAAACGAGTGTAGATTATTCGGGGCAGTTGTTTGATAGCTCTTTGATGGAATTCGTACAGGGGATTACATGGAGTCCAGCCATGATTGCTTGAATTATTTACTCCTTTTCCCGGGAACGCACGGCTCGTTCAAGCAGCTCGGATGAGAAATTTAAATATGCTAATTTAAATTGTATCGAGCCGATCAATGACGCAGTGTTTGTGTGCGTGTAGACGTGTCTATTGGAGTGTGAAAGAGACAGAATGATGCGAAATGAACATCTGCTTCCATTATTTATCTGTGTGCGTGTGTGTGTGTGTGGCAGTCTGGGCACACATGTGTAAACACATTGGCTCACACACCACAGTTGATCATTTTAATGGTTCGGTCGAGTCTGGGCATTTTAATCTGCCTGGAGATGTTGACTGATGACCTTCTCCAGGTTTCATAATTGACACATAACCAAGAGGAAGTGCTGTGACTTCCAGAATCACAGGCATCTTACCGGTCCACACACACACACACACCACACTCCGTACATTCTTTGCAATGTGTGTGCTTGAGTAAAGAGTTGGTCAACCATCTTGCAGATGGTGACCTTTTGTCCTTCAGAAGGGAAGAGAACTGCTCTGTGATTAGGATATCAATCATTCGTGGGCCAATTGCAACCGGTGCGAATATGGAAGGTGCGACCTGAGTGGCTGCAGATGTGACAGGTTCACAAGTTTGGTTTTGCTGTTGTTCTGTGTGAAAAAGGTCATTTGTTGATTCGTATTTGTGTTTGAGTGGCCATCTCAATGTCCTTGAGCTGTGTCCTGAACACCTTGAAAGCAAAAAACTTTGAATATTAAAGCGAAGGAACATTTTTAAGGAAAATGCAACAGGAAGTCGGAAGAATGTATTGGGGATGTCAGTGAGGGTTTGTGCATGATGCAGAACGTATTGAGCATGTTGAACTATGGTACGCGTATGTGTCTCAATGAGAGGTGAATTAGCCAAGTTGAATGTTACGGAATATTCCAGGTTCGATACAAGTTAAGCTTAATTGGCATCATTTGGACATTGTGTTGATTACAACCAAAATGTATTTAAACTCTTTCAATTCTTTATAAAAAAAAGAAAAAAATGGGGGTTACAGTGATGCACTTACAAGGGAAGTGAATAGGGTTAATTTTTAAAGGATTTACAGCTGTTTCATTGTCATATACCTTTATACCAAGGGTTAGTTAGGGGCTTTTTTTTTGATGATGATGATGATTAAATTGTTATGTTTTGTGGCTATTCTATTAAAACAGTGAGCATGTTAGCATTTCCGTTCATACTTACCCTTAACTTTCTTTGTAAGTGCCTCACTGTAACCCAGATTTTGCTTCTTTTTTAAAAAGGAGAGACAAAATGAAATTAGTTTTTGTGTTAATCAACATAATGCCACAAGTGCAGTTTAAATTGTATTGCACCTGGAACATTCCTTTTAAAATGGATTGTAATGTGTAGCAAGAGAACGTCTGGAGAAAGTTTGGTTATGCGACGATTCGCTGGCTGCGAGAGACTCTGAAAGTCCTGAGGGCAGCTCAGTGATTGAAGTTAGCTGGTGGAAAGGAAGACGGCTTTAGAGGCATTAAATTATGAGGAGCAAAACCAGGAGATCATTAAGTTGGATTCGTGGAGGAGAGTGTTGGTGTTAATGATGAGAGCAAGATCCTGTTCTGTGAATTAGACACTGAATGAATTCTTGCTGATTGAGCGGAAGGCGAGGAACAAGGTCCTTTGAGGACGGGGGAGGGGAGCGTTTATGCGCGTGCGTGCGATGTAGTTACCTGGCCCGACGGAGACGTTGAGAACACAAGGACGAATGCGGCGCGCACACGCCCCCTCATGTGTGCTTCAAAGTCACGCTCCATTTCCTGAGCAATCTCCCCAAACCCTCTCCTGTGTGTCCAGTGGCTATTAACCTTCCCTCCAGTTCTGTGTGTGTGTGTGAGCGAGAGTAAGAGAGAGAAAGAGAGAGAGAGAGAGATAGAGCGAAGTAACGATCGATTGACTCAATAAAAGCCAAACTGGAGAGCAATAGCCCAGCGCTGTGAGCAATAATTTCCCTGTGCAACCGAGGAACCCGAGGACATTAGCAGACGATGAACTGAGAGGGGTTTTTTTGTGCGTGTGTGTGTGTGGGGGACTTTATCCAGTCGGCGAGAAAGCAGCGGAGGAGGAGACAACATGGAGATAAAGTGACATTCAGATCGTAAACCCAATTTTGGTATTGTCAAATGGGCCTTGCTCGCTTGATCTCGCTCTCTTTCTTCTGCCCAGACCTGGTTTTGCTGTGGAGTGGCTAGTATTATGGTCTCAGATCTCTCCTGACTCTCACTCTCTCTCTTTTAAATCAGGGCAAGTTCTCAAGGACACATTGAGTCCACCCTCTGTTTCATTTGCCCTCGATTCAAGCATGCAAAAAGAGTGAGACGATCAAGGGAACACTTATAAAATTTTCATGCTGTATTTTTGTGACGAAAAATTGATTTCATACTATTTATCTCAGAGGAGTAAAAGAGAAAAATATGTGTATATAAATCAAAGAATGATTAAAAAGTAATATTAAATGCAATCAAAAAATGATGACAGTACTGTAAATGGGTGCTTTTGGGGAGATGGACTGCCTGGTCTTGCCATAACTGCTGTGAGCCATATGGACTGTGGACATGTACAGATTTGAGTTTCTTTTGTATTTGTTTTTATTAAATTGTGATATTATCTGAAGCAACTAAAGGCCATTTCACCCACAGTGAAAATGTCATTTTGAAGAACTGATGGGTACTTCCTTGAAATTTGCTTTTATATTTAATGGAAAAGATGTATTAACCTGTTTTTGTTCCTCTGCCATATTTCCCCTTGTGCAAACTTGTTTTTATATATTCTTTTCCCCTTTTTAATTGTTTTTCTTAAAGCTGTGTCGTTAATGAAGCAATTGGACTTTTCGAGACCTCCTCACCCCGACTTGATTTGCAAGTTAAGCAAAAAAACAAAACAAAAAAATACTCAAACTGAAACCTGAAAGCCAACGCACCTTTTTCTAATCAGGTCTTCCAAATGAAAGAAGAAAACAAGCCAATCCTTTTCTCCCCTATCTTCTCGTCTTCCAAAAAGCAAAGTCTTCCACTAGCCAGGGTTTGCCTGAGTGTGGCAGTAACTGCCAAACCAAACATGGCTTCCTGCATAAGCCCTGCCCTCAATCCTACAGTGAATGCAGGAACAGACTGATTGGCTGACAGCCACTGGAGGCGGAGCTACACACACCTGCCCTATGAAACAGCATGGAGACCTACGCGGAGACTCAAAGGCGGCTGACCATAGACTTAACAGCCGGGGTCACCTGGCCATCCCCTGCGCCCCTAACCAGCATGGCGGACGTGCTGCTCTGAAAGCCGACACACCCGGCAGAGTACTAAGACTCTATTGCATGCATCCCACTTCGGAAATACTAGGAAAAGACTCCCGTTACAGAGCACAGGATCTACTACGCACCCTCTCCTGACCTCCAACTTGCCATCCTGTGTACGTTTCTAGAGCAATTATACATCTCTGGGCTGGAAGGAGGGAGGGGTGTGTCTTATTATTACATATTATTGAATAAACAGTTATATTTGTATTATTGTAAGATGTGTGATGGACTATGTTGTGTAAAATGTGTGCTCTTAGGTGTTTTAGAGCATTTCCATGCATAACATCAGCGGCATGTAGGAAACAGATGGCACAGACAGCTGCAGGTACTCATAGGTGAGCAGTCAGGTGACAGGTGACAGACAACCTCTGCTCCCTTCACTTAGCATTGGCACACACATTCACACACATGAAACACTCGCTCTGCCCAGTATTTATGAAACTTTTCCCCTTTTTATGTCACCAGACCTTGACTAATCCTCTCACTGGCCACCTACAAACATCTGCATTATGTCACTCGCTAATCAGACAAGGAACAGAATTAATACCGCAGGGTGAAATATAAACCACAGCCCACTCTCGCTCTTGTTAGAAAATCGTAGATCATCTTCCAGACCCTTCAAGCAAGCGGAGATAATTGTCTTGAACGCCTTTACAGACCCAACAAACTCTTAAAACAAGCTTCTTCATTTGAGGATTAGCTGGCAGTTGATGGATTAATATGAGAAAATTACATGCAGAACAGGGTCTGAATTTCAGCGTGGGAGAGCGAAACGTAATTCTGATCCCTCTGCTGTTTAACTAAAAGTAATCCAAGAAACTAATTCTAGATCAGGACTCCTGCTGCGAGAACGTTCAGAAATATTTAGATTGCCTGTCTGGGATAATGACAGCATGTGGGTTAAACAATCAAAAAGTGAAGACTTCAGATGTATGGCATAAATCATAAAAGATGGTTGCACATTGATCGGTTCTCTGTAGGAGGAAGGGAGACACTAAAAGCTGTTGAAAGTTTTAGAAAACAAAATGGAAGTCTTGTTTGTTTGTGGTCACAAGTTAATTTTCGCAATCTCAACAAAAGATCAAAACTGTTAAACATCCTTTTATAATCATTAATTAATTGACAAAAATATTTTATAAGTAGTAAATAATTGTATCCCTTAAAACTCATCTTTGATCACCAAAATGAAATATTTAAAAGTTTTGTCCTGTGAAAATGATTTCTTCATGCTTTAAAATAGCTTGAATGTAATGCCCTTGCTTCATTTCGTACATCCGGAACCATGAATATGCATATTAGAATGCTAAAAAATGCTGGGTTAAAAACAACCCAATTGGGACAAAGCAATTGGGTTGTTTTAACCCAGCAGTTGGGTTAAATGTTTGCTTAAAAGAACCCAATCGCTAGGTTTGTCCATTTTCAACCCAACTTGGGTTGTTTTTAACCCAGCATTTTTTAGAGTGGTATACTTGATCCACTCTGTCAACTTTACTGCAGTAAACGCCACACGATGTCAAGTCGAAATACTGGTTCAATTCAGCCATGTGTTCAAAGCAGAAACTGATCGAAGAGTGAATTATACAGGCTCGTCTACACGTATTAGAATGGTAAGTATTCAGAATGTATCGCTCTATATGTCTGAAACATAACGGTAATTGATATGATCAGCCTTTGGCTTGACTGCGTTATCAAACAGCTAAGAGACCTTATCTACAGCAGCACCATCTTTGATTTTCAACGGGAATAAAAGCAAGGCTGTGAGGGATAGACATAGGCCTACATCTCTTCAGTGTTATACTATTATTTAATGTGTTTTTGGATTGTTCTGCTGACGAAACACTGCAAAAATATCTTTCCAAGAAATTGCAGTAGGCAAAAATCTTGAGTTGTGGAAAATGATAAGTGATCTAGGAGCTTTAGGCCTATACAGCTTTTTACAGCGGATGCCATTGAAAACACGGCAAATCTATCCTTCACAGCCTCGCTTTCATACTTGTCATGGCGCTGCTCTGAATAATGTCTATAATGTGTTGCTAATGTTACACAAACCATGTTCCCATTCGCCATCTCGATCCCCCCCTGCTTCGCAGCATAGCTAGTTAATAATATGCTAAAGCCCGCCTAGCACGTTGATGGGATTGGTTACATGTTTGCGATGTAGAGAACAATCGCAATTTCAAACTGTGTTTTTGAGACCGTCTTTGGTCAACTGCAGTTAAGGAGAAAATACTCAGCAATAACTGATGAATTTGCACATGGTTTGACTTAAAGCATAATAAAAACACCATATAGACATATAAACAACATTAAAACAACAACAAAAACTCGATTTTCCCCACAGGGAAAAGGTCTTTAAGACTTTTAAAACACATTAGGCTGTTAGATAAAGAATAAGTGACTCTATTCAAGTTTTAATAACAATTTTTAGTTGCAATAAAAATGACAAGACAAAACATTGTAGGACAATATGTATTGTATAACCGGTTTTGATAATGGCACCCCTTTTCCGTCTTTCTGCGCATGCTCTTAGGCTTGTGCGCCGGAGAGAGGGAGTGGGTGGCAGAGACAGGTGATAGTACAGCAGCAAGCCCTTATTTGGTCATGTTTTGGGCGTGTGCACACCCTCATTCCGATCCATCGATAGGCTACTACAAGACAGAGGGTAAGAACAAAACGATTTGTGTACACACCTATAGAGTATGGAATTCCAAAGCTGACTAAATTATAAATAAATAAATACATAAATAAATATACAAAGAAATGTAAAAAAAAAGCAAAAAATACATAAAGAAATATACAAAGAAATGTAAAAATACAAAAATAAATTAGTATTTATACTTTTATTTCCTTATTTTTTCCACATTTTTTATGAATATATGTATTTATGTCTACATTAATGTATTTCCACATTTATTTATTTCTACATTTCTTTGTCTGTATGCTAATGAGGAGGGTTTGTTTTTTCCTCAGGCATAGCAATCGAGCTCAGAGTGGCAGTGCTGAAGCTTTGAGGCCACAGTGACACCTTGTGGTGTGACCAAACGAAACGCAAGCTTTTGCAAAAAGTCACACAGGGAATAAATGACTTAGAGATGGGCAATTATCCAAAATCTTATATCACAGTTTAAGGTGCGGTGTGGTGTGTGATTTTAGCAGCATCTAGTGGTGAGGTTGTGAATTGCAATCCACCAGCGCTACGGCAACCGGCACAGGACAAAACTGTCGTCGTCGGAGAGAGCACAGAGTGACAAGCGCTCTGTAGAGAAGTTTGTCCGTTTAGGGCTACTGTAGAAACGTGGCGGCGCAAAATGGCGACTTCACTGTAAGGGGACCCGCGGTGTATGTAGATAGAAATGGCTCATTCTAAGGTAATAAAAACATAATGGTTATTTAACCCTCTGGGGTACTTCATAAATGACCCGAAGCGTTTTATACATTTTTTAAAAAAATCGTAGCTTCATCGGAATGGTCAGAAACTTGGTGACTTTATTTGTACTTGGTATGAAAACCCAAAAAAATTGGGGACAGGATTTGAAAAGTCTAAGTGGTCATAAAAAAAATAGTCACACTCAGGACCTTCGGGTCAAAAATGACCCCCATAGAAAATGAATGGGAAATTGGCAAAAATATGAAAATACAGAGTTTTTTTGTGCATACAATCTACAAATCAGACAGGATGCAGAAAAAAAGGAGTCAACAGTGAAGGGGTGAATCTCTAAAACATCAAGAGTGCAAAACAGACAAAAAAAACTCACACACACACTTATACACACAAAAACACACGCACACACAAATGAACGCGTCATTCCCTCTATTGTGATTTTTTTTTTCTGAGCTCATATCTACGCAAATTGTTTTCAATTGTTAGTAACTGAAGGTCAATCATCACTGACAGACATAATAGAGCTCTTTCACCTCGAGTAGCCTAAATCACTGGCCAACGTAAAAACGAACGTAAATACAAAATAAATATTGTAAAAAAACAAAAAAAATGCTAACGAGAAAACTTGAAAACACAAAAAGAAGGCTGGAAAACATCAATAATTTGTGACCTCTTGGGCTTCCATAAGATTTTGACAGCAGAAAAAATACACTAAATTACGTCACAAATACGTATGATATGACAGAATTTTACACACCCAACAACACGAGCGTGCTAGAACTTGGTTCTGAGTCGCCAGGCTGCTGAATTTGAAAGCATCAGAGGCTATGAGTCATGGTTGTATCAGACCATCTCCCGTGGCAAACCTCTGCAACTTTCGATAAAGGTAAACCACAACAGTACTGCACAAATCTGTCAAGGGTGTTAAATGTTCAGTAGATTTTTTTCCCCTTGGTTAAATTCTAATGGTAAGTCTTCCAAGTGACCACATAAAAGCAGATTGCTGGGCACCCCGCTGAAATCTCGCCTGTGTTCACAGTGCTCTGGAGGAAATACAGCAACATGTTAGAAGCAATAATTGATCCATGCATTATTCATGGACGTGTCCCAGGGGAGGAAGGGAAGAGGATAGCGAGGGTGGCAGGGTCAGAGAACGCACCTCTGCATTGCTGCTCCTCATTACATTTGCCATCTGGGCAGAGCTTTTAAAACGGGGCTTCCCTTCCTGAGCTCACCCTACACACACACACACACACACACACACACACATATAGGCTGCAAGATTAATGCATGCAGAAACAAGTCTGTACATGCACACATACACACTGGCAAACGCACACAGACACGCGTCACACTTGTGTTCTCTTACAAGCCTCTATGATCTCTCGGGTGATGATTTGATCCAACATGGCATCTTCTCAAATCTTCTCACTCTGTATGCTGTGCGCATCCAAACCTGACATCGTACACACTTTTTGAACTCTTCCCTGAGGCTCTGCCCTGAGGCCTCCTGAACACATCTACAGACTCTCCCCTGACTTTACCACCTAAACTGATCATCAAGGTCTTCGGCGTAGAGGCTGCAACAATTTAAGACTTGTTTTATACTGCTCTCTAGTGGAAGAAGGAGATGCACCATGCAAATGAAACCTGAGTCAGCAGCCTTGATTATGAGGATGTGGTCAATTACCTAAAATAGCCTGCTTATTGTGTTACTTTAACCCTAATGCTCCTTTAATAGTTAACGTAAGGTCGATACTTAATTTTGTTATATTATAAGACCACAAAATTACAACTTAAACTGCTTCAAACATCCTCAATGAAAAATATTATATTACCTCATAAATACACATAATAAAATTGTATTGTATTCTGCAGTGAAATTTCTCCTTATTAAATTATTATATTATCCAGAGTAAAAATCACCTTTCTGAAAAGAAAAAAAAACTAAAAAAACAATCCGTACCTACTTTATGGTAAAATGGAGATTTAGATTCTTTAAAAATTCTAGTTTTCTGTGCTGTTTTTGTTTGATAAACTTTGATACTTTTCTTAATAGGACTAGTGTTCGTTATCTGTCTTGAACAAGTTCTCGGAAACTTCAAGGTGAGACAGCTGCAGATAACGCCAACTAAGAAGTTTGTTGTTGTGTTATTAAAGGTCCCGTTCTTCGTGTTTTTTTTGAAGCTTTGATTGTGTTTACAGTGTGCAATATAACATGTGTTCATGTTTCGCGTTTAAAAAAACACAGTATTTTTCACACAATTTACTTATCTGTGTACCGCTGTTTCCACTGTCCTAAAAACGGCTGGTGATTTCCTTGTGCTATGAAGTCCCTCCTTCAGAAATACGTAACAAGTTCTGATTGTGCAAGCGGTTCCTGTGCTGTGATTCGACCACAGCTTAGCGCACGTGAAAGCGGTTCCTGTGTTGTAATTTGACAGCAGCTTAGCGCACGTTGGAAAGGTCACGCCTCTTAACGGAGAGATGTATGGTTCAATAATCTCTACAGCGTCCCTGGGAAAGCCAAACAAAGGTGATTTGACTCCTGGATGAAAATAACAGCGTCTCGATGAAATGGCGATAAACACACTCAACGCAACAGTTCCTTTTCTCCACGCGACCGTCCGCTTCTCCACGTGGGACAGCAACAAGACCGCTCCCCCTTTTTCGCGTTTCTTTGTGGGCGGAGGTTAGTCTGTTCTACTGCTCTACTGACGTAATTAAAGAAGGAAGTACCAGGATGTAGTCCAAGCCAGCCGTTCGCTGTAGGCTTTGAAAGGGAACTTCTGTTAAATAAAATATCTCGCTTGGCATTGAACTTTGAGCTTTATAATTTTACAGGTATTATTTATGCTCTAACAGCAACATTACACTCTAACTAAAGTTTGAACAATGGAATCGCGAAGAAGGGGACCTTTAAAGTTGAAGCCCTCAAAAAGAACTAGTGTGAGGCTTCTAATTGTCTGCAGATAACCTGTATGTCCGAATTGGCTGACAAAGCTCTTAAAACTGACACATTTTAAGTAATCTGAACTGTTTCATTGTTTGGAGTTTTATGAACTTGTTTCTTTTAATTTAGACTGACTTAAATTTAACCAAAACTGGGCTGGGATTTCTATTTCCATGCTTTGCCATGGCACTCAAAAGGGGCAGTAAATGCCAAAAATAGGTTATACAATGTTGTTTGTGCACGATTAACGTTAAGTGGGAGATTTAGTACACTGTAAAAAATTATAGGATCAATAAGTTATGACAAAATATGTTTTAAGTTAATTTAACTCAAAATCAAAATAAGTTTTTAATTTAAGTTATACAAGATTTAACTCAAAATTGTAAGTCAGTTGAATGTAAATTGTAATATAGAGAGTTGAAATGAACTTTGAACCAAAAAAATGTGTTGGTTTAACTTAAAAAAATAAGTAACCTGGTTGCCTTAAAATGTTTAGTTCATTGAAATACATTTTTTTTAGTCAAACAAATGAAGGAAATTGGTTTAATAAATAGAAACTCAAAATATTATTGTCTCTGAACCACATAAATAAATAAAAAAAATTGTGATAAATCATGAAAATAGCACAATTTGGCATGTTTCACTGCATTATTACAAATAAAACACACAATTACGCAATTTGCTTACAAAATATTTGAATAATATTTGAATAAAGGGGGATGTCGATTCTCAAATGTTCATTGTATTAACTCAAATGTTTAATTTCAATTAACTCAAAATTTTAAGGCAACCAGGTAACTTACTTTTTAAATGTTTTTTTTTTTTTTTTTTTTTTTTTTACAGTGTAGTGTTTAATTCTTTTCTATGCTAATTTAGAAGAGTTTCTGTTATGTTGTGTTTTTGGGGGGTTACCATGGTGACGAGTGGAGCATGAGCTTGATACATTTTAAATGTATTATATTGCTGTCCTCATTCAGCAAATGCTATGCTATGCGAATGCTATAGCATTGTGTGAGCAATTAGCAAGGGTGCATTTATTGAATTAGCTAGTTAAAGCTAGCACTGGAAAAAAAGGTGCGTTGGATTTACATGATTTAATCATCTACATCGGTTCCACATTGATTAATTAAGTTATACAAACATAATTTGTTCTCTTAATTTCAACATCATGTAATGAAGTAATTTTTAAGTAAACCAATTGAGTAGTCTCAAAATGATTTTAAAATGGCTCCCAACACATTACACGCAATTGGAAAGTGTAAAGCTGAGTTATTTATACGCTGATTGATGAGAACAGGTTGGGTGTACACAGGGAGACTCTACTTCTTTAATCAAATCACAAAACACAAGTTTATTTTATTTTTTATATTTTTGTTGTCATTTTGTGATTTATAAGATTGTACTAACTAGCTTTCATTATAGCCAGCAATAGCAATGAACATGTGTGCTGTATGAAATGCTCTTTAAGCTAATGACATGTGCTGTATCAGTCCACTAAGCTATTGCTCCACTCTTCTCCACTATGGTAACCTAGAATAATTTAAATGGTTCTAATAATTCCAACATAATTAAACATTAAACACTATTAAACAATATAAAGTCTCCCGCTTTTCTTATTTTGCCCAACAATTTTACTCTTCTCGTCAAGTCCCAAGCAAAGCATGCTGGGAACTACTGTTTCAGCAAAAATCATTTTCGAGTGCTTTATTGGTTCACATTCACCCCCAAAAAATGCAATTTAGTATGCACATTTTAGAGAATTACATTAATCGAAAGCAAAGAAATCACATTTAGAAGAGAAACACAATTTTGTTGCGTAGATCGCAAATAATATGATTAAGTAAATTGGACAATGTGTGTTTTCCTGTTTTTTCAGTGAAGTTTCCACAACAAAAAAAAATGTTGATTATACTTTTAAGTTAAATGTATGAAGCTTACTCAAATATTTCCAGTTCAGAGCAATTAAAACGTATGATTACAAAATAAAAAATCTGCAAGTTTTGCTTCCTTAAACTTTAAATTCCTTAACTTAAAAATCTGAGGAAACTGATTGCCTCAATTTTTTTGAGTTATTTTTTGAACTTATTTGATTTTACAGTGCATAGGTCATATAAAAAAATCTGAAAAAGAAATAATAGGATAATTTTGCGAATAATATTCAGCTCAAGTGCTGCTGTCAATAAAGCAAAAGAGGGACAAACAAAATGTAATTGAAATGGTTATGGTCATAACATATTTTGTAATGAAGTAGTGTAAATAGTAGCATTTCATTTTAGTGGTCTCAGACATAGCCTCTTACAAAAACACACATTCAGTATTTATCCAAATGTCCTCCATTATCCTTCCCTGTGAGGCCCTGGTAACATCACCATTGATTTTGCTTTTATCTCATTCCCACACATTCTCTTCTGTCCTTTATTCCCTCATTCTCTCCATCTCACCTTCTTGTTCTCATTAGGATGTAAATGGCCATTGTTGTTATCAGACCCCAAGAAGGAAGAACAAAGAGAAAAACAGAGAGTCTGCTCAGGCATTTGGTGATGTTAAGCATCCATTACACCGATAAAGGAAAGAACAAAACAAATGTCAGAGCTCTCAGACCTTTGACTGAAGCTACAATGAAAGGCCACGACTCCCCCTAGTGGCTGAACTGAACACTAGCGGGATATTTCCAATAGGGGGCGGTAGAAAGTAGAAACTGCGTGTATGAGCAGACAGAGAAAAAGAGTTTCCATGAAACTCGTCTCCATAGGAACCGTGGTGGGTAAGATCAAAGTAATAATAATGCCCCATGCTATAAGATATATATATATATGCAAACACCCCAGAGCTAATTAAACTATATAAAGCAATACATGCTAACAATACAGTAGTTGTCAGAATTACGAGCTTCTCTGATACTCGTCCCATTTACTCCCAGCTATGAATCACTATCAGTTGACAGTTTGAATTACTTGACTTGGAACTCCCAAACAATTATAGGGGTGGGTCTAATAAGACCCCCCTTAAACCTTTCCCCACCACCACCCAAAAACATAGAGGTGACATTCAAATGTCTACCCAGGAAAAAAGATTATTCTTATACTTCCATGACAAAGATATTTTTAGGAAGTTAGAATCTGCACACAACGTCAGAAATAAACTTCCGAGTTTCTCATGCTCTCTGAGACAGTGATTGGTAGGGTGTGTGAAATGTCTCACTAGAGCATAAGATAGTATGAGAGAATTGTGATCCGTGAATGTTTGTATTGGATTGCGTGTGTGGAGAGTAATATAAATCAGAGATCTTTAGGCCTTTATGTATTAATATCTTCAGCTTAGATTCCAGGAAATGCCCAGGGTTGGTGTTTGTGGTTCACAGTAGAACCTGTTTGACCAGTACCGGTACGTAAAACCCTCCCCCTCACAAGAGCTGCGGCAAATAATGCTTTAGTGAACAGTTTCACATACTCATAAACTAGGAAGTGAGTGTAGATCCATGAATCATATAACATGTTTTTCTTTCTGACTGAAACCTGTGACATCATAATAAAGACACTCCCTTTTCTCTTTCTCTGTATGTTCTGATAATGTGGCTATACAAACAGCAATGAAAAGTTATCCTGACGTGCAATAACTCCACTGAAAAACTATATTAAGACGAACACATTTCTATGGAACTACAGAGCAGTTACTAAGAACCTGAACAGTTTGGCTTTTTACAATACAGATACATGTTATCAGCACCTACTATCAGTTACTAAAACAGGAAGACATGTCAGAACAACACTGAAACAATCTGTTTATGAAACAACCGTATGAAAAAGTTGAAGAGTGTCTTAGACATTTGAGGGACCCTCAGCACGGCCGCATAACATTTCATGCCAAAAATAAATAAATAAAATAAAAATATTATATATATATATATATATATATATATATATATATATATATATATATATATATATATATATATATATATATATATATATATATATATATATATATATATATATATATATATATATATATATATATATATATATATATATATATATATATATATATATATATATATATATATATATATATATATATATATATATATATATATATATAAAGATTATTATTGCTCCTTTTATTCTCTTCATGTTTATACATTAACATTAGCCTACTCCGTTAGTGGGTATATGTTAACTTAGATAAAATTTTAACAATTTGCTTTGGCTTAGCTAATACAAATATATATTTGCTAAAGTTTAAACAAACAAAAAAAAGTTTAAAGAAGTTTAAAACCCCTGTTCAAGGAACAGCTATATGCTCCTAAACAATATTGTATCTGTGTCAATCATATGCATACTAACATGGCATTTCAGCTGCATTTCCTGTAAATGTTGTAACAGGTGGTCACAGTTTCCTGTCCGTGGTTAATAATCATCACTCGATTATGTCAATTTAAGTCTAAAAATAATCCCTCCATCTAATAACTGGCCTAAGATTTCAGGACATTTTCACTCTGTTTGGCACTTCATTTGTAACAATGTCATCCTTCAGAATATGACTCAGTACCACAACAGTTTGTTTGAACAGTGAATCCCATAGAGAGAAAAAAATGTCAACAAAGTTACCATTGCATAAGCAGTGTTGGAAAGTTTATTTTGGAAATGTAATAGGTTACAGATTACAAGTTACCGTATTTAAAATGTAATAAGTAGTGTACTATTTCAATTATTTTATCTAAGTAATGTAACTGATTACATTTGATTACTTTTTGATTTTTTTTTTTAATTTCCAGCACTGAAACGCCTTTTTATCACTTGACAACTGAATGTCAGAATGGGAAAGAAAGGTGATTTAAGCAATTTTGAGCGTGGCATGGTTGTTGGTGCCAGACGGGCCGGTCTGAGTATTTCACAATCTGCTCAGTTACTGGGATTTTCACGCACAACCATTTCTAGGGTTTACAAAGAATGGTGTGAAAAGGGAAAAACATCCAGTAGGCAGTCCTGTGGGCGAAAATGCCTTGTTGATGCTAGAGGTCAGAGGAGAATGGGCCGACTGATTCAAGCTGATAGAAGAGCAACTTTGACTGAAATAACCACTTGTTACAACCGAGGTATGCAGCAAAGCATTTGTGAAGCCACAACACGCACAACCTTGAGGCAGATGGGATACGACAGCAGAAGACCCCACCGGGTCCCACTCATCTCCACTACAAATAGGAAAAAGAGGTACAATTTGCACAAGCTCACCAAAATTGGACAGTTGAAGACTGGAAAAATGTTGCTTGGTCGGATGAGTCTCGATTTCTGTTGAGACATTCAGATGGTAGAGTCAGAATTTGACGTAAACAGAATGAGAACATGGATCCATCATGCCTTGTTACCACTGTGCAGGCTGGTGGTGGTGGTGTAATGGTGTGGGGGATGTTTTCTTGGCACACTTTAGGCCCCTTAGTGCCAATTGGGCATCGTTTAAATGCCACGGCCTACCTGAGCATTGTTTCTGACCATGTCCGTCCCTTTATGACCACCATGTACCCATCCTCTGATGGCTACTTCCAGCAGGATAATGCACCTGTCGGATAATGCATAATGTCACAAAGCTCGAATCATTTCAAATTGGTTTCTTGAACATGACAATGAGTTCACTGTACTAAAATGGCCCCCACAGTCACCAGATCTCAACCCAATAGTGCATCATTGGGATGTGGTGGAACGGGAGCTTCGTGCCCTGGATGTGCTTCCCACAAATCTCCATCAACTGCAAGATGCTATCCTATCAATATGGGCCAACATTTCTAAATAATGCTTTCAGCACCTTGTTGAATCAATGCCACGTAGTAGAATTAAGGCAATTTTGAAGGCGAAAGGGGGTCAAACACAGTATTAGTATGGTGTTCCTAATAATCCTTTAGGTGAGTGTATATATACATACATACATAATATGTATATAGGATATACACCTACATACATACATTATATACATACATATATATACATATATATATATATATATATAAAATAAGAGACCACTTAGCTTTTTCCAGAGCTGTGTATAGGCCATACATACATATACATTATATATAGGCTATAAATACATAAATTATATGAGGACAATATATATATATATATATATATATATATATATATATATATATATATATATATATATATATATATATATATATATATATATTGTCCTCATATAATTTATGCATGTATAACCTATATAATGTATATGTATGTATGTAAAGTTAAGTGGTCTCTTATTTTTATATACATGTATATATATAAATAATGTATGTATCTAGGCGTATAGCCTATATACATGTAATGTATGTAGGCGTATGGCCTATATATATATATATATATATATATATATATATATATATATATATATATATATATATATATATATATATATATATATATATATATAAACATAGACACGCACTGCATTATGTAGCCATTATTATATGGAAAAGGTTTAGGCAACGTCTTTAAACGAGGCTTCTTGACATTCAGGTCAGAGACAAGATGCGATAAACATTCTATATCATCAAACGATGAAAGTATGACCAAGTTGTGATTTGTGATAACGTTACTCATACTTCGATACGGTGTCGTCACGAAACCCCCAGACCTTTGCAAACAACATGGGCAAACTCAACCTAGGCGAAACTCAGAATGTCTCCGCCCACAAAAAGGAAGATAAAGCTCAAATCAGCAGCTCATTTCATATTCAAGGTGCGGCTTCACTCAACAGGTGTCTGAGTCAGGGCATCCACTACAGCTCTTTTTAGCGGATTTTTATTATATTTTTAAAAACTTTTTTGTGAATTTAACCGATTCAAAGTCGGAGGACTACAGAAACCGCGCTGAACTATTGTTTCCAGATATCAAACAGATATATTTTTAGACTAGTTAATCTTTTTAGATTCATTGTGGAAAGATGGCAAATAAAGGAATGCAGCTCCTGGGATTTACTCTATCGCTTCTGGGTTTGATTGGGCTCATTGTTGGCACAATCTTGCCTCAATGGAAGATGTCTGCCTACGTTGGAGATAATATAATCACAGCGATAGCGATGTATTCAGGCCTTTGGATGTCGTGCGCATTTCAGAGTACCGGACAAATCCAGTGCAAGGTGTACGACTCCATTCTACAACTCGATAGTAAGTACAGCCCACCTGTAAGGTTTTTACATATGTTGTACTATATTAGGCTATTGATAACCCTGCTGGATGTCTATTTTAGAACATCCTTCTAGTTATGATTTTTTAAACTAGCATTTGCTTGGCGAAAGAATGTACCTGAGAGGGCGCATGCGCGCACTGTTCAGCGTATACTGGCATATGATCGCTTCTTCACACACTGATGATAATGATATGAGTGTTCTGGCGTCGAATGGCGCCAGCTTACTGATATAATTTATTTCTGTCATGTCATACAGCTGTTACCTGAGCAAAGAATACAACTTGTAAACTTTGTCAATAACCTAAAAAAAACTATTGGTCCCTTTTTCTTTCTTTTTTTACCTGTCAAATATAAAGGCACAAGTTATATTTAAAACTGTTGTGATATTTATCTTTATCCGTACATGAAAGCTAGCACCCAAATTGTTGTTCTTTGCCACACCCTATAGCAACTCATCTCGTGTTACCACAGCAAGGACACGCACCTGTTATTCCATGCGTTCCCTCACAAATTCACGCATTTTTCCCCTTGATTTGTATACAATTTGGCGTTTGTTGTCATAATCTAGTTGACTAGTATCTCACATTCTTGCACAGCTTGGTGTTAGCTAATGCTATTTGTTTTGATTTTATCTTTGTTATACAAGGATTTGTATGTATTCATTTGTTTTGGGTCAAATGAAGCTCACAGGTGGTAAAAAGGGCAGCCGTTCTTCAAGAACGTGTGAACAGTTAGTTTTCAAGCCAGAGTAGTCAAAATAGGATATTATTAATTGTTAATAAACAAAAATGTGTATCGTTTTAAGGTTAGGGTGAACATTCAGACTGGGACAATGCTAGTTTAGTGTTTGGTGATACGGTTGGGTTACGCTTTTACTCAAAGTAATGATTATACGGGCGTGACTCCCACCCTTCCTCCACTCGCGGAAACTCTGCTCCTATATCGGGTGGGGGAGTCAGGCATTGTCTTTGAATCACTCGAGTACTTTCCCCACAGCTTATTAAAACGAGGACTCCTTTGTGAAAATACCTAAACAGACAATGAAGCTATTTAAACTCAAAGAGTGCTTTTTTAGAACAACAGAGGCGTTTGCTCCATCTGTGATGTTTACCTTATTTCATCCCCTGTTTACTCTCCACACCTGAGACTGATGGAAAGGAGTCCTTTGGCTCACGTCTTCCATTTGTGTTTTTATCTATATAGAGCTTTATAGAGTTTATTTTGCATTGTATTTTATGTACACAGAAGTACAACACCAATTACTGTATGTAGTATTGCTGTTAGGGATGAACAATGAGACACGGCACAAGCAAAGAGAGAAGAAAACCCGGTAAGGTGACGTAATGGCCTGCAGCCATTTTGTACATCTTGTAAGATTTGAATATGCATTTCACTTCAGGTGACAAGTTCCTAAAAAATGGAGTTCTTCCTAAGAATTATGAATAATTTGTCTCGATACTAAAAGGATGTTTAATACTTTTGAAAGCCGTGCCCACAAAGCAAAAGTATATAGATGGTTTCAGTAAAAGCCAGGTTCCCATGACTGGTTAAACCTGTTCTTGCTCTATATCTAAAGGGCAAATCGCTGCCCACATATGTGTACAAACTTCTCTCAAAGGAGGCTTCCGGTTGGAACCGGTCTTTGTTGCACCTGACTGCAGGTGTAGTGGGGGGAAGGGCTTTTTTGTCCCTGCTGAGAATTAGGCCATTTCAAAACCCTTTAGAATGTTTATAATCTTTGTTTCACTATTGGCGCACACCCTTTTTGTGTGCTAAACTTCAACCACGATCTGAATGTCATTGTCATGAATGTACATGTCGAGACCAAATTATTAACTTTTTCTTTCTCTACCCTCCCCCTTTCAGGTGCTCTCCAGGCAACTCGTGCCCTGATGATTGTGTCAATCCTCTTCACAGTAGCGGGACTGGCTGTGGCCAGCATGGGCATGAAGTGCACTAACTGTGCTGGTGATGACAAGGTCAAAAAGTCCCGTATTGCCATGACAGGCGGTATAATCCTCATTGTTGCAGGTACTTTCACTCTAATATAATTATATTAATGTTAGTTATGTAATTAAACTACAGCAGCATTTTCTAGATTAGTTTTTTTTAAGTATCAAGGTTAAATGAACTCTTGGCAGGTTTGGAATGTCTGTCTGCACTGTTTTGGTTTCTCATTGCTCTGAATTAGAGAATGTAACTTTGACAGATGACGTGCAGAAAATGTTCACTCTCAGTCAGTGGGCATATACTGTGTCAAAAACAGATACTGTGTTTGGAAGTTGTTTCGTAATTAACTAATTTATCGCTTCTCTTCCATTCCTCAGCCGTCTGCAGCATTGTTGCCTGTGGCTGGTTTACAAGTCAAATCGTCCGGGACTTCTACAACCCCTTCACCCCTGTCAATACAAAGTAAGTTTAAATGTGGCTGCAAACCATAAGAGTATAGGCATTTATCCATGTGCTTCACCTTATTTTATAGTTTCTCTTAAAGGATTAGTTCACTTTAGAATGAAAATTACCCCATGATTTACTCACCCTCAAGCCATCCTAGGTGTATACGACTTTCTTCTTTCTGATGAACACAGAGTTATATTAATAAATATCCTTACTTTTACAAGCTTTATAATGGGGTCCATTGAGTTTGAAGCTCAAAAAAGTGCATCCATCCATCTTAAAAGTGCTCCACACGGCTCCAGGGGGTTAATAAAGCCCTTCTAAAGCGAATCGATTGAGTTTTGTAAGAAAAATATCCATATTTAAAACTTTATAAAGTAAAATATCTAGCTTCCGCCAGACCATATTTAACTTACGAAAAAAAGCGTAACTGGTGCGATGTTGGACGTAGCGTAAGCGTTTTGAACCACAAGAGGTGTTACACTTTCTACGTAAGTTGAATACGGAAGGCGGTCTGGCGGAAGCTAGATATTTTACTTTATAACGTTTTAAATATGGATATTTTTCTTACAAAACTCAATTGATTCGCTTTAGAAGGGCTTTTCCGCGTGGAGTGCGTTTATGATGGATGGATGCACATTTTTGAGCTTCAAAATCAATGGACCCCATCACTGCCATTATAAAGCTTGGAATCGTCAGGATATTTATTAACTCTGTGTTCATCAGAAAGAAGAGTCATATACACCGTTAAAAATTATGTGTTGGATTTACTTAAAGTGTGATGCAAAAATGGTGCATATATTTTAAGTAAACCCAACTTGGAAAAATTTTACTTAGAATTAACAAGGAAACCTTTGTTAAATGTACTTAAATTTGAGTTCACTCAACATTCTTTACTTAAAAAATCTATGTAACAAGATATAATCTACTAAGTAATGTTAAGTTAACACAACTTGCACATACTTGCATGTTACATATATTTTTAAGTAAAGAATGTTGAGTGCACTCAAATATTTAAGTACATATAACAGGTTTTCTTGTTAATTTTAAGTAAAATTATTCCTAGTTGGGTTTACTTAAAAAGTGTGATGCAAAAATGGTGCATATATATTTTAAGTAAATCCAACACATAATTTTTACCAGTGTAGGTTGGCTTAAGGGTGAGTAAATCACGAGGTAATTTACATTTTAAAGTGAAAGAATCCTTTGTTCTTCTCAGTATTGTTAATCACAGCTCCTAATATAATACTCCATTTCTATAGGTATGAGTTTGGTTCAGCCATTTTCATCGCCTGGGCAGGTGCGTTCCTGGACATAATGGGTGGAGGCATGTTGGCTGCCTCCTGCCCAAAGGGTAAATCTACTCCCAAGTACCCCAAGTCCTCCAGACCGCCCAGCAGCAGCAAGGAGTACGTTTGAGCCACATCAGTTGTTCACAAGCTGAAGAAGTCCAAAACGAATCACAGAGCGTGGGTAGTAGTTTCCCAAGTCAGCTGATCTGAGATCTGTTGTTATTGTAATTTCTTTTATTGTGGTTGACTTAGAATAGAACAAACTGCTCAGATCAGGGTTCTCGGGCAGCTTTTACTCGTGCTCGATACAGCAGCCCACCTCATAAAAAAAGGTCACTTCTGTTTTCTTTCTTTTGTAAGCACAATCTTTTTTCTTCCTATTATGAATCCTGTTGCTGATGTGAGTTTGGGAAGGGGGGGTGGGGGGTGGGGGGGTTCTTCCCCAGTGTGTTCCTCGTTTCATAAGACTGCCATGTTTAGCGACCATGAAAGAGGGAGGCATGCTCAGGGAAAAATCATCACTCGTACCGCTCAGTTACACTTCATCACTGATTACTGCTGTAAAGCCATGTCCTGACCTCATCATCTGTCTTGCTTGCTGTGTACGTCATCAAATCAAATGTGCCAGACACTGGGGTGCATGAGAAGAACAACTTGCATTTATTGTGTATATATATTTTTTTTATATAGAACCAAGGCATAAACGTGCAAATTTCTAGTTTTCTTTGCTAAATGACCTCTCTTTTCAAACAAGACGCAATTTTATACAAATCAACATCCTCTAAGGGAAGTTTTGATTTAATTGTTTTTGAAATGAAGTAGAAACTTACTGAACTAGTCTGAGAACTTCACCTTGTTTAGATGATGCTAAAGATGAAGGTACTAAGCTTTAAAATTTGCTGATTGGTCGGTTTCTTTTTCTGAGCAACCTGATCAATGCTTTTTTATTTAATTTTTTTTCATCAAAGAAATGGCTCTTATTTATGCAACGTGAAACTTAACCTTAGCTTTTGTGCTTTTAGCTCCTCAGTGTCGTCCTCGTTGCATGTGCACATTGATAAAGCAAATGTTACAAAATGTTTTGATACTCCTTTCTTGTATTATACACGCCACTTACTGGTCAGGAGAAAATGACTGTGGATATTGGTTCAGTTCTATCACGGCTGGTTACAAAGAGGTCACATGGATTACGTCTTTTTCTATCTGTCCACAACGTGAAACCTTTTTTTTTTTTCTTTGGTCTTTATGCTTGGACCACTTGAGATGGGTTGCCCTCAAGTCTGTTTAGGAGTTTAGCTAAATGTAGTTCACATCATATTTGTGACCAGCTTATGCAAATATTTAACTTTTAAAAATGTTTTCGATTGTTTAAGTTTGCAAATTACAAATTTTATGTAAATAAATTTTTTAAACAAGACCTGTCTGTAATATGTCCTTTTTATATGTGCCTAATGATATCTGTGGCAGTCAGGGTTGGGGAGTAACGAAATGCATAGTTGGTAACGTATTTAAAATACAAAATTTGAGTAACTGTATTTCATTAGTTACATTTTTAAATGGGTGGTAATCAAATTATAGTTACAACTGAAAAGTATTTTAGATTACCAAAGTGATTACTTAGAATGAAATGTCATTTATTTCATTTAAACATTAATGTTAACAGCAATTGATGACGTGTCGTGCTCACAAGTTTCATACCCCTTGCAGAATATGCATTATTTTAACAAAATGAGAGGGATCTGGGATCATAAAAATGGCATGTTACTTATATTTAGTACTGTCCTGAATAAGCTATTTCACATAATAGCTGTTTACATACAGTCCACAAGACAAAATGACTGAATTTATACAAATTGCTACATTCAAAAAATGACATGCCCTAGAATCTTAACTGTCTGTTGTCACCTGAATGATCCACTACTTTTTTTCTTCATGTTTCATGTTAAGTAATTTGTTTAGATAATTGTGACCTTTTTATCTCACAATTCTGACGTTTTTCTTCACAATTGCAATATATCTCATAATTCTGACTTCTTTTCTGAGAATTGTGAGATAAAAATGTGCAATTACCTGTTTTAATTTTATATTTAGTGGTGGAAACAAGCTTCCGTTAAAAGATCATATTTTTTTTTTGTTTAGTACCGCCCTTCAGAAGCTAATAACTACATGTTTCCCAGAAGACAAAATAAGTACAATTTACCCTGTTCATCCAATTCAAAACGGTTTCACAACCCAGATCTTAATGCATCGTGTTGCCTTCCTGAGCATCAGTATTTTTTTCTTTTTTCTAAGATTGTCTGCATTTTTTGCTTCATGAAATATGCAGTGGAAAACCAAGTTGTTTGGTGTTACATACCTTATTAGTATATTGACATAGCCTATTCCAAAGTATTCTAAATTACTTTTTAAAGCATGTATTTTGTCATCTGTAGTGAAATACATTGTAAAAGTAACCCTGGTGACAGTTTACCCCACATGAGTGATTTGCAAATACCTCAGCCTTGATGAGTCACGTGGTCCTCTGACTTCCTCTGAAGCATTATTTGCATGTTTTAGCTATCGCTGCAGACGTGTTAATGTAAATAATTCTGTAATGGGAGAATAATATGAGTCAAGGGAAAATGGGTCACCAGGTAAAATGTGTGAATTCGATCAGCATATGCTGTGGTCAACAATTACTTGTTTTGCCAGTTGTATTTCGCGAGTATGCTGTTATAATAAGCAAGAACATGAACAATAAAACACTTGTTACAAATGGAATATGAGTTTCACCAGCCAGAAATATGTGAGACTAAATGTAAGGTACTTTTCCTCCTTGTTTGGGTGCTGTTCTCTCAACTGCCACTATCCTCGTCGGTCAAACGCGAAAAAAATGTTGGTCCTGCTAAGTCAAAATAATGGGTTGGTAGTCTTATTCTTTATACATATAAGTTGGTCTATATAGTAAATACGTACCAACATGGTTTAATTTATAAACGAATCGGTAACAATATTACAAATAAAATTATAGCCAGACGCCTGACAACACAAATCGTGTTTAAGTTACCTGAGGGAATTTCCATAGTAACATTACCACAATTGACCACCTTTGGTTTGAAGCGGTATAGGATAAAACATTTACATTTTAGGAAACATAAATGCTGTCAAGATTTACATATCACAAAATATCAAAAAGTCTGTTTGATTGGAGACGTTTTGGGTGATTTTGATAAAGGGCGCCACGAACGATGGAACCTCAAAATATTACATCCAGAAAATCCAGTAGGAAATTCCTTAAAAACGTAACCCACCTAATTCAGTTTTTCCAGACATTTTCCACTCTAGATTTTGAGGCAATTCGCAAGTACGTGGTGTAAACACGGTTGCAAAAAAGAGCTGAAGTAAGTAGGCAAAGCTAACAAAAGCCAAACGTAGAACTGTTTAGGACTATTTCTTAGGGTTTGTTGCCATCTGGTGGCCAAAGAGGGAACAGCTCGACACTTTGACACAAATAAACTCAGCTTTACACTTGTCATGTATATTGAGTATGTCATACTGATTTACACTTTTATTCTTTTTTGCATGTCCCTTTTTCCAGTGCTGAAATACAGAATGCAAGCAACAAATAAAACAATATAAATTCTTCATACGTGCCACAGAATAAGTCAGCCCAATGATCATATAAACTAAAAATATTAGTTGATCAAAAATGCATAAAAATAATTGATCATGGGAATAATCAAGCAAGTGCATAGCTTTTCAAAGTGATAACTAATACAACGTGCAATGTTTCATAAGGCATAAAAGCATGTAAACCAGCTTGAGGTGCAAAGCCTTTAGGAAAGTGATTCTCAACCAGGGCGTGCAAAATGAGAAAAAAAAGTAATCCAACTTAATACAAATTTTATTACAAACAAACATTTAACAAATAAGTTTAGTTCTTAAAAACTGGAAATTAATCATTATTTTGACCTGCTGAAGATCCTCCTTGGACCCAGGAATTGACGTTTGTCCTCTGTGGACATTATATTTTAGTGAATTTCTCTGACAACATGTCACAGTTTTAGTCTGGATGTCCTGTAAAGAGCACATTCAGGGATTTTCAGATATACCAAATGTTTAGAAGTTTCACAATGACAACTGCCTCTGCTTGGACTTTAAAAATGTCATTAATTTAGTGATCAAATTTAACACTCTTATAGAAATATGATAAAATTGTGTAATTATCATTTAAAGTAATTAAATTATAATTACACAATTTTATCATATTTCTAACACATTTTAATTGTTTGCCATAAATCAACATCTCAGTAAAATGTTATGGGGTTTCAAATCAAAATATGACTTTCTGTTATGAATTAGGACATCGATTTCATACATGTCCACTGTAGAGGACACCAGGACTTACATCATGTTTATCAGGCATTTTGGAAGACACAACAAGTGAATATTTCAATATCCCTATGAGATATTATTTATTATTATGAAAAATCTTGCCAATTACTACTCCCATTATTACACTTCTTTTTTAATTACATGCTGCCCCAAGAACACATTAATATGCAAATTAGATGCAATGTATAGATACATTGTATATCATGGGGAAACCAAAAGCAAATTAAGCAAAATTATATATTAAATAATTCTGTTATATCTTTCATAACATAGCTGATAATCTTCTTTATACAAAGCATGGTGTATAAAAAAATCCTAAAACCTAAATAAAAAATCTTGTCTTTTTATTTAAAAAACAAATAGTCCTGGTGTCCTCTACAGAGGACATAGCATAACATATGAATAAAATATAATTTTCCAAAAATTTTCTTTTTTCCCCCCATTTTATCTTATGCTCTAAACAATGTAATGACACAAAAAATACTAAATTCACAAAAAAAATTCTCCTGGTTCTCAGGTGGAGATTCTGTTAATACAAATCTTTGAAATATCTTAGTCTACATGGGTCATGGGGAGCATGAATATCATCAACAAAAGGTCGAAAACACAACTCTAGGAAGCAGCATATATTTCCAACATTACCTGGTTTTAAGAGACCAACTTGACTACATATAGAACACTGCCATTCTTCTCGCCAAATGTTTAAATAAATAAAGTGAAAGACAACATCTTTTTAACAGCACAAATCTGGACAGAGTTATCTACAGTGGCTGGTCTTTACCTTTGGTCTGAAATATGTTGATCAGCCTACATACGCACATTTCTCCCTCAGGGAGGCACGAGTGTCACATACAGAGCTCTGATCTAAGAAGCTACTATGCAACAAATCACCTGTGTGGCCTGTTGTAGGCTGACAACTGCTGCCATGCGACTAGTAAACTACAGCTGAAACGCATGCGGATCTCGTGTGAATCTGATACTGGGAGAGAGGTGTCTGTCTTTTCTCCTGCTCAAAGTGTCCCGACAGTCCTGTGGCAGAAGGGAGCATTTCATGAATAGCTGGTCCAGAATATTAAGAGTCTGGGAAGCTCAGGATGGCTCATTTCTGAGAGGGACAGGTAGTGGTCTGTTGTTGTTGTTGTTGTTGTTGTTTATGACGTCATCCAGATCTTCATCCTCTATAACCACTATAAAATAAAATTCACATCCTATTTTAAACAGAGGTGAAAATTCGCAGTTACAGTGTAATTAAATCAGTGGTGCCGTTAAAGGGATAGTTCACCCAAAAAGGAAAATTAGCCCATTATTAACTCACCTTCAAGTCATCCTAGGTGGATATGACATTCATCTTTCAGACGAATACAATCAGAGTTATATTAAAAATGTCCTGGCTCTTCCAAGCTTTATAGTGGCAGTGAATGTCTGTTTCTGTTTTGAAGTCCATAAAAGTGCATCCACACGGCTGTTGTAAGCACGTTCACGAGAGACTGTCGTTCCAGCGTATGGCGTATAGGACGCAGGTGTAGCGTAAGTTCCTGGTGGTGACGAACATGGAAGCGCAGAGGATAGAGCAAAACAAAACTTGGTTGTTGCGAGAACTAGCATATTCTCACCAGAGCATCCTACGTCATGCGCTGGTACGGCAGACTCTCGTGAACACGCGTACGACAGTTAGTGGAAGTTAGAGATTACAGTTTGTAAAGTTTTAAATTTGGATATTTTTCTTACACAAACGTATCGCTTCGCTTCTAAAGGCCTAGATTGCATCCGTCTGAAAGAAGAATGTCATATACACCTAGGATGACTTGAGGGCCAATTTTCATTTTTGTGTGAACTATCCCTTTAATATGTAAATATTCCATTAAATAGGCCTCGGCCATTCCATAAAAAGTGCCTTTTGTGTCTGGACCTGTGTAAACGATGATTTTTAACAATGATTTAAACAAGTTTTTATCTTAATCGGTCAGTAAATGGCAATCTTGAATTGTCATCTCTATGAATTTTTAATTAATTACTTCTGAAAATTGTATTTGTAGAAATCTCTACAATGAATTATCTTCCTAATAAATATCTTATAGTCAGTGGCATGAACTTTAGCACGACTGAAATATAAAACTGTTACCTTGATTTGTAGCCTATAGTAAATAACTGATTGTTTGTAGAAGAATCAGCATTATTTTGTTTTCCCAATAAACACATTGTAATATTATATGACCTTGAGGACAAGGCTAATAATTGAGCAATAAAACTGTCAACCCTGTTATGAACATATTTTTAAAGGTATGTAGCCTATATCCCAACAAAAAAAATAATATTCACCTTGCAAATGCAATTGACTTTTTATATTTCCTAAATCCTCCTAAAATAAATCTCAATATATATAAATATATATATATATGAAAAAAAATCCCCTTTTCAAAAGGAAAAAGGCACACATTTCATGGAGTGACCGTCCTAAAGATGGGGTGAAAAATCATAAAGTATCCATATCTAAATAAATGAAACAAAAACATTATATACTCGCCTCTCTTTGACCGTCCAATCTGTCCGAGTTTGGGGGCCCTCTGGCCTAACCTAATCTGAGGGGATTCGGGGCTCAAGCAGTCACTGTTGAACTCAACTCGCAAATGCTTCATCTCACACACCGAGTCACAGGGACTCGGTTGAAGTTGCTCAGAGGGCGGCAGGAGCTCGGGCATGTCCGCTGTGTCAAGCATCCCTGCAGCCGGAGTTTCTTCCCGGTTTTCAGCGGTGACGGTGTCCGCTTCCCCGCTGCTCATCAACGCCTCTTCCGCGCCCGTCTGCTCCTTCTCCTCCTTCTCCCTACCGCCGCAACAGTACAGCATTCAGAGTGTATAGGACGACTTAACGAACGTAGCGAGGATACGTTTGTCCTTGTCTCTGCAGTGAGCTCGTGTTTCATTCCACTTCGTTGTTCAGGCGGAATACTGCAGAATTCAACTGCTCTTGACCAGCATCCCTCGGTAATGATCGTCTTTGTGTTCTGTGTGATCTTCCAGTCAAACGATGCAGTGGACCGGATGCGTAAAGCTCCACGTTCTGAGAGTCACATTAGTCATTCACACACACCAATACATTTTAGTGGAGTAATAAACCTCAATTATAAGGACGCATCACTTTAGGTGTCTTTAAATTAATTTATCTAAAAAAATATATATTAAAAAAACATGAATTGTGTCATAACTTTCTTTCTCTTGAGTAAAATTATTTTCAAATAGTATTTTTTGTCTCTTTAGACTTTAGTCTTTGTGTGTGTGTGTGTGTGTGTGTGTGTGTGTGTGTGTGTGTGTGTGTGTGGGCATGTGTGTATGTGTGTGTGTGTGTGTGTGTGTGTGTGTGTGTGTGTGTGTGTGTGTGTGTGTGTGTGTGTGTGTGTGTGTGTGTGTGTGTGTGTGTGTGTGTGTGTGTGTGTGTGGCCGTGCAAATGAAGTCAATGGGCCATATGGAAATCATTTTTCATGATGCTACAAAGACCATGGTATTTGGGATCATAACCACATAAACATTAACAGAATATTGTGATTGGGAATGTCCCTCTGTCCTCTTCTCACCATTCTGTCTCCTCTCACTGTCTATGAAGAAATAAAATATAAACAGAAATCTCTTACCATATATGTTCTTACATTATATTATACAAGCTATCATTTTTTAAAATATTAAATACATATATTTAAATGAAATGAAAAATGTTATTAGGCAAATTCATAAAGTGCCATCCTTCCACTTCGAAGATATACCTTTATCTAACATAATATTGCTATATTCACTCACCTAAAGGATTATTAGGAACACCATACTAATACTGTGTTTGACCTCCTTTCGCCTTCAGAACTGCCTTAATTCTACTTGGCATTGATTCAACAAGGTGCTGAAAGCATTCTTTAGAAATGTTGGCCCATATTGATAGGAAAGCATCTTGCAGTTGATGGAGATTTGTGGGATGCACATCCAGGGCACGAAGCTCCCGTTCCACCACATCCCAAAGATGCTCTATTGGGTTGAGATCTGGTGACTGTGGGTGCCATTTTAGTACAGTGAACTCATTTCATGTTCAAGAAACCAATTTGAAATGATTCGAGCTTTGTGACATGGTGCATTGTCCTGCTGGAAGTAGCCATCAGAGGATGGCTCATCAGACCAGGCAACATTTTTCCAGTCTTCAACTGTCCAATTTTGGTGAGCTTGTGCAAATTGTAGCCTCTTTTTCCTATTTGTAGTGGAGATGAGTGGTACCCGGTGGGGTCTTCTGCTGTTGTAGCCCATCTGCCTCAAGGTTGTGCGTGTTGTGGCTTAACAAATGCTTTGCTGCATACCTCGGTTGTAATGAGTGGTTATTTCAGTCAAAGTTGCTCTTCTATCAGCTTGAATCAGTCGGCCCATTCTCCTCTGACCTCTAGCATCAACAAGGCATTTTCGCCCACAGGACTGCCGCATACTGGATGTTTTTCCCTTTTCACACCATTCTTTGTAAACCCTAGAAATGGTTGTGCGTGAAAATCCCAGTAACTGAGTAGATTGTGAAATACTCAGACCGGCCCGTCTGGCACCAACAACCATGCCACGCTCAAAATTGCTTAAATCACCTTTCTTTCCCATTCTGACATTCAGTTTGGAGTTCAGGAGATTGTCTTGACCAGGACCACACCCCTAAATGCATTGAAGCAACTGCCATGTGATTGGTTGATTAGATAATTGCATTAATGAGAAATTAAACAGGTGTTCCTAATAATCCTTTAGGTTAGTATATATGTATATATGTATAGTGATGGTAAATGGTGACTATTTGAGCAATGTCTTGCTAAAGAAATCACGTTGTTATGTCCTGAGACATATTGTGTATAGGTGTTGCTTTGCTGGTCCTGTCTCTCTCTCTCTCTTTCTTTTGTCCCGCCCTTTCTTTCACAGGATTGGATCAGACCAGAGTGACAAGAGATTTAACATCCTGAAATATTCATTTAAAATCTCTTAGAACATCCTATTAGGAATTTCATTAGACCCTCTTGCTGTTAATGTTGGAATTCTGAGAAATTGCACATTAGGATCCTTCATAAATTCAAGTATTCCAATTTTGACCATGTATGTCTTTGGAAGAGCATTTCGTGATAAATCAGGATATCCCAATCCAACACCCCCTTATGTCATAACTCTAGTATACTGCCCAGCTGTACTCCAGCTTACAATGTACCGACTTTAATCCTTGAACCAAACTAATACATCCGTAGAGAAAGTTGTAGGCCTGCTCATCTTCAATCACAATCTGTCTCTAAGATTACTGAAGGGGACAGAGCTCATCCTGTGCATCTTTAATTTATGCTTTCAGTAAATACATTCAAAACTCCCTGAAATATTACTCATGCATTGCCCTCTAGGTCAGCTGGGCAAGTTTCTAGAAGAGCTGGATGTGCTGCTGTCCTCATTCCCTGAGGATGGCAGCCCATAGTCTTCAGTGACTTCAACATCCACCTGGAGAAGCCTTATGCTTCAGATTTCCCTCTCTCCATAGCCTCTTTCAATCTTCAATAACTCACCACCAGGTACTCAGGCATCCAGCTTGACCTCATCTTTACACACAACTGTATCACAGAAAACATTTTGGTTAAACCTCTGTACATTTCTAATCACTTCCTTATCACTTTTGATTTACAACTTCCTTTTTTCATTCCACAAACCCCCCTGCCAGTCTCATTCGGACAAAACCTATGCTCCCTTTCTCCCTCCTACCTTTGCTCTGTTGTGTCATCCTCTCTTCCCTCCCCCACCCAATTCTCATCACTAGATGTTAATAACACCAAAGACACTTTATTTTTCACTCTAACATCCTGTCTAGACAAAATCTGTCCTCTCTTCTCCAGGTCAGCGTGTGTTACTCTCTCTAATCCCGTGGTTATCTAATGTTCTCTGTGAGCACCGGACCAAGCTCAAGGCAGCTGAAAGAAAATGGCACACATCAAAAGATTCAGCTGACTTCAGTCTTTGCTTTCAGGTAGAGGACTGCGCGGGACTGCTTTTTTTTTTTGTCCCGCTCCCGCTAGGTTCTATTCCGCACCCACCCGCTCCCACTTAAAATTCACTCTGTGTTCACCTGAGTTTCTTCCCGACCCGACCGATCCCGCTAAATTTAGACCTCGTTTCCAGATTTAAATTTCCCCTAAAGAAAGAGAGTGACTTGGATAACAAATATAAAATGTTGGCTATACAATAATTTAATTTGTTATTTTCTGACACAAGCATACTTTTCAAAACATTCAGTTCTTCTTCTGAGAGAAGAGAGAAGGATGCGATGAGAAGCTTATATATAAGCTTCTCATCTCCAGCCACCCTGCCCCATGCCCCCTGCCCCCTAGACCCCATCCCAGGGGTGTAGCCAGCGGGGTTCAATGTGGACAGGTTGTAGCTACAGTTTTGGTTTATGTTGACAGTGATGGTTACACCCCAATAACCCCCCGACCCCCCGATAAAGGTATTTCCCCACGGCATTCATCAGGCCCAAGTAACCCCACTGTTTAAAATTCCTACATTAAACACTTCAATTGTAGAAATTTACAGACCTGTATCTCATAGCGAAAACACTTGGACAAGCTGTTTTCAACCAGTTATCATCTTTCCTTTCACAGAAAAGCCAGCTGGGCGATTATCAATCAGGTTTTAAAAGCCACCACTCAACCGAGACTGCGTTGCTGTTGGATACGGAAGTTCTGCGGATTGCAAGAGCTTATTCCAAATCATCAGTTTTCATTTGAAATCATCAGTTCTAGAACTACCTGCAGCTTTCGACACGGTTAATCATCAGATCCTTCTGCCCAACCTCTCATCACTTGGCATCACTTGAACTCCACTTTGCTGGTTTGAATTTTATTTCACAGGTAGGTCATTCACGCTTGCCTGGGGAGGGGAGGTATACAAAACATAAGGTCATTCAATCATCAGGTCACTGGGGTACCCCTGGGATCAGTTCTTGGACCTCTCCTCTTCTCCATATGCACTACATCACTGGAACCCATTATACAGGCACAAGATTTCTCCTACCATTGCTATGCTGATGACACACAGCTCTACTTTTCATTTCAACCAGATAATCTCACAGTAGCTTCACGCTTCTCAGACTACCTGGCGGACATCTCTGCATGGACAAAAGAACATCACTTACAAACTAGCAAAGACAGAGCTTCTCGTTTTCACAGCCACCCTTTCAGTACAGTACAACTTTAGAATCCAGCTAGGCTCATCAACAATAATCCCATCAAGATCAAGATTTTGGGGTAATCTTTGATGATCAGCTGACCTTCAAAGACCACATTGCTATAGCACACTCATGAGGATTTGTGCTGTATAACTTCAGGAAGATCAGGCCCTTTCTAGCTGAGCATGCAACACATCTTCTCGTCCAGGCCCTTATCATTTATAGGCTGGACTACTGCAATGCTCTTCTCGCAGGACTTCCATCATGTGCATTCAAACCCCTACAAAATTATCCAGAATGCAGCGGCTTCACTGGTCTTCAACAAACCCAAAAGAGCCTACGTCTCACCGCTGTTTATCTATCTGCAGTCTTGTCCAGTTGCAGCTCACAAGTTCACGATATTGGTGCTTGCCTACAGGCACAGGCGGACATTAGTGAAGTATTTTTACTCTGCTTAAGTGCATTTTTCAAGTGTTTGGTCTTCATTAGAGAGTTTTTCTCTGGAAAACGTTTACTTCACAACATTCCAAAGCATAATGTTGTATATTTTACTGCACTATGTTTCGTATTGAATTTCATTTAACACTTAATTACATTAGAAATCTAGTACTTTCTTACTTTTACTCAAGTAAAAGTAATTAAAAGTAAGAAAGTAAGAAACCTAGTGCAGTAAAAAGTATGACAATATGCTTTGGGATGTGGTGAAGTAAACGTTTTCCAAAGATAAACACTGGTACTTCACTCCTGTCAGCCTCTGCCTACAGGATGGCCACGGGCTCTGCACCCTCCTACCTCCCCTCTCTCTTACAAGTCTACGTGACCTCTCGGTGGAAGAAGTGTGCAACATCTCATGTTACCATCAGGCACTTTATTTTTCACTGTTCCTTGCTGTTCAAATGATCTTCCCAACACACACAAAAAATGTGGTTCTTCAGCGGTTCTTTGGCGTGGTTGAGGTGCTATATAGCATCACTGCCATACAAAGAACCCATTAAGCTCCTTATCTTTAAAGGTTCTCTAACTCTCTCTCAGTCTCTTAGTTTAGTTGGGGAAAGGATTAAAACAAAATTAGATAACAGCGAATTTCCTGAAGATAACCTGGTTCTTAACATTTTGCCCCCAAGGCCCCCATAAGGAAATATTCCAGGGCCCCCTCATGAAACTTTTTGACCTCAGAAAAGCATAAAAGTGATTAAAAACAGCTTTTGCCATTGTGGTAAATTCCCATTAATAGCAAACATATGAGAGTGGAGTTGCATCTAAAATCTAAGGAGAATGGGGTGGTTCTCTGGTTCTACATAGCACCATTTCACACTTTTAAAGTAGGGATGCACCGAATCCAGGATTCGGGTTCGGATTCGGCCGAAAATTGGGCTTTTTGACGGGGTTCGGTTTCTGTCGAACCATAGAATTTTTTCCACCGAACCCTTGGCTTGCACTATGCGCGCTCCGCTGGTCGAATGTAATTACGCCGCCGTTGATTACGGGAAGGTGTTTACTAGGTGGACCGTTCTAATCCAGTAGGCTGTGAGAAAGTGAAAATGGAACTCGTGCACAGAAAACGTGTTGATTGGCAGTACTTTCAGTCAAAAGAAGGCGATTCAAGTCGAGCTACATGTTCAATATGTAATGTCGATTTGTCGCATGGTGGCAAGGACCCTAAACAATAGCCGCTGTTAAAACATTTGCATATGAAACATCCGAAAGAACACCAGTTGTGCTGACTCTACAGACAGCAGCCAAAATGCAGCAACTTCAGGTACAGCAAAGGAGGGACAGTCATCCTGGCATAACGTTGCCTATTCTTAATTCAAATGAAATTAAATAAAAAATACACTGCTGTGATGCTCATATCGGTTAATTTTCCCAACGACAACCGCTACTCATTATCCGATTATTAACAGTTAACTGATAAGATTATAATATTGAATTGGCATTAAATAAAAATACGATTTGACGAGTGTCTGTGACCCGTTAAAAAGACACGTTTTTCACAGGTTTATTTTACCGTGCAAACAGCAGCATACAGGTGAGATAAAATATAAATAAAATGAATAAAACAAATAGGCCTACATTAAATATTTTTCATTTAAACAATTACCAAATTAAGATGACAAAACGAAAATACACTGAATCCGGAATATTTTTTTTGTCAAATAAAATTAGTAGGCCAACCTCAATCCACACCTTGTATGTTTTTTTTAAGTAACATGTCTAAGTGATGTGGGCTAGTCTGGAGCACATCCTGTTGACAGTTAAACCTGCGGCAGAAAACACCCTCTCAAGCCTTTATACTTTCGTCTGTCTCCGCAGTGCGAGCCTCCAATGACTACGCGCGTGCCTTCTGCGCTCGCCGTTGTGCTGTTCTTTGAAACGACAGAGGGTGACTCGGGGTAATTGTTCTATAAACCATAAGAAAACAGCGGCGAGAAGAACATACGTGACAATGTTTACTTTAGTAAACTTGACCAAAACCACACTACGAAAAGCCTTAAACAAGGTTTCAGATGGCACGGATGCCCCGGGAACACAGAGAGAATGCCTCACTAGAGTAGCCAGCGCCTTTCATTTGCTTTCCACCAGTCAGGACCTTGTACTACTGCTGTAATTGAATACCGTGTAGCATATTTTGCAAGTAACTTTGTTGCCCTTTCTGTCGAAATGGTCCCACATAATAGGCTTCTTCCTTCCGATTGTTTCATTTTGCGAAATATGTCTGGTTAGACGTGGTTGCACGTGTCGACGTGCTCCATGAGTGAACAAATACAGTATATTTTTCTTTAACCATGCAGCAAACAAACATACAAAAAAGCATTAAAAAACATTTAAACCATTTAACTTATAGTATTAATCGGTTAACGGTTAAACGGTCAATACGAGCCTACACTGCTGTGGACGTTGTTTACTTCATTAATGTGTTTACTGTGATAATGTACTGAGGATGGGAGTAGGATTCGGTTTCGTATTCGGCAGAATCTTAATCAGTGGATTTGGTATTCGGCCGAACCCCAAAAATCTGGATTTGGTGCATCCCTATTTTAAAGATAGGTGCATAGGTTGTAATCCCCTATGATTACAAGCCAATAAACCACTTTTAATGCTATTTTAGCACCATTTTTGTTCAGAGTGTATCCGGATAGCCGAATCCTGACAATTTTCAAGAAACAGTTTAAAACTCATCTCTTCCGTAAGCACTTAACTGCAGCCTGCTGAATTTTTTTTTTCACTATTCCTTCACTTATGCTCTGACCGTTCCTTAATTCTAGTTTGTCCTATCTTGAAACGAAGGCTGAAACATTGTATTAATAGCACTTCTATTAATACAATGGTATTTTTTGTATTTATTGCCTCTTTAGATGAATCGCTTGTTGTATACTTCAATTCAAGTTGCTTTGAATTAAAGTGTCTGCTAAATGAATACATGTAAATGTAAAAGCACTGAAGATGCTACGTCATGAGAAAGGAATGAACAAGACAAGAGGATCAAAACAAAACTTATAAAGCGAGGATTACTTGTTGTCATACCTTGGCAAATCTCCATATAAACTATGATACTAGATAACTATGCTTCAGATATTTCCTTATGACTCCATGAAACCTGTAAAAGAGCTGAAAACAAGTCTGCTGATGGACAGTCTCTGTTAAAAGTTGTGCAATGACTCTCATCGCCATTTGAACATTTCTGCACGATGTCAAGATATTTCAGCGTGTTACCAGGTCCGTTCTTAATATATTACATTTTTCATGAGTGAAAGGCACTTATGGGAAATGTTTAATGGATGCTACTGCTAACAGGATTCCTTTACCTCAGCGGAGACAGCTCAAAAGCCCTTCAAAAAAAATCGAACAGCTTTCATCTGACGAAAACTCTGAATGAGAAAGAATCTTAATGAGGAAGTCTTCAGGTTTTGTTCTGATAGAGATGCAGCTTGGCTATTTCCCCCAGTGACTGTCTTTGAATTTAATGTCATAACCATTTGGAAATATAATTAAATATTCTTTTGTGTCTGGATATATTTCTGTCTTAATATCTGAAGGTGTTTTTATTATGTGGTTTCAATGATGATGTTGCAAGTTTCATTCCCTATGGTTTATTTTCATGCATTAAGAATGTCTGGACTCTTCATATGCAATGGAGCAATGCAGTCTTGTTCTCCACCCTGTTTCGGATGATGCTGTGAACGGGTCTAACAGGTTATGGAGGTTTGCCTTTAGAGCCAATGTGATGTTCTTTTTTTGTCTTTTTCGGATACCCACTCAGTAAAAAGGCAAGATTGTGATCACAGATTTATAAACAGCAGATACTTTCCATTACGTTGGACCTTTCAACACACAGGTGAGTGTAGATTTTCTACTGAAATATGAAGAATCATATCTGCATCTGCATTTTTAATCTGCATTTTAAAGATGATTATTTAGCATTTTGTATTAGGACTTGTTCACTGTGAAAAGTCCTTTCACATTTAATCACTTTTAATCGTATCTGTCATATCAATACAACATCTTCTATCTGTTTAAAATCTCAAGTATATACAAGTATTAAATTAAAATTAGGTCTACTTATGCAGAAAACTGATAATATGCTAAACATATTATGGAAACTAGTTAACATGAACTAACAAGGAACAACACTTCTAGTTAATGTTAATCTTAACATTTACTAATACATTTTTAAGCTCTAAAAAGTATCTGTTATTATAAAGTATATTATTTAATGCACTGTCAACTAACATGAACATTTCTATTAACTATATAACAAATCACTGGAGAGTGATGCTGAAATCTATCTGTTGTACATTTTTAGCTGTAAGCATGTCAAACTCAATGGTAGTCATGCAGCCACAGCCTGTTATGATCTCTAATCATTCTGATCAGTGGAGATCAGGCGTCTTTGACTGCTGTGATGACGTGCCTGAATGTAAGTAAAGTTTGGAATAAAATACAAAGGTTACACTTTATATATGGGCCACTTTAGACATTCTACTAACTATGAGTAACTTTGCAACTACATGGCAACTAACTCTCATTAGAGAATTTGTAGACGGTAGCAGGGGTGTAGCACAAAATCCTGGGCCCTAGGCATAGGCAGTCCTGATGGGCCCCCATGTTCCATGTTAAAATATATTCCAGACTTTTCAAAGGGCCCTCTCCCTAGACGGGGCCCTGGGTAGTCAGGTCCACTTTTCCCCCCACTACCACGCCCATGGACGGTAGTACACTGATACTGTTGGGCGAACATCAAAATAAGGTTAGCAGCAGAGGTGGAAAGAGTAACAAAATATTCTACTCAAGTAAAAGTACTATTACTTCAATGAAATATTACTTAAGTACAAGTAAAAGTACCGGTCTAAAAACTTACTCAAGTAAAAGTAAAAAGTTCATTTAAAATGTACTCAGACTAAAAGTTACTGAGTTACTTTTTTAACAGCGGGGTGGGGGATCTCCTGTGGTTGTAATAGAATAAGATTTTCACAATATGAAAACACCAGTTTCACAGCATCATGGTGTTAATTATTTAAAAAATAAACTGTATTATTAAATCATGGTTATTATTGTTTCCAGTTAAAATGGCATTAAATTAATGAAAACTGATTTTATTTTTGGTTGAACAAATAATTTATTATAACAAACTTGAAACCATTTTTTTTTAAATAAAAATTTCAATAAAACATGTCTAATGAACTAAAATAAATTATCATGAATTAGATTAACAACTTTAAGAATAATAGAGTCCCAAGAAATTTTTCTTTTTATGATTTAATACAAATACATTACCAAAACGGTGGTAATCAAACACTTTCCTTTCATTTTTTGGGCAAAGCGCTGCTGTTTTACTAAATTAAACCATGGATTTAAAAATATATTCTTAAATAATGTTTAAATTATGTAATATTATTATTGTTATTATTATTATTATTATTATTATTATTATTATTATTATTTTGACAAGCACTCTATAGGCCTACAATAGTAATATATTTCTGTCACAATTTCATAGTTAAACCGTTTATTGTGACAGGTTTTAGTGAGGACCTATTTCAGTGAAGATCTGTTTCAGATTGTATTTGATAATGGCTTTTAATCAAATAAAATGATGAAAATGTTCATTAGGGGGTTTCAGATCAGCTCTGGAAACGTTCATACTGTATGTTAATGCCCAAATACGAGCATCGCGTAGGCTACTTAAGTAGGCCTATGTAGGCTATAGTAGACGAAACGGCGTTGCTCATTCACACAGAGACAGAACAAGCAGATCATATATTCATATAGCAGTGTTTTGAGCTTTAATATTCACAGACCATGTCGCGATTTGATTTATTGTACAGCTCTACAGTCGATGTATTCATTCATCCGTTTGCGTGTTTTACATGACATCTGCGTTATACTGTAAATAAATTCTCATGTCTGGATTCCCTCTGCATCACAGAAATCACTCGGCCTTAAGTTAAAAACATACCTTTATCTGCACAGAGAGATGGTGTTCCTGAACATGGAACGGAATGTGTTTCCTCCTTTGCATCAACATTTTTTTGCTAATTTGATATCCTCCAGGACAACACCCGGCTATTTTTTGTCTATATCCAAAGTTTTTCCATAGCCTAGCCTACTATCCAGGGGTTCACGACGGCGTTTCGCTTTCAGCTGGGTCTGATGTCTGTCTTATCCGTCTCCACCTTTTTGTGATTTTTGTGATTTTTGCGTGTTCGTTCTCCCGCCCTTCAATTCAATGCAGTCGTTTCCGGATCGTGTTTTTCCCCCCTTTGTATTATTTATTTTACTCAGTAACGGATGTGGTTTAAAATGTAGCGAAGTACAATACTTCAAACAAAACATACTTAAGTAAAAGTAAAATTACAGATTTTTAAATCTACTTAAAAAAGTAGAAGTACACAGAAAAACTACTCAATTACAGTAACGTGAGTAAATGTAATTTGTTAGGCTACTTTCCACCTCTGGTTAGCAGATATAAGCAGACTGTCTAACTCTAATGAAGGTTAGTTGACATGTAGTTGCAAAGTTACTTATAGTTCGTAATTTGGTGGAACTAAGGGGAAAGTTCACCCCAAAATGAAAACACTCACCCTGAGGTCATTTCAAACCTGTGTGACTGACTTTCAACACTTTATTGTAAGGTGACGAAGTTACACGTTACTACATGTACTAACTGTAGCAATAACAGTAAATTATGCATAATTGCAAGTAACTAACCTAACCATAACTCTAGTCTAAGTACATGTAGTTAATATTACTCTGTACTTATTTGAGTACGTATAATGTAACTACGTCAACTTGTACAATTAATTGTAACCAACTTCTGTTTGTGGAACACAAATGATCTATTGAGTAGTTTCCTACATAGACATAGATCAGAACCAGTTACAAAGTTACAGTGAGAGTTTCCCCTGAATTCCTGCAGAATGAACGTATAGGCCTAAATGTTTTGATTTATCTGCTCATATCTTTATCCTATAGGCTACAACACCTCCAGAGCATTTAATTGATTGTGTCATGGTGTCATGTGTTATAATAAATATTATTATCATCTTCCTTTCTGTAAACAGGCTGCTTTGCTTACTGGTGTTTCTCGTGTTTCACGTGCATAAAAGCCAAGAATTATGGCGAGTGCTTATGTCTCCCCCTGCTGGACTTCTGCGGGTGTGTCCCACCCATAACCATGTCCATAAGGGTGTCAATGCGCCAGCGTTATGGCATTAAGGTGAGTGAATCCCTTCTCTATTGGATTTACTATACTTTTAGGGGAGACCAAGCCTAGTTGTCACATCTCAGTAACTTTGAGGCTTTGAGCCAAAAGTGCAATCAGACAAATGTTTATTTCCTAAATCTGTACACCTATACTGCCCTACAACGGCTAAAGACCTTAAAGGGATAGTTCACCCAAAAATGAAAATTCTGTCATTATTTACTGAACCTCAAGTTGTTCCAAACCTGTATGAGTTTCTTTGCTCTTCTGAACACAAAAGAAGATAGAGTGAAGAATGTTTGTAACAAAGCAGAGAGAGCAACCATTGACTAGGCTACCATAGTATTTTTTTCCCTACTATGGTAGTCAATAGTTGCCATACCTGCTTGGTTACAAACATTCTTCTAAATATCTTATTTTGTGTTCAGCAGAACAAAGAAACTCTTAGAGGTTTGGAACAACATGAGGGTGAGTAAATGATGACAGAATTTTCATTTTTGGGTGAACTATCCCTTTAACTCGCTAAAGTGTGGAACTGAGAAAAATTATTTTAACCCTCTAGGACTATTCTGTCATTTCTGACCTGAATTAAAAAATAAAAAAAAACTTAAATCGTAGCTTCATCGGAATGGTACGGAACTTGGTGACTTTTGGTATATGAACACACAAAAAATTGGGGACAGGATTTGAAAAGTCTAAGTGGTCATAAGAAAAAAAATAGTAAAAAACTATTTTTCGGGTCAAAAATGACCCCCATAGGAAATGAATGGGAAATTGGCAAAAATATGAAAATACATAGTTTTTTTTTGTGCGTACAATCTACAAATCAGCCACGATCCAGAAAAAAAGCACACAACAGTGAAGGGGTGAATCTCTAAAACATCAAGAGTGTTGATGGACAAATACACTCACACATACACACACACACACACACACACACACACACACACACACACACACACACACACACACACACACACACACACACACACACACACACACACACACACACACACACACACACACACACACACACACTTATACACACAAAAACACACGCACACACAAACTGCAAAAGCTAATTTTGTGAAAAGTGTGAAATAAAAGCAACTATTCATCAATGTAAGAAAGAAAGCGCACAGCAATGAAAGCATGTCACTGTAAGCCATCAAGGTTGCAAAATAAACACACTCACACACACACATAGGTAAATATGAGACTGGTGAAACTGTAACAGAAATGTGAGAATATGTGAAATAAAAAGAGTTACTGTTCATTGAATTGTACAAAAAATATTTTAATGAAAATGTTTATTATAAAAGGTTAATCAAAAAATGTTATGACTGAAAGAATTGCATTTTTATTAAGTTACAATTAAAGCAATGGGTAACAAAATGCTTTCCATTTGTTCTCTTTCTAATGCAATGTTCAGGTTTGACTGTATTATAAAGTAAAACTGGCTCTTCAAATTACCATTTACACCAACCAAACAAACAAAAAAGTAGAATTCACAAGCCTTTCAACAGAGAGCTGTAAACCCATCTAAATCCAGTGGTTAAAATATGATATTTCATGATAATAATTCTCACTGCTTCCACCAGATGGCACCAATCTGATTTCAAAAGTTGTTTTCTATAGGCCTAGTCTCTCCTTTAACCTGAAATACAGCATTAATAATAATAAAATATATATATATATATACATTTTCTAGTATATTCAATGGGAAAAATGGATCATAATTATTGCATAACTATTAATTATTATCATAAAATTCTCTCAAAACACAAAAGAAGAAAGAAAAAATATTATTGAACAAAAATACATTTAATTGATTTTACTGAAAAAATAATAATCATTGATTTTAGGGGTCGGGTCACTTTTGACCCGAAGGTCCTGAAAACGAAGAACCTCGGAGGGTTAAAGATTAGTTGAACGATTTAGTTGCAGCCAAATTGATTATAGGTAGGCTAGGCCAGTAGTTTTCAAACTTTATGATGCCAAGGACCCCCTAATATGATGAACCTTATATGAGGGAACCACTTCCTAAAATCCATTTATATATTATATTTTATAGTAAGTGTGACATTATAAATGCAACATATTGTTTCCAAACTTAAATTGGCTATACTTAATGTTGGATGTATAAACCTGAAGAAAAATGATTTGTATAAGCAACTTTCACAATAAATGTAAGCAGCTTAAGTACTGCATTAAGAATACCACCTTACAACCCCAGTCAGTAAGATAAAGGGGACTATATTGAGAAAAACTCAGAAAGATACAAACCAAACATATCCAATTCTGGACAGAAGTATGTATATGATAAGAAAGGCGAGAAACATTTAGAACTGAAACATTTAGAATGTTCACTTTATCCATTTTTGCTTTGTCTTTTTATTCTCTGAAATTTTCTGGGGACCCCTTAGAATCTTCTGGAGGACCCCTGGTTTGAAAACCCCTGGGCCACTGGAAATCTGATAATTAGATGTTTTAGTAATGAAAATTATACATAAAAAAAAATTCTTGAGCTCAAACTTGACTTTTGATCCCTATTTTGAAGTTACTGTACTCTACCTTTGTATTGTCTGCAAAAAGTGAGAGGTCACACGCACCAAGGCAAATGGCAGTAACTTCCATATTATCAATATTTGGTTGCTGATCACTATGTACAAAATCATTATAGTAACACCTGAAATCTAGTGATCATGGCATTTATTTTGGATGATTTACAATTGCTTTTAATATGGAGCAGTTTGGTAGCCTACTCACTGGATAGCTGGCTATTCTATTTATGCTATAGGCTGCTAGCATTTATGCTATAGGCTACTAGCTAGCTAAATGAAATAAATTACGATCTAACAAATTTGTTAGTCTAATGCATCTTTTGTGTTACACAATTTCTTACCTTGACGTTGATGTCTGCATTTCAAAGCCATCTCAACCATCCTTAAACGTTATTAGTAAAAACAACCACTAAACTGTTTGTTTTACCTAAACTTTTATTCAGGTACCGTGTGTATCAGAAGGGCTTCAGTGACAGATGTATGACACAGGCTACACCGCAATTTAAAGGATTAGTTCACTTTTAAATAAACTTTTGCTGATAATTTACTCACCCCCATGTCATCCAAGATGTCCATGTCTTTCTTTCTAAAGTCGAAAAGAAATTAAGTTTTTTGATGAAAACATTCCAGGATTGTTCTCCATATAATGGACTTCAATGGGCTCCAAACGGTTCAAGGTCCAAATGACAGTTTCAGTACAGCTTCAAAGGGCTTTAAGCCATACCAAACGATGAATAAGGGTCTTATCTAGCGAAACGATCCGTTTCTGCTAGAAACCGAGCAGTATGCTATTATTTGACCTCTTTTCAGACGAACGTGATCATCTCTGAGCTCCGCCATAACTTGTGCTAAGTGAGGTCAAAATACGAGCCTGGTCATAGATGTATACGTAGATGCCTCATTAGCGCTTGCACGGATCAGTAGAATGAGGCCTCTACGATCAATATATCTTTAACCAGGCTCGTATTTTGACCTCACTTAGCGGAAGTTATGGCTGAGCTCAGAGATGATCACGTTCGTCTGATAAGAGGTAAAATAATAGCATAAATACTGCTCGGTTTCTCGCAGAAACTAATAGTTTCGTTTCATCGTCTGGTATCGTTTAAAGCCCTTTGAAGCTGTACTGAAACTGTCATTTGGACCTTGAACCGTTTGGAGCCCATTGAAGTCCATTATATGGAGAAAAATCTTGGAAAATTTTCATCAAAAAACTTAATTTCTTTTCAACTGCATAAAGAAAGACATGGACATCTTGGATGACATGGGGGTGAGTACATTTCAGCAAAAGTTTATCTAAAAGTGAACGAATCCTTTAAAACGCAGCAAACTTTAATGAACAATAAAACAAACTCATATTTCAATACCATCATGTTTTTTTCTATAGCTATTGTGTGAGTTTAACAAATTAAAATCACGCTGCCTACATTCAGACAAGAGTCAATTAGTAATAGATTTCAACTGAGAAATGAACCTTCTCAGGACTTTTCATAAATATCAGGACAAAGAGCGTTATTATTTTTGTTGTGGCAACTTGCCATGTACACAAACAGTGTAAAATGAGTTTTATAGTGATGTAGGCCTGTTTGTAATATAGCTGTTATGCCTTTGTTCATTTGCAGGGTGATATGTGTAATGACTGCCTGTTGGCCACATGCTGCAGAGCATGCGTTTGGTGTCAGATGTCACGAGAGATGAAGGCACGAGATCTACAAATCGCTCTTGTCGGTGCCAGGAGTTTATAAGTGAAGTTCCTCAACGTAATTTCGGGAGAAGTGAACACATCTAATCTTCCAATTAACTGCCAGACCATATGTAGCCGCTCACTATAGAAGTTTGTTTCCTCCACTAAGTAAAAAATAAAAAAAGGTTATTATTAGGAGCCTTTTTATCTCACAATTCAGACTTTTTTCTCACAATTGTTTAAATCTCACAATTCTGATTTTTCTTCCTCAGAAATGCGTGATATAAACTTGCAATTGCGAGTTATAAAGTCAGAATTGTATGATTTAAACTTGCAATTGCGTGTTAGAAAGTCTTTGTGAGATATAAACTCTGTAACTCAGTATAAATTCTGACAAATGCGAGGTTTAGGCCTAAAGTCAGAAAAGCGAGATATAAACTCACAATTGCAAGAAATAAAGTCAGAAATGTAAGATATATACTCGCAATTATGAGAAAAAAAGTCAGAATTGTGAGATATAAACTCTCAATTGTGAGAAAAAAGTTGTTAATTGCAAGCTTTTATTTCAAAATTCTGACATTATAACTCACCAAAAAAATTTTGATCAGAAAATCAGAATTGTGAGATTGCCTAAAAAGTTGCAATTATCGTTTAAATTGTTTTATTCCATGGGGGAAACAAGCTCTGGTATCAGCTGTTTTGGCATCCCTCTACCTCCCCAACTCCACCAACATACTTTGCTACCATATTCCTCTTCCAAGCATTAGTAGTCCAACTGGGGCTATATAAGCTAGTTGAAGCTGCTACCTCAAGTCCCTCCACTGCGTACAGCAAGCCAAATATATTTAACTTGCTTAAGGATTATAAGGGCAAACAAACTAGTGAAGGTCTTTTGAAGTAGCTATGTAATGTGTAATTTGATGAAAATGAAGGATTTTCTTTTTTTCTAATGAAAAGAGAACTGTAAATGTATGTTTTGTCATATATCTTTAATGTCAGTTACTCAGTTAATCAGCTAAATTAGTGACACATCTCAATTGAAAATTTATGGGGGAAAATATACTGTTGTATATTTGTGACAATTGTGTAAAGCAACAAAATCATTGGTAAAAAAAAAACACCTTTAAAACTTTTGTGTTTTTGTCTTAAAGACAATCTCAGAATTTGACTTTGAGCAGAACATAAAGAAAAACAATTAGCATTTAGTCATGGCGTGATAAATCTGAATGATAAAAGAAATATGTATTGCTTCCCAACATGTTTTTTTTTTTTTGCTTTTATTGTGGGACTGAAAATCTTTTATATCTTTCACTTGTGTTGTGCAATAAATTATTGATCATTTTCTGGGACTCTTTCCATTTCACGTCTCTGGAAAGGTGTTTGTGTGTGTGTTAGGGACTTGCTCTGAAATGTAGTCATAGTTGCACATCAACCTCTACAGTGGACTTATGCATCATCACATACCTTCCCACCAAATGGCAAGCCCGTTGTATGTGGAATTTTTTTTTCTTCCAAACCAAGATGGCCGACGTAACGGCCAGATGATAATAAATGCCAAGTTGCTCTGGAATATCAGTCCATTCCTTCTATCCAAGGAGACTTTTGCAGATCACAATGTCTTTTTGTAGCATAATAACATCTAAGGAGTCATATCATTTTGTTACATTTTCCAAGTATTGATTTTAAATTGGGAGGAAATTCTGATGAATCATCTGTCCACTGCATTGGACATCATGCATCACTAGCTATTTCAGCAATCCTTACTATTACCGTGACTGTTGTTCTTGAAAATACTTCATCTGCACCAATTTTTGCCTGTAAATAAATGTATTTGTGTTATTAAAATGTAATTTGCAGTTACATCAAAAAAGTATTGTTATAACAATGTACATTGTAGCGAAGTCCCACTACAATCAAGATTTCAGCTGGTTGATGTATATCTTGAATATATCTTGAGGTATGCAGCTGTGATACTCTATGGTATGTATTTCATGAACGCTTTATACAGAACATAACCAGCAGGATTGACAAGGGCTGCACCCGAAAACCAAGGCAACTGACTTGTTGCCTCACTGCCTTAGGCAATGACTAATTCATTTCTACAGTAGTAATTTCTTGGTAGAAATGACATCAGAAGTTGAAAACGTTGGTCAAAAATGTTCTTGGCAAGCAGGGACAGTGGACAAGTCGGTTGAGTTCCCATCAAAGCTACATATGATGTCCTTCCAACACTGGCCAATCTTCATCAGTGGCTGGGTGAAGATCCAGGGTGTGCCTTTTGTTCCGTGCCAACTTCCCTCAAACATATACTTATGAGCCTTAAGAGCCTCACCTCCCTCCGGGAAACTAAACAAACAACGGCAAATTTCCTTCCACCAAGTAAAACCTGCACAGGTGATTGCTTTTGTCCGACAGGGGGTCAAGGTAACCTCACCATCAGAACAAAGCCAGCTCTAGTCAGCAAGTGACTGGAAGGTGGTTGACATCAGCCAACAGGTACAAAGCACAAAGGATAGCCCAGTGTACACAGTAACTTACTGGCAACAATTAGCCAGTAAGTTACTGTAAATACAACTAAAATCACAGTATTTAATTGTTTTTGATTTCACAGTATATACATAAAATACTGTAAATGGAAGTACAGTACACTTACTGTAAAATGTATTTACAGTAACTTACTGACAACAATTAGCCAGTAAGTTACTGTAAATACAACTAAAATCAAAGTATTTAATTGTTTTTGATTTCACAGTATATACATAAAATACTGTAAATGGAAGTACAGTACCCTTACTGTAAAAAGTATTCACAGTAACTTACTGGCTAATCGTTGCCAGTAAGTTACTGTACATTTTACGGTAAATTTTTTACAGTGTATGTTAAACAAAAGTTCAAATCGTGTTTTGCATTCCCTTAGAGGAAAATAAATCCTGTCTGAGGCGGTCATAATTCTGGTATGGAATGGTTAATGACCCTACAAGTTCGATTAAATCAATATATGAGGTAAATATTTAATAATTTTGAAATATTTGAAATATTAGAGAAGAGCAAAACACTAAACTTGGTTAAGGTATTTATCTGATATCGTTCACACGGATCCATGAAAACAACTAAAAGCTGGATTAGGCATGCCAGACAAGTAATTGCCAATGTCACTTTATAAAAAGAAAAAGAAAAAAGAACTTTCTCTGTTGTTAGTTGCACTCAAATCATCCTTGTTCACATTACTTTAAAAACTCATGCATGTAACTAAATTTACTTAGATTTACTGAGTTGTTTCGACTAAAAATGAGTATTGTCAGCTTTACTTAATAAGTGTTTGTTCGGTCAACTTAACATTGCTGAGTGAAACGAACAAACTGGGCAGTGGATCTGTAGTTCCCAGCATGCTTTGCAAGGGACTGCATTAGGTGAGTAAATTTAGGGATTAAAGTGTTATTTGAACTTTTTCAGTTCAGGGAAAGATGTTGTTAGTTTATGTTAGTGTTATTATGTGCAGTTATGTTGGACATTTAGAGGAGTTTCTGTAATTTTGTGGTTACCATTATGCAGAAGAGTGGTGCCTGTGTTTAGGATGAAATTTTTTCAGCTTTACTTTACTTTCTTTTGTTCATATAACTAAATTGCTATTTGTAAAAATGACTCAATATAGTTGTGTGGAACCACTTGATGCAGCTTTTTTATGTACATTCAACAAATATTTTTTTTGAGTGCAATGAACCATTATTTTTAAGAGTGTAGTTAGTTCCCAGCATGCTATGGCTGGAAATGGAGAGTTAATATTGAAATGAAGTGTTATTTTATGTGTTTTTGAGTGAACGGAAACATCTGTTAATGTTCAGTTATGTTTGACATTTGAAAGAGTTTCTGTTATGTTGAAGTTTCGAACGTTACCATTGTGGAGAAGAGTAGAGCTTATGGTTAGGTTGTGGATAACTGCATAAATAATAATTCAAAGCATGTTGTTTTGTTCAATGAGCAATAACTTTGTTAATGCCAGTACAGTAACAAGTTTATTTCTATTTGTACTGTGCTAGCATGAAACAGTCTAATAATTGTATAACGTAAATCAGTCTAAAATAAACAGGTCTTTTTCCATTCACTATTATTTATACCCTTTTTTACAGTCAACTTAAAATAAATAAGTACATTTCATTAAAAATATTAAATTAATTGTTTAATAGACTAAATAATTAAAGAGATTATACATGATTTATTCAGATTCCATTAAAAACAAGCTTTAAAAACTAAAAGTAAATAGCACATAACATTTTTTACAGTTAAAGTTTGCATTTTCAGGCCACCAAAGCGCATTGTCGTGTAAATGAACTGACAGAACGTATAAAAAGTTTTCTGTTTTCAGTCCAGAGTTGAAATAACGGCCCCGAAATTAATAACTAATGACTTTTACAACCGAAATGAACCAACCCTGAACTTACTTAAACTGGACAATGACTTTCTTCTAGCTGCTGTACTGCATTTTGTTGCATTCATTTCCTGTTATCACTGTAAAGCTGCTTTGAAACAATCTATACTGTGAAAAACACTAGTATAAATAAAGGTGACTTGACATGAAAAAGGGGTATACTCACTGATGTACGTCATTTATATAGATCAGGTATTCAGCTACAGGTTGTTTTAATCTGCAAAGAAATGCATAGAAAAACAAAAAACTAACAGGAAAAAGCATACACTGCCTACTACATAATCAGTTATTAATATGTATTTGGTTCTATTATTTATTATTCTTAAAGGTGCAGTAAACGATTTATGAGAAATCAGCACACTTGTAGCCAATCAGCATAGGGGGCATGACGAGTAACATTGGTTTAGTTATGGTTTCACAGAACCAAGATATGCGTCATGATTAGTTTATTTTACTTTTGTTTTCATGAACTTTTAGTTTGCTTCTCTTTGTTAGCTGTTTACTTTGTTCCATTATACTATTTGGAAACCTGTTTGCAAATGGAGTTCATCACCTTAGGGCTTTTCACACTTGAAATTGAAAGCTAACCCTGGGTTATTCTATAAACCCCAAGTAAACTGAATCTTAGGCACGGACTGGGGCTAAAATTCGTTCCTGGACAAATCCAGCCGTCTGGTCCACAAGCTCCCTGTGATATTGATATATTGATAGATAAATTAAAAATTGCATTTCTGTCATATAGAAATGCACTTTCAGTAAAGCACTGATTTTGAGCTTGGATGCCATAAAGTAAATTTACAGTCATCACTTACTCACCCTCGTGTCATTTCAAACCTGTATGACTTTCTCTCTTATGTGAAACACAAAACATTTTGAAGAATGTTGGCAGCCAAACCATTGACTTCTATAAAATAAAAATAAAACATACACACACATTTCTCAAATGATTTTCTTTTAGTTTCACAGAAAGAAAGTAATTCAGGTTTGGCAATGTCATTAGGGTGAGTAAATTATGACATTTTGGAATGAACTATCAAAGAATAACATTTGTTAAAAACTAAAGTTAATTTACGTAAGAAACTGACATCTATGTTTCATCAGGCTCTCACTGAATTTACATTTTACTTCAATTAAATTTCATTAGAAGCATTAAAAAGTTCACAAAGCATATAGACTATTTAAAGAGAAAGCTTCATCCTTAATTCATGCGATCCAGCTGTTTTGTTATTATCTTTTAATTGCCCTAATGAAATTTTCCATAGTTCTCATTGAATCCAGAGTTTAACTGTAGTTCTATTTAACTGTAAGATCATGGTAGTCACAGGTAAAACCATGCACCTCTTTAACATGGGTATATGGTTTCTCAAACAAATAATATTAATAAACTATAAATAAAAATATTGTAAACCATGTAGAAAATACAAAAACAACCTCTATAAAAGTGATTTATATTCTGCAATATTTAACATAAGTAATAATAGAAAATAAATACATTTCTGCCAAAACCATTTTTCTTCAATGTTAGTATAGCTGCAAGGTAAATTTCTATAAGGGTGGTGCTGGACTGACAAGCTTACAGTTGTGCGTAGCCTATGCTGTTTACTATACTATCGAGTTTATACTGGATGGATACTTCAAACCATAAAGGTAAAAAGGAAACGGCCTCTACTTCACTCAAATTGACCTGTTTTCTGTCAGCATTTGACATTTTTCCTCTCAAACGTTAAATTTACTGTTTATATCAACCAGTAAATTAATGCGGTTTAATACCAACAAATCGTACAAATTCATACGAGTGAGGTCGTACGAATTTGTAGAATTAGGCCCTGTTCACACGAACACAAGTATTTTCAAAATCGCAGCAAACCCTCTACGTGGTTTGGCTGTTCGTCCACACGCAAACGCAGTATCCGGTTACTGAAACCGTATTTTTTTGAAAACTCCGGCCAGGATGAACATTTTTAGAAAACTCCGGTTACAGTGTTGTCGTGTAGATGGTGAAACCGGTGATTTCGGCTTGTGAAGTCGAAGTGTGCGCAGCTCTCTCCTTTGTTTGACTTCAGATTGTGCGCCGTTATCTCTTTTGCTTACATGAGTCGAGTCTATGCAACGGCGGACGTAGCTTTTAATAACTCTGCTAACAGCGCTTATCACATGTGCAACATGCGCAGTTATCTCATTGTATTGAAGAACAGAGGCGCCAGAATGCAATAATACAAAATAGTAATGCAAGTGTGTGAAGCTATTACAGTCCATTTGGGCCCTGCCCCTGTATATATATACAGTTACCTGTCACTGAGTGCAAAGTAAAGGAACTCGTAGAAACACTGCATGAAAAGTGGGATTTTCGTCAGTATGTGGCACTGTAGATTGCCGTGGAACTTCAGGTTTACGACTGTGCACAGCAATTTGCAGGCAACACCGAAAACTGCCGTAAATTGTCGGAAATTGACGTGGGCCTTGCTTGGCAGTTGTCCCCCCATGACCCCCCCTCCCCTTAATTCTAGGGGAGGCTTTATCATGTAAATGAACATGCTGTGAGCTACACAAATGCAAATCGCAGCAGGGGGAGTTTAATCTAGGTTCTGAATTTTTTTAACTAAAACAAGTTTAAAGTTTAAGTTAAAATGTTAACTTAAATTTAAGTTAAATGTACTCGTTTTAGTTCACATTACTAAATTTTTAGGGCAACCAGTTTGCTCCAATTTTTTAAGTAGATTCAACTTGTCCGGGCTCACAGTGTAGATTAATTACTCTGTATGTCATTAGCAATAACCAATGTTATGTAAAAAAAAAAATATACAGGACAGCAGTTCATGTCTTCAACCTTTAGAGAGGTTATGTGATGCAACAAGACAATGAACCAAAGCACACAAATAAATCAAGTAAAGCATACAGTTTACATACCAAAATTAATTTTTCCACCCTGCACTGTGAATGATTTTTTAAATGGCTATTAATCATAAATGTGAAAAGTACAAGTTTGTGTGTTTATAGTTAAGTCAGATTGTGTTTTTCTGTAATTGTCATTTAAATTGAGCTCACACCACATTTTATGAATTATCAATGCAGATTTTCAAGAGGTGGTTTCCTGGACAGGGTTTAAATTATGCCAAGAGTAGGCCTAATCTAGTAAATCGCGAGTTAAAAAATTGTTGCCTGGAACAAAGATTAAGCACAGATTACTAACACCTGGACTATGAGTCCTGAACTAAAATAAACTGGATTCATTTACAGTTTTATCTAATTGCTTATACACAATTTCTGAAAATATGGCTCCATTTCTTGTACCTCTACACACAAAACACACAACATTCAAAACATCAGACATCGCTTGCAAAAGCAACACTTTGTGCAAAACTATTTTAACTCTTCAAAAAATGTTGTTTTTGCATATATCTAACTACACACAAACATGCACAACTGAGGAATTTACAGTTGAACTGAAATCAGCTGAACTGAATCAACACTGAAGTCACTTGAGCTGAATATTGACACTATATTGGCTTGTTAGAGCCGGTTTACAGCAGAATTTGTTTTGAACTTGTTACTGAAGCTGCTATGAAACAATATATTTTGTTGTATGCATATTCTTTCTTTCTCAAACCTTAGTTTTGATTTTTAAGTGATCAATTTATGTATAAGTGTTTTCACACATGATCATTGGCTGTATGGGTCCTCAGTAAATTAATGTGGCATTTAAATGGCAAAAGTTATTCTTGTCTCTATAACTTATGGCTTCCTAAAGACACGTTTATGGGTAAATAAAATATTAATAATATAAATAAAATGTATATCAAAACATATTTTAAATATAATGAAGTCATTTTATTATAGCACTCATCAGATGTTCCTGGAAACAAAACAGAGACAGAACAGTATAAACAAACTAAACACCAAATTACAAAAACATTATTATGTGAAAGTGAATAAAGTTGTGTGTGTGTATGTGTTTTCAGTTGTAAATATGTGCTGTGTAAATTAGCCTATATATACTTTTAGAAATTATATATAGCCTAACTTTAAAAAACAAACAATAACCCATATAGATAAATTATAATAATTGTATAATATTAAGCATTTACTTAATATACATTGTAACATTAGGCTACTTTACTCTAGCACAGTAGTCAGTTAAGCAATTAATTAATATCTTATATTAATATGTATGTAGCCTAGGCTACATCTAAAGGTAAGTCTGCTTTAAAAAAAATATATATATTACACTTCGACATGTACAGAATGTGAGCGTTAAGAAACACGTTCAAATGTGTCTTCTTAACATGTTAAAACTGTGCGTCGACTGTGTGTGTATGCCTGTTACACGACCAGAATGTGCGTGTCTACACATACAAAAGAAACACTTAAAAAATTGCTGCGTTGACGCGGACAAACAGTGCGTGTTGAAACAGTCATAAGTCACGCGTTTCGTATAAAGAGATTTGGCCCAGGGCGCGATCTATTTCGACCTCACTCAGACCGTCACCACGGTCTTACCTTGAATGACGCCATTCTTCCGCCTATCCTCGAGACCTAATAACAACAATGTCAGGTGACTGACCCTAGGGGTTGGCTATATAACATCCAGGTGAACCAACCACTTCCTCTTGCCTTTCTCGCCTCATCTGAGACCGAAGCGGTAGAGCGCGTTTTTTGTGCTTCATTTCTACAGGAGACATCCTATTCCAATCCGTCACGTTCGTGCAGGTGCTTCAAGTCCCTGAGGATTGTTGGATTCTCCACATTTGTATATTTAGGTGCGCCATTGGAACCCACTTCGGTGAGTTTTTTTCTCTTTAGTTTCATAAGTTTGTTTACAGGTGTGGGTCAGCTGTTCGCAGCAGACAGTAGTTTTTTTTTTCTCAGTTCAAAAGACCATAGTCAAAGACCCAGTCCAGGCACAAATTTTGGCCAAAGAGATCACTGTTTTATTACAGAAAAAGGCAATTGTACAGATAAAAGCCAGCAAACAGCTCACTGGGTTTTTTTCGAAGTATTTCCTAGTACCAAAAAAAGACGGTGGGCTTCGACCCATTCTAGACTTAAGGCAACTGAACAAGTTCCTGAAAAAACTATCTTTCAAAATGTTAACTACAGCTCAAATTCTGGAGTCCATAGAGCTGGGGGAATGGTTCACTTCCATAGACTTGAAGGATGCATATTTCCATATACCGATATGCCAGGATCATCATCCGTTTCTTCGCTTTGCCTTTCAAGACAAGGTTTATCAGTTCAGGGTCCTTCCATTTGGCCTGTCTCTGTCTCCAAGGGTCTTCACCAGGGTGGTTGCAACAGCCCTTCGTCCCCTTCAGTGTGCAGGGTTGAAAATTTTGTTATACCTGGACGACTGGCTAATTTGTGCTCCATCTCACAGTCAAGCCATAAAGGACACAGAAATAGTACTACGACATATCCAGTCTCTAGGTCTCAAGGTGAACCGGGAAAAAAGCAATCTAAATCCCAGACAACACACAGTGTTTGTGGGAATTTCACTCAATTCCCAAATGATGACTGCATCCCTATCACCCCAGAGGGTGGTACAATTGATCAATATAGTTCGCTCATTCCGGGTGGACAAGAGAATGAAGCTGATTCAATTCCAGCGGTTGTTAGGTATGATTGCGGCAGCAGCGGTTGTGATCCCACTCTGCCTTCTCAGAGCCCGTCCTCTACAACGCTGGCTGAACAGCTTCCAATTACACCCCAAATTACACAGACAAGTGACGATAAGGGTTACACGAAGGTGTGTGCAAATGTTACACCCTTGGAACAACAAGGCGTTGCTATCACAAGGGGTTCCCTTGGGCAACATTCCAGCAAGGCGTTCTGTGATAACTACAGATGCCTCTTTGACGGGGTGGGGAGCAGTTTGGGAAGGCAGGTCCATCAGGGGTCTCTGGGAATCTCCCTGGACCTTAGAGCACATCAATGTACTGGAACTCAGAGCAGTGTACCTTTCTCTGAAGGCTTTTTTCCCATGGCTGCAAAACAAACATGTGCTGGTGAGGACGGACAACATGGCTGCAGTGTACCACATCAATCACCAAGGCGGCACCAGATCAATACGCTGTCTCCAGGTGACAAAAGAGTTACTGTTTTGGGCGTTTCAAAAACTCTCATCACTCAGAGCAGTATACATACCGGGGGTTGCGAACATAGCAGCAGACCTGCTGTCTCGAACTGGACCTCTTCCGGGAGAGTGGCGGCTCCATCTGGAAGTTGTGAGATTCATATGGGATCAGTTTGGTGTGGCGAAGATCGACCTGTTTGCGACCACAGAGACAACACATTGCAATCTATGGTATTCCCTGAACAGTCAGGGAGGTCCCTTGGGGATAGATGCACTATCTCAAGAGTGGCCGGAAGAGTTATTATACGCTTTTCCTCCCTTACCTCTGATTCCACTAGTGCTCAGCAGAGTAGCACGGGGCCGTCACAGAGTGTTACTTGTGGCTCCGAGATGGCCAAAGAAACCTTGGTTTCCGGCTCTTGTGCGTTTGGTCCAGGGTCACCCCTTACCATTACCAAGGAGGGCCGATCTCCTCTCTCAAGCGGAGGGCCAAATCTGGCACCAGAGTCCAGAGAAGCTACAGCTTTGGGTATGGCCTCTACTCAGTCCCTCTCTAAAGACTTAGATGAAGCTGTATTGAGGACTATACATAGTTCTAAGGCACCCTCTACGTGGAGTAACTACTCTAGCAAGTGGAGAGTATTCTCAACATGGTGTCAAGACCAACGACTAGATCCGGCCAATTGTGACACAAGTCTGGGTCTCAAGTTTCTTCAGTCATTATTGGATTCTGAGAAATCTGTTAATACCATAAAAGTCTACATTGCAGCTATCTCCCACTTTCATGTCTTAGTAGACGGTGTAAGTGTTGGCAAACACCCTTTAGTGGTTCAATTCCTTAAGGGTGCACACCGTTTACACCCAAGACGAGTTATGAGGTCTCCTGCTTGGGACCTTTCTATTGTTCTACACTCACTGACGGAAGTACCTTTTGAACCATTGGAACAGGCCGATCTCAAATTCTTGACATGGAAGACAGTCTTTCTCCTGGCGATATGTTCGGCCAAAAGAGTTGGTGAATTGCACTCTTTATCAGTTAGTGAAGACTGCCTGAGATGGAAGGCAGAACAAACAGGGGTTTTTCTCTGGCCAAACCCGTCATTCCTACCCAAGGTCCTTAGACCTAGTACAATAAATCAGGTGATTGAACTTGATGCTTTTCGTCCAGATCCCCTTTGTTCAGGGGCGGGATTGGATAACTCTTATCTATGTCCGATTAGAGCATTACACACATACATTGAGCGCACACATTCATTGCGTCAGTCACACACGCAACTATTCATATGTTTTGACAAGAAGTGTGTAGGCAAACCTGTGTCTAAACAGCGATTGTCTCATTGGATAGTGGATACAATTTCACAGGCATATTCCAATCAAAATCTACCCATCCCTGTTGATCTTGTTGCTCATTCTACCAGGAGTATGGCTACTTCCTGGGCGGCACTTAAGGGGGTAGCACTTTCAGACATTTGTGCTGCAGCTTCTTGGAGCTCTCCATGCACGTTTACTAGATTTTATAGGATTAATGTGACAAATCCGAATTCTTTTGGGTCCACTGTTCTATCTGTGGTCAGGTGTACAGGAAAAGGGAAAGATATTAGTCCCTCGTGACCCTGGTGGTATAAGTCATCCAAGGTAAGACCGTGGTGACGGTCTGAGTGAGGTCGAAATAGATCGTAAGTTATGTCCATAACTATGGATCTATGAGACCGAACGATGACCGTCACCATCCTTTGTCACTCGGGACGAACTGGGCGTTCCAGGCAAGAGGAAGTGGTTGGTTCACCTGGATGTTATTTAGCCAACCCCTAGGGTCAGTCACCTGACATTGTTGTTATTAGGTCTCGAGGATAGGCGGAAGAATGGCGTCATTCAAGGTAAGACCGTGGTGACGGTCATCGTTCGGTCACATAGATCCATAGTTATGGACATAACTTACGTTCCATAGTAGAGCCCTAGTCCAATGACGTGTGAGGTCGAGGTCATGGCCATGACGCATAGAAGACGAGCTTTAAACCTTTTTTTTTTTTTTACATTTCCTATTTTTTTTGCTGCTTTCCTTTTTCGTGATCAACAATGACAGGACGCCGTCTTCAACTCCTGGACGTGACCAACTTTTTCGACTAATTTTCAGGAGGCTGTCTTCGTCTTCACAACTCTGAGGCAAACTGCAGGCGCTATGAACCAGAGCATGGGTAATGTAACGTTACGATTTAAAGAATATGCTTTTATTCAGCTGTATAAGGAAATGGGTGCGTTAATAGATCCGAGCTTAAAACTGCACATTTTGTTTACACAGACTATCCTCGCCTCATAACGAAGCCGTGAGCTCTTATCTGCTTGGAGCGATTTTCAAGAGTCCAGATTTAACCGCTGATCACGACGAAATTGTGTGTAAGTAATTTCTAATGTGTTTCTCATTCCTAGTTTAATTTTACCGTGACTGTTTTTATTAATACCAGTCTCATGTAATTGTTTTCCAGCTGCCTGTAAGACGTATTATGAATCGACACGCCGCAGCTTCAGATACAAACAACCTGAACTTACATAGCAGGCGGAAACTGCGAAGTTTAGCTCGGAGTCGATCAAGAAGAAAAAGGGTGAGATTTATTATATTAGATCCGTTTTTTGTCAATGTGAGTATTTTTCAGGTTGCTTATTGTCTTTATGGATTGTATTACAGTTGCTGGAAGCGAGAGTGTGCTGGATGAGGTGGACATTTGGAAGTCCGCGACCATTGAACTCATGTTTGACGAGGAAGACGCATTGTTGACGGGGTGTCTGGATGGATTGTGCGGCCACCGCGCTCTCGCAGCCTGGAGCACGCCGAACTTTACATTACATTACATTACTGCTGCACTGTACATAGTTGTGTGTTTAACAATAAAGCTCTTTCTTTGAATAAACAGCTGTGTTTTATAAATGAAGCCCTTTCTTTGAATGAACAGCTGTATGCTTATAAATGCTCTTTCTTTGAATAAACGGCACGGTCCGTATAATTTTCCCATATATTCCTTGATGGTATGAATACTTCATAGCACAATAACATTAATATAAAACAAATTATTACAACATAAATTATACATTTATTAATATTATTGGGGTTTACATTTATAATGAGCCAGGGGGACCAATAATGATTGGTTTGCAGTGATCTGCCAACCAATCACGAGGGATTTTTCTTTTTTAAATGTAGTGGCTTCAGCCAATAGTGAGTGAGTAAATTCAAGTCTGGCCGTTGACTCTCTGGTTTCGCTGCTATTCATATGCTAATTAGAGGTGTCGCACCTCCGCGCGGTCTCTCAGCGGGGGGCTCTCCACCTACGTCATGGTTCGTTTACGACAATTTGTGGCACAGACGAACGCGACGTTCGCTGCCTCTAAATTGTCGAAAACTGCCGAAAATTAGGGAGATTTCCGGGAGTATACAGGCGCTTACGGGGTCGAAAATCTCACTTTTCATGCAGTGAAAGGTTTCACTGAGCCCATGGCATCCCTCAGTGCTTCGGTGCCGGGGATGGGACCCATGTGGAAATCAGGCAGCCAATCATAGCGTGGTTTTGCCTTTTCATGTGGACAGAGATTTGTTTTAAAACGTGCTTGTGTGGACGTGATTGTTTTTTAAAACGGAGGAGGAAAACCTCTGGTTATAAAAATACCTGTGTATGTGTGGACTAGGCCCAAATATACACTAATTGGTCGTGCATTATTTATATACAATGTGCAGTGTTTCCGTGACTGTCCAAAGCCCGCAAATATATTCACACTGTGCTTAATCCCAGGTTATCATCATTCTAAACGCTGCTTTTAACCCTGGGTAAAGGAACATTTCACACTTGTAATTTAGATGTGGGTTAGTACTGCTTTTTACCCAGGGTTATGAAACACTGCTCCGGAGCAGGGTTAGCACCGCTTTTGCAGTCTTAACCCCCCATTGCGGTGCCAAACTTGTACAGTGTGAAACAATGTATAGTAAAATATTCAAATAAGGACTTTAACCCTTAAATGCATGACTGTTTCGCCAAACACTCTTACATATTTGGGTCTTTACCGACCCGGATCTATATCTAACATGGATAGATCTATACCTGTTGCTAAAATATATAAAACTCCTGGTGTAAGAGCAACAATTACAGAAGAATAAAATAAAATATATTTTGTTACCTTTTGGAGCTTGGAAGGATTCAGTTTGAGCAGATGTTTTATACCATAATCACTGTTCCCGTCAGAACTCATTTCCCAGTGCATTCAGCATCTGGATCATATTCGCAATCTCACGCATATCCTCTATACTCATTTTCAACGTCTTCAAAATAAATATTTTGATCACTGACAGCTTCCTTCACCAGATCCATCTTCAAGTGACAGTGACACTCATTTTTGAATGGTGTTCAGTGCTTGCTCTGCAGTAAATCGCTCAGCCATTTTAAGTTTTGCAGATTATAATTATTATTTGTTTTCTGTCTTAGGGTAACTATGAGTGAAATTATTGAGGAATGCTAAGAAGGTTGATGTCTAACTTAAAAAAAGAAATGAATGAGGAGGAGGGTAGTGAATGAAGTCTCGGGTCGCTAAAGACCCAAGGTATGCATTTAAGGGTTAACAGGTTTTAGGAATGTGCAGTGTGAGATGGTAGCTTATGAATACCCAGGTTTACCCCTGGTATATGAGGAGTGTGGAATGTGAATAAAGATAACCCAGGATTCCGTTTACATCAAGCGCCAGCGTTAGTTCTGGCAGGCCACGTAGTCAAGCTCCGCTATCAGCTGATTGGGAAATTCTAACTCCGCCCCTCTTTCAGCTGATCTGTTTCAGCTGATCTTATGCTCTCAATTGGCTTCTCTCAAACAGGGCGGCTTACTTAAGCATAGCTTCACTTCAATCTGCCTGCTTGGACGCTTCTGCTGCACGCTGCTTTGCAATCAGGATAAGAATTTATGGTTTTCCTATGCTTTATCATCTATGCATTTTGTGCAGTCTGCTTTATCAAATCACCAAACCATACACAAGGCTTTTTAAAGTGCAATTGCCTTTCACGTTGTATTCATGTATCAAACGGAGCTACAGCAATTCTATGTTCGTTTTGAGTGAGATAAGTAGGCTATGTGTTGGCTAATGATTCAATCACGCAATGTGAGCATTAATTTGGCAAATATGTATTCAATATTTACATACTTGCTTAGACGAACGTGAGCTGCAGCTGCATTTTCATCAGAATTATACAAGGACATGTACTATTTCATAACTATGGGAGCAGTAACAATTATGACCATGTGTTGGATACTTTCGTCAGCTTATTACTAGACTATCTGCTGTCTCGTACGAATGATTTATTTATTTATTTATTTTTCCCAGCTTACCCGAGTATGGCGGTTCAAGTCTAACGTTACAAGCTATTTCCTCAACGAAAGCAACCCCACTTGCTGAGCCTGTTATTTTATCATTTGGCAAACGTTTTACTGGTTTTTGTGTCTCGGGCTCTGGGATACGTGCTCCATTGCAGTGTGTTTGCAGCGATGGGTGGCGGCCGATCGTCATGAACGTGATCCTGAGAGGTGGTCGTCAGAGAGGTATTTATTAGTTAAAATCACTCACTGCTCAAATGCATGTTTTGCTTTAAAACAAGATTTGTCAGGAGCTAATTAAATGTGGAATTCGGCAAACAAAACAGAATCATATCACAAGGAATTGTGCAGTGCGAAATATAGCGAGAGCAATTCGCCCCCACACGGTTCACCTCACATTCATTCAGGTTGTAAACGTAAACTCGCGTTTTCGTCGCATGGTTCACAAATTGTCTAATTTGGAGTTTGCATCGCTGCATTATTTTCATGGACTCTCTGAAGGTATACTAATATGTTATGTGACTGACTCAAGAACAATTTCAGAGAAATCTGCACTCCACAAATTAAGTATATCAAGCCTATGTCTCAGCTGGCAATTTCACACTCATTCATCGTCTTCACGAAGCTAAGTTTATTTTTAACTCTGTTAAAATTATCAGGTCATTTGGCAACGTAATTGACAATGGTATCTGCATTGCTTAAGCTTAGTCGTTTTCAGTAAAATGCTAGGCTTATGGATATTGTTCTTGTCTCTATAGTTGGTATTTGTAAATTGTAACTCATTTTAAGCTAAAGTTGATATGGGAAATTTTGTCTAAACTATAGTTGCGATTGGGAACACATTTGTCTTTTGCTATTGTTAATATTGGAAGTGCTCGTTCTTAAAGCTATATCTAATATTGAGTGCTTGCCTTAAAGCTATACTTATATTGGAAATGCTTGTTATTAAAGTTATAGCTAATATCGGAAGCGCTTGTCTTAAAGCTATAATATTGAAAGTGCTCATTCTTAAAGCTAAAGTTGCTATTAGAAATATTGTCTTAAGCTATAGTTGAAATCGGGAACGCACTCGTTCTTAAAGCTATAATATTGGAAGAGCTCATTCTTAAAGCTATAGTTAATATTGGAAATGCTTGTTCTTAAAGCTATAATTAATGTAGGATATGCTTGTATTAAAGCTATAATTAATATTGGGAATGCTCGTTCTTAAAGCTATAATAAATATTGGGAATGCTTGTCTTAAAGCTATAGTTAACATCGGAAGTGCCTGTTATTAAAGCTATAATTAATATTGGGAATGCTCGTTATTAAAGCTATAATTAATATCGGAAGTGCCTGTTATTAAAGCTATAATTAATATTGGGAATGCTTGTTATTAAAGCTATAATTAATATTGGGAATGCTTGTTATTAAAGCTATAGTTAACATCGGAAGTGCTTGTTCTTGAAGCTATAATTAATATGGGAAAAGCTTGTTCTTAAAGCTATAGTTGATATCGGAAGTGCTTGTTCTTAAAGCTATAATTAAAATTGGAAGTGCTTCTTATTAAGGTTATAATTAATATTGGAAGTGCTTGTTCTTGAAGCTATAATTAATATCGGAAATGCTTGTTCTTGAAGCTACGGTAATATCGGAAGTGCTTGTTATTAAATCTATAATTAATATTGGAAATGCTTGTTCTTAAAGCTATAATTAATATTGGAAATGCTTGTTCTTAAAGCTATAGTTAATATTGGGATATATGCGTGTTCTTAAAGCTGTAATATTGGAAGTGCTTGTTGTTATAGCTATAGTGATATTGGGAACATGCTTGGTAAAACTATAAGTATATTGGAAATAGCTTGTTGATAAAGCTATGGTGTCAGGAACATGCTTGTCTTAAAGCGATATAGCTACTGGAAAACTATGTTTTCTCAAGCTATAGATGTTGGAAATGGGCTTGTCTTAAAGCGATATCGTTAGCTATAGTAGAGTTTGGAAACGTGCTCGTTTTAAAACTGTAGGTGCTATTGCAAACACACTTGTTCTTAAAGTTATAACTAACTTTAGAGTAGAACTTTGGAGGTACTTTTCAGATTTGATTAAGATTACCACAACACTATTTTTCTGGTGTATCAACTTGCACCGATTACTCTTTCACCCTTAGACTCACCCTAAATAATAAGCTTTTCCTCAAAGCTATAGGCACTATGGGAATTTGATATTATTAAAGCGGTAGTTTAAACCTGATATATTGCTAATACGTTTTACTCGCGGTCACATGACCTCACATTTCTTATGTATCAATTTATTCCTAGCACTTCAGCATAATCCTAAGCACACTAAACTGATAGGATAAGGGGATGAACGGCGTTTTATCTCTGAATCTGACTCTGCTTTGTCATCTATGTTAGCCTACCTGAGGAGCCATCCACAAGCTGTTCAACAGGATCCATTATTTGTCTTGGAGGAGGGAAAGCTTGTGCCCAGAGTCTGGTTTGCTTCCTGTCTCCGCCTGCTATGCATACCGCAAGCTTCCCTCAGAGCATTATACAGCTCATTCTCTGTGCATAGAGGCTGCTACAACTGCCGCTTCCTGCAACTGCAACTCCAGTCTCTACATTGAGGCCATGAGGCGATGTGTCTTCAGCCGCTTATGTTCGTTATATTTGGCCCGATCTGCTCCATATATAAATTTAAATTACTTATATTATTAGCGGTTACATTCATCATGCTAGCTTCACGTAGATCGATTAGATCTTACAATTCAAATCAGTTAGACGACCTTCTCGGAACGCTTTTTTATTTTTTGGATCCTCCGTGGCTCTTCGATTAGAAGGAAGAGCCAGGGAGGATTGCCCGGTATGGTCTGTTGGGGGGATTTTCGCTACTTTCCAGTCTATTAAATAGGAGGATTGCCCCTAGAAGCTGCTGCTGTTCCCTGTTTTTGATTTCATGGAGCTCACCATGATAACGAAGGGAAATTAAGAACAGCGCCATATCGCCTATTTACTATTTATTTACTCGTATCATTAACTGTAGCTACATTCCTCGTGCTAGCTTCACATAGATTACATTTTCTCATCTTCGTATCCTCTGCTGTCTCTTCAATCAGCTGGAAGAGCCAGGGAGGATTGCCTGGTATGGTCTGTTGGGGGATTTGCTCTGCCCTCCCAGTTAAATGGGAGGTGGCCCCCAGAATCTGCTGCTGTTCCCTGTCTTGGCTTTTCATGGAGCTCATGAAAGGATGGGGAATTTAGAACAGAGCCATACCGCCAAATCTAAATCTTTACAAAATATGCAATTAAAAAATTGTACTAAATGTTTGTCTATTGTGCTTTTTGACTTTAGTGGACCTGACAGAACTGGGGGTTTAGAATGACCCAGGGTTAACTATTTCAAATGTGAAAAGCCCTTACGTGTACGCGATTAGTTGTCTGTTGTTAAAGCTCTAGCTGTAACATTCTAACACTGCATCGTTTCACACTGTACAAGTTTGGCACCGCAATGCAGAGTTAACACTGCAACAGTTTAACACTGTACATGCAAACCCTGCTCCAGAGCAGGGTTTCATAACCCTGGGTGAAAAGCAGTGCTAACCCCAATTCTAAAGTATGAAACATTCCTTTACCAGTCCTTCCAGAAAATTTAGGCTTTTTTTGTGATTGTTGCGGGCAAAAATCCTTGATTATGCGGCACGTTTTCTTAAAAAATCAGATGGAAAATGCGGGATATTTATGAAATTTTATGCGATAAAATTGCGGGAACTTGCAAAAACTGTCGTTTGATGAAAAAGAGAAAAAAAGCACTACATCACAGAAAGTGCTGGGAATATTTAACTTCTCATCTTTTTTTATTGAAGACCTTAATAAACACATGGCTCAAATTTACAAAACATTGAGTCAAACAAGTTCTGTAGCTTTACAAAAGGAATATGCTACAACTTCTGAAAAAATGAATTAATAACTTTTTACAGAGGTAGCTATACAAAACAGACATTTGAGTGCTTCCAATGCAAGTGCAATCTCTTAAAGGGTTAGTTCACCCAAAAATGAAAATTCTGTCATTAATGACTTCCCCTCATGTCGTTGGACACCCATCAGACTTCCGTTCATCTTCAGAACACAAATGAAGATATTTTAGTTGAAATCCGATGGCTCAGAAAGACCTCCATTGGCACAATGCACTGTGCACTCTCAAGACCCATAAAAGGTACTAAAGACGTCGTTACAAAGTCAATCTCACTACAGTGGTTCTACAATAACTTTTTTTTTTGTGCGCAAAAAAACCCTAAATAACGACTTATAAAGTGAGGACCGATTTCAAAAAACAGCATCATGAAGCTTCGAAGCGTTATGAATCAGCGAGTCGATTCATGATTCGGATCGCGTGTCAAACTGCTGAAATACTTTGGCTATCCAAACCGCTGAATCGACTCACTGATTCATAACGCTTCGAAGCTTCATGATGCTGTTTCTTGAACTTGGTCAACACAACGGGAAACTGCTTTGCGCGGCCTTTTGCTGTTATTTTTGTTGGCAAATGGGAATTTGCGTGCTTCATCATGGTTTCACCGATATCTATGGTTTCACCACGGGGTTTGCAGCTTTCTGATGACGTTCGCGTTGGGTAATTACGTCACTTCAAAACGTTCCCATGGCAATAGGGGGAAATGGCGGCTCTTGTGTGAAGTAAACGAACATTTTTAAACTTTCTGCCAATATATATGACTATTTTGCAACGACAATGCGGGGATTATGAAATCATGCTAGCCCCCGCATATTTTGCACGCGGATATAGGCAAATTACGTGGCGAAAGTGCGGCGTATTTGAAAAAATGCGGCCCCCGCATATATGCGGACTTTGGCTGATTATGCATTAAATCATGTGATCGCATAATCGCGTTTTTCTGAAGGGACTGCTTTACTCAGGGTTAAAAGCGGTGTTTAGAACGATGATAACCCGACAGTTTTGAGTGCCATGTCTGGATCTGGTGTGAAGCTGTTAATTTTTTTGTTCTTGTTGTGCATTCGCATTTTTCGCAGAGCATTATTTTGCTTCACTTCAGCTATAGACTTGGTCGGCATTGCTGGGAATGCCCACAAAAACGTCTGTGGCGAGGTGGACGAGCGAGAGACATGGGAGGAGCGAGCGAGATCGGTGTGCGTGATTGAGAATGAACGTCACCTGCGAGGCACACCGGTCTCGAGTCCTCTCATGAGGGAGCACGGAGACATAAAAGGATGAGCGACTCAAATGAAGGACGAGAGAGGACCAGGCCTGGATTTTAATTTGGGTTTTATTTATGTTTTGTTATGTGTGTGCGGCAGTCGTCTGTGAGGGGCTGCCGCTTTTACTTTCACTTTGTTTGTATTCTTTTTGATTAAAGTATGTTGTATTGTTCGCCGGTTCCCGCCTCCTTCTTCCCACACGAACGAACTTTACTACAACGTCATATTCGCCATATGCTGTGGGGGAAAACAATTAGAATGAATGTAGACCTTGTTAGACGCTTTATCTTTACTCTTTGTAATGATTACGATTTATTTTTGCTTGGTGCAGTCCCGAAAAGTTGCCATTTGGCGTTCTGCACCTCTAGTAAGATATCGGAAGTTTTAGAGTAAAGCGATTAAAGATAAAGATTAAAGATAAAGTACAAGGTCTATGGGCATTCATTCTAATGCTTGTTTTCCCCCGTGGCATATGGCGAATATGACATTTTTGTGGGCGTTCCCAGTAATGTCGACGAAGTCTATGATAAAGAGACATAAGGCGTTTCTCAATGTCAAGGAAGGATCCTCGGAAGCCAGAATTCCGAGGATGCTACGTCATCGACATCCGTCGAAGGGCTGTTCCAATGTCGAGGATCCTCGGAATTTCAACCAAGGTCTGAATCCTTCGTTCGAAAAATATGCCATATACTGGAAAGGATGCTTTCGAGTAGACTTCGCGCACTTAGCGCTCTCAAATCACCCACAATCCTATGCGTGCAGCTTTGCTATCTTGTTAAAAAAATACAAAATATCGGACGTTGGCGGAGTCGGAGCGTTAACGGGCAATATGCTTTCAAGTGTAAGTATTTACGTTACCAAACATTTGTTATAACCGTAGTAAATATAAGTAAAGTTTAACTTTTAATTGCCAGTACAAATTACAACCGTATTGATATTATACAAATGACGTTATTGATGGCTAACGGACCTTTTCACTGACGTAATGAGGCTGACGCGCACTTGCTAGCCTGTTCCATTTACGTGTTCTCCGAATGCTAAAGAGGAGCCTCGCCTAGCCTCTGAAGGAAGTGACTTGGAAGGACCAGTCCTGCAGACGTGCAGAGGAAGGATCCTTGACATTGAGAAACACCTATAGACTCTTGTGTTGCGTGTTTAGGGCAGAGGAATGAAGGGAGGAGTGCGTTTGTTTGGATTGATTTCAAATATCAACAGTGTTTCTCAGAAATCACTACACCTTTAAGAGGGGCATCTCAACAATGTTCACCAGTTTTTTTGTATCTCTTGTAAGAATTAAATGTGTGAGAAGTGAAGATCCAGACAACCATTTTTTTCTTTTTTGGATATGTTTTCAGGTTTAGCTGCATTGTTTCTGTTGTTCAGTAAACATTCCAGTTTTGTCTGTTGTCGCACATGAAATCTCGCACATAAATACGCCCACTTTTATTTTCTTTAGACAGAAAAGGGAGAGGTTGCACTATAGAGTAAGTAAGACATTTCTTATCTTTTCAGCACTTAAACCAAATGTTTGCACTCTGTTATTGTTACAATCTGACTGTGACTGTCTTTTTAAAAATTTACAAGGTGAGAATTTTCAGAATTTGTTTCCTATTTTCAAATGTTTTTTTTTTCTTCTACTTGTATGCTTAATGTTATATTTATTTCATTTGTGTATTAATTAGTCTTTTTGTAAATTACTTTACAAACCTAGATACAAAAACACGTCACTATGAGTAAGGTTGCACACTGATTATGGGTGAACTTTATAAGTCATTAAATCATCTGTATACGTGTTGACACCTTACAATAAGGTCACATTAGTTATCGTTAGTTAATGTATTACTAATGTGCTTTTTTATTTTATTTTTTACAGTATTTATTAAACTTTGTTAATGTTAGTTAATACAAATACAATGTTCATTGTTAGCTCTTGTGAGCTCAGGTCTATTGAATAATATTAACAGATACAACATTTGATTTAGCTACATATTATTAAAAGTTTAAATGAACTGAGATAAATAAAAAATTGTCATTGTTAGTTTATGTTCACTTATGTTATACTCATGTAGTAATAACTAATGTTAATTTTAAAAGTGTTAACTGATTATGAAAAAAATTGTATTATTACTATCAGAAATTGGATAATAAATTAAAATACATACATTCACTGTACTGACAAGCTTTAAAGAAGCAAACAACCCACAAACAAAACCCAGTGGAACCGGTTCAAGGGATAGTTCACAAAAAATGAAAACGTTGTCATTACTTGATCACCCTCATGATTTTTCCTCATTAATTTCTTTCTTCTGTTGAACAGAAAATACATTTTAAGGAATGTTGGTAACCAGACAGTTGACGGCACCAATTGACTTCCATAGTTTTTCCCTGGTTATCAATATTTTTCAAAATATATTATTTTGTTCTAAACAGGAAAAAGAAACTTGAGGGTGAGTAAGTAATGACAAAATTCTAATTTTTGTGTGAACTATCACTTTCATAGGCTAGGCACTGGCAGCTATGTAAATTATCATGTTTGATTATGAAACGAATCTGTACATAAATAGTTTGGAGAGACTTGCTAAACAGGGCCATTTGAACAAACTTTTTCATTCTGAAAAGTGTTGTAAACGGTGACCTGAATGTTATGCATACAAAATAATACCCAGTATGTATTGCTGTAAGAAAAAAAAAAGTTTAATAGAATAAAATTATATTAAAGTACTGTTATTGTAATTACTATGTACATGTATCGTGCAACACTGTAAAATAAAGTTTTGCCCAAAACTTGTAGCTTTCTTGGGTAAACTAATCAATTTGAATTGGGTCTACTCCAAAAATTGCTCATAATAATTTATCTTTTTTTAAGTGGGGTCAGTGTAGGATTTCACTGAAACTCAGTTTGCAGGATATAAATAACATATCACTAGGATCAGTGAAAACCCTTCCTTTTTTGTCATTCTTCCATATAATTAAGGTCAAATCACTATGGCGACTGTAGTTGTGCAGCAGCCTTTCCTAAAGGCTCAGAGCAGTGCCTGGAGTTCAGGAATATGTGACTGTTGCCAGGACTTGAATTCTTGTAAGTATGCTCCACTTAAAGGCCTTATAAAACATAGGCCTACACTATATTGCCAAAAGTATTGGGATACCCCTCCAAATAATTGAATTCAGGTTCCAATCACTTCCATGGCCACAGGCAGGGCCGGTCCGAGCCCTTATGTGGCCCTAAGCAGATTTTTATTTGGGGGCCCCTCTGTGCCACCACTATGATTGACTATTGTCAATTCTTGATCATTCACACAGCTATTATCAATGTCTGCCTGTCATGTTTTTACCCTTATACGGTTTTAAATTGTAATAGTAGCAAACCCACAAGAGTGGTCAGGTGTTAATATTCAAAGCCTTACTACAGTTCAGACTGGATGCTGAATATGCACACTTTTCCCTAGGATTCTTTGACGAATAGAAGGTTAAAAAGAACAGCATTTCTCTGAAATAGAAAGCTGATTTTCAACACTGATAATTTTCAACACTGATAATAATCATAAATGTTAGTTGAGCATCAGATCCTCATACCAGAATGATTTGTGAAGGATCTTGTAACACTGAAGACTGGATTAATGATGATAAATTCAGCTTTGATAAGTTTAAGTTTAAGTTTATTATTTATTTGACAGGGACCATGTGCAAGTACATTAATCTTACAAAAGAAAAGATGCTTTACACCAGATTTAGCATACAACTAATTTCCATCCGCAGTCCCTGGGCAGATTAAACAATAAAATATATACATCTAAATATCAATATATATAACTCACTATCTATTTACAACCTCATTTACACAGGAATAGATTACATTTTACTATATATTCACATAAAAAACAGCTGCTTTACACTGGAGTAATATTTCACAATATTACCGTTTTTACTGTATTTTTGATCAAATAAATGCAGCCTTGGTGAGCATAAGAGACTTCTTTTAAAAACAAGAAATGTTGATTTCTTTCAAACATTAAACATAGCTTTTATTTTGGCAGAAACACGCAGGAAGACCTTAGATTTATAAATTATTCTCATTATGAATTTGGGAAGATGTTTGACGCATGTTGCGTTCCCAAATGTTAATTGCAAGCGACTCAAATATAGCAGAAAAAAACCCAAAAACATTTAACTTACTGAGAAACTGAAAGCTATGCTGTAGGCCTACTCCAAAACATGCAGCACGTCGGATAAGATACTCGCACTAAACCATATCACATTCTCAAATCCATCCATTCATAAAAAGGTTACCGAACAACCAGTGGTAGTACTGAATCTCAGTACTTAAGTAAAAGAACAAATACCCAGAGATGTATTTACTTTAGTAAAAGCAGAAGTACCACAATGACAACCCCACTTAAGTAAAAAGTACCTTATTTTTTATGTACTTTAAGTATTAAAAGTAAAAGTACTTGCATAACAAATTATTCTCTTAATGTCTATATTCTAATAATAAAAAAATATAAAAAACATAATGGGCTGTGGCATTTTAACTAAGTTAGTTTTGGGTTAATGTATTTGTGCTTACCATCTGTGGCCCAGTTTACATTCTGACTTACAATTCTGGTTATCGGGTGATCTGCAGAGTTAAATATCATTAATCTGAAGCAATATTCTCACTATAGTGTTCAGTGAACAGCTTTGACGTATTTAAATCTGCATATTTATGATATTTTTACCTTTTATAAAGGGCATTTTTCCCCTAATCTTATTAAATATAGGATATGCTTCAGCTTTCCTTTTATATTCTTAAATTTTATCAATACATTAAATTAGAATAAGAAAATATAGGTCTGTTACCACTCAAATTAAATAATTTACACTGAAAAATTACAACTTAATTAAATGATGTCATGAGATTGTTTTAAATATTTTTTTGAATACAAATAAGAAATGTTGGAAAGAATGTTTTAACATGAATCTAAACTGCCAGTAGGTGGCGGCAGGTATTAATGAGTTCAAACGGCTGATTCGTTCAAGAATGAGGCAGTCGTTTATGAACAGGTCATTGAATCTTTGATTCAACCGATTCATTCAAAACACTGAATCATTCAGTAACGCTCTGTTGCTGCTTTGTTTGGAACTTTTTCGCTGCTGAAATAGAACAAAAACAGTCAATATATTACATCTAAAATGTAAGTAACTTTTTGTGTATGGAACTGTCAGTGTCATATGAAATCAGTGACACATTTTCGTGATGGCATTCAGGAAAACAGCACTCTTGGTCGTTTGATGTTTTTAATTGTATGTATTATATGTTTTAAATATAAAAACTCACATTTTGAATCATTACTGCAGTATGTGACTCGCGCAGCCTCATGAGGAGAAATGGAAACAAACCAGCGCCGCTCACAGAGAGTGTGAGTGGCGCTGGTTTGTTTCCATTCAAGCGGCAACCTCCCGCAGTTTCCCTTGAAGCCAATACGGAAGTGCCTCAAACTGCAATTCATCGACTGGCCGCTAGGGACAGGCTCCAGAAGGGAGCAGAATCTCATTGAGCCCCATGTTAAAATGGCCAACTTTAGAGCAGAATAAAACATGTTTACAGCCTGGTACAAATTGTGCTTTTGGTCTATACGGCTCATTTTGCCCTTCATGACAACTGTGAGGGGGGTGATTTTTTTTATAACTCATTCGTTTACATTATATAAAGCCTTAAAATTCTGCATAATTAAGGGCGTGGCCATTTCGAGTGACAGGTGGATAGCCATTTATCTGCTGTCTGTTAGTCATCGCGTCACTTAAGCTCCGCCCACGTCCCGCCTTTTTGCCCATTTTCTGTTATCCGGGAGTGACGCGCGATGACGCGCTGCCAAGATGGCTCGTCCCTACTTTGCGCTTCAGAACGGCTCATCAGAATCCTATGGGTGACGTCACGGACACTACGTCCATATTTTTTTACAGTCTGTTTCCATTTCTCCTCATGAAGCTGTGCGAGCCTCAACAGCTCAACCTTACCGTCAGTTCATTAAGAGGACAAGCGTTAATGTCGAGCCCTGAAACTGATCAGAAAATGTAACAAAAATGTAACGAAACGTTGTAGAAATGTAGTAGAGCAGAAAGTATAACAATTGCTGCAAAATGTAACAAAGTAAAAGTAAAAAGTATGCACTATTGATTCTACTTAAGTAAAGTACAGATCCGTGAAAAATGTACTTAAGTAAAGTAACAAAATATTTGTACTTCTTTACATTCCACCACTGCGAGCAGCTAATGAGTAGTAGGGTACAGTTTCAGCGCTGATTTTTCGCACTTTGGACTTTGAACCCTGCTAGCGAATAGTGTCCAGCCAATGATGCCGCAAGCTTGTGCAGCGCTGTCAGAATCAATCCGTGCAGCATATATTAGAAAACTTAACATTTCGCAGTTTATTTAGTAATTGTTTAAAGCTATTTCGCAATTTCAATCATCATTAAATTACATGCAGCAAGAAGTAATTTAATGTGCTCTCTGGGGCCCCCTGGTGGGCAGCCGCTTAGTTCGCTTATGCCTTGGGCCGGCTCTGGCCCACAGGTTTATAAAATCAAGCACCTAGGCATTCATACTGCTTCTACAAACATTTGTGAAAGAATGGGTCGCTCTCAGGAGCTCAGTGAATTCAAGCATGGTACCATGATAGGTTGCCACCTGTTAGTGGTATTATAACAAAGTGGAAGCAATTGGGAACAACAAACCACGTAAAATCACAGAGCAGGGTCAACGCATGCTGAGGCTCACAGTGCGCAGAAGTCACCAACTTTCTGCAGAGTCAATAGCTACAGACCTCCAAACTTCTTGTGGCCTTCAGATTAGCTCAAGAACAGTGTGTAGAGAGATTCATGGAATGGGTTTCCATGGCCGAACAGCTGCATCCAAGCCTTACATCACCAAGTGAAATGTAAAGCGCCAGATGCAGTGGTGTAAAGCACGCCGCCACTGGACTTTAGAGCAGTGGAGACGTGTTCTCTGGAGTGACAAATCACGCTTCTCTGTCTGGCAATCCGATGGATGAGTCTGGGTTTGGCAGTTGCCAGGAGAACGGTACTTGCCTGACTGCATTGTGCCAAGTATAAAGTTTTGTGGAGGGGGTATTATGGTGTGGGGGTTGTTTTCAGGGGTTGGGCTGGGTTCCTTAGTTCCAGTGAAAGAAATCTTAATGCTTCAGCATACCAAGACATTTTGGACAATTTCATGCTCCCAGCTTTGTGGGAACAGTTTAGGGGAGGGCTGGCCCCTTCCTGTTCCAACAAGCAAGGTCCATAAAGACATGGATGAGTGAGTTTGGTGTGGAGAAACTTGACTGGCCTGCACAGAGTCCTGACCTAAACTCGACAGAACACCTTTGGGATGAATAAGACCGCGAGCCAGGCCTTCTCGTCCAACATCAGTGCCTGACCTCACAAATGCTCTTTTAGAAGAATGGCCAAAAATTCCCTTAAAAAAATTCTCTCCTAAACCTTATGGAAAGCCTTCCCAGAAGAGTTGAAGCTGTTAGAGCTGCAAAGGGTGGGCCAACTCCATATTAAACCCTACGGATTAAGAATGGGATGTCTTTAAAGTTAATGTGCATGTAAAGGCAGGCGCCCCAAAACTTGAGTCAATATAGTGTATTACAGCTCCATTTTTACTGTTCATTTAAAATGATAGAATTACGTACAAATGATATCATGTTTTGTGCCTTTTTTGTCCTCAGGCTGCTATGCGTTCTGGTGTTTTCCTTGTTTTACCTGCTCCACCACTGGGGAGTTTGGGGAGAGCACCTGTCTGCCTCTCCTGGACATATTCGGCCCAGGTCTCTTGGCTGCTTTCGGGATTCCAACATGTGTGCCGCCTGTGACTCTGGGAATGAGGGTGGCAGTTCGCTACAAACATGATATAGGGGTGAGTTTTCCTTTGCCTCTACCAATAAAAGAAATACTTAAATAATACTGTGAATGGCTTGGGTGCATTTTGTCTTTATTTGTTTATTCCTTGAATATACCCATGTAATCAATCATTTGTTTGTGTTGCAACAGGGCAGTCTATGCGAGGACATCATGCTGTCTTGCTGTTGCATCTGGTGTTCATGGTGTCAAATGAGTCGAGAAATCAAAGCCCGCAAACAAACCGTCACAATATATCAAACTGCACCTACCATGTTTCAACCAATTCCTATGGCAACCACCACACAAGTTGTCTCTACACAGCAGTCGGTTGAAGTGGTTCGTGGTCCACCGGTAGCAGTTAATCCTGCAATGCAGATGGCACCCATTCAGACTTATCCACCTATGGTCATGATAGATAAAAGATAGAATATAGCCCTAGATGTTTGTGACACACACATTTTGGGTTTCCATGTTTTTGGGGACTTTCCATAGGCATAATATTTCTTATACTGTACAAACCTTCTATCCCCTAACCCCAACCCAACACCTAAACACAACCCTCACAAAAACCTTTCTGCATTTTTATATATAAAAAAAAAAAAACATAATTCTGTATAATTTACAAGCTGAAAATGTCCCCAGAAGGACAAGAATTTTGGATATTACCATATCTGTGGGGATACACCCCCCCCCCCCCACACACACACACACACACGCACAGACATGCGTGTGCAGAATACTAAAATAATACTGTGAATGGCTTGGGTGCATTTTGTCTTTATTCGTTTATTTCTTGAATATACCCATGTAATCATACTTATTTAAATGATTTAATTCTTCAAGTAATAAAAACATCTAAATGGTTATAGAAGTCTTGTTCTCTTAATCTGATGATTTTTGATTGAGTATTTCACAGTGATCTTGTCTTTGAATAACTTTGTCTCAAATCTGAAGAAAACTGATTGTTATAAACAGATTGTTATATGAGGTTTGCACATTTACAGTCTAAACACAACAGTTTCAATATATTTTTGTGCAATTCCAACCCATTCAGCAGTTAATAACATCATAACACAGTTCATTTTGCATATCATGCTGGCCAGGAAGAACTTGGGCTAAGAAACATTTCACAACAAAATTCTTTTGCCAAATAAAGGAATTATGTTCAATAGGGAAGGTAATCTCTCTTTCACCAGAAACTGTGTGAATGCTTTTTCTTTTACGTGGCAACATTTTTGTGTGACTGAAACTGTTAAAGGCTCAACTGAGGTATGTAACCTAAACAAACAATTTTTTATTTTAGTTATTTATAGTAGGTTCATATTTCTACAAGTTTAGCTTGTGTACACTGTAAAAATGTTTAACCTATTTCAACTTAAAAACGTATGTTTAGTTGCTGCCTTAAATTTTTAAGTTTAAGCGACTTAAAAGTACAAGTAATTTTCAATTTAGATTACATTAAACTAACTTACAATTTTGAGTTGAATCTTGTATAACTTCAGTTAAAAAGTTGAAATTGCTTAACTTGCTTAAATTAGTTTAATTAACTTAAAACATGTTGTCATAACTTATTGATCCTAGTGTAAACTGTAAAAAAAAAAGCGAAAACTTAAAAGTTTAAGGCAACCAGCTGCAGAACATTTTTGAGTTTTCTCAACTTAGGGTCAATTATACAAACTTTTCCATGTTAAATAGTTGAATAAACTTTAAAAGCTGAATTTGTCATATAAAACATAAGTTGGATTTTTTACAGTGTAGTTTTAATTTATACAACATGTATATAAGCGAACTTGACAGTCTACATTTTAGTCCTTTTTTAAATGTTGTGTATACACAGTTCTGAGAGAAATTTTAAGTAATGTTCATGCTGATTGTTCTTATTATTTTGAGAGAAGAAAAAGAGAAGAATGTGTGGATACGTGTTCTTCATTTTCCTTTGGACATCCATCCTCCTCTCTTTACCCTGTGGCTATAATGGCGACAAGATCCTGGTTTTCCCCATTGATGGCAGTCACTGGGTGAACATGGAGGTACTGATTTGAATAAGCAGGAGGTTTAAATGAGTGTCGAGTTCAAGCAACGTTCACTGTTCTTTGGTATGACTTTGTGTAAGTTGCTGTTTTCCTGTGTTCCCCTAAAAAACACAATTTAAAATAAATAAAGTTATTTAAAGAAGTGAAGAAGTGCATTATGAAATATAAGTTGCAAAATGTTGTAACTATTGAGATGTTATATCACAATTACCTTTATTTTTTCAATAAGAAACACACACACACACACACACACACACACACACACACACACACACACACACACACACACACACACACACACACACACACACACACACACACACACACACACACACACACACACACACACACACGTTTGTTTTTGTGAAATGTGAGGACATTCCATAGGCGTAATGGTTTTTATACCGTACAAACCGTATTTTCTATCCCCTTACACTGCCCCTGTCCCTAAACCTAGCCCTCACAGGAGACTGTGCAGTTCACTTTCTGTGAAAAAAAACTTGTTCTGTATGATTTATAAGCATTTTGAAAAGTGAGGACATGGGGAACGTCCTCATATTTTACCCTCTTTTTGTAATACCTGTGTCATACCCATGTCATTATACACATTTGTGTCCTGATATTTCACAAAAACATGCCCACACACACACACACACACACACACACACACACACACACACACACACACACACACACACACACAAATTTAAGGTGGAAACTGGCTTCCATACACTCTAAAAAAAAAGTCTCGTAATCATAAGGGAACCTTTTTTAGTGCTATATAGCACCAATTTTGGTGCTTCAGTGGTTCTTCAGAGGTGCTATATAGCACCTTAGTCAAAGAACCGGTGAAGAACCTCTGAAGAACCGCTGAAGAACCTCTGAAGAACCGCTGAAGAACCACTGAAGCACCAAAAATGGTGCTATATAGCACTAAAAAAGGTTCCCCTATGATTACGAGCCAAGAACTATTTTTGGTGCCATATAGAACCTTTTTTTTTTTAGAGTGTATGCTTGGAAGATATAAAATTATAAATACAAAAAAGAAAATACTTGCACAACAGAAAAGAAAGCAATATAACCTGTTTGCTATGATTAAAACCTGAGTGCACTCTTTTACTGCCCCCTAGGTGCTGGTGAAGAAGCTACAGTCTCGTGGACACCAGCTGAGTGTGATTCGCATGGAGGACAGCTGGTTCATCCAAGAGAATTCACCTTCTTACACCTCCATTACAGTGAAGCTTAAAAAGAAACAAATAGGCCTGGACCTGTTTGAGACTGCAGCACAAAGGATTCTTGAGGCCCGCAGGAAGGGCCCAATGATTGGAGCACTGGTCCAGATGTCTGAATTTATTGGGATCATGAATGTGGCTCACACCGCAACCTGTGCCATGCTGACCACCATGCTGGAGAACAAAGCTCTGATGCAACAAATAAAGATGGCGAACTATGACTTGATGCTCACTGACCCTGCTACGCCAGGTGGGATCATCCTGGCACATTACCTCCACCTTCCGATGGTCTATAACGTCCGCTGGATGAGTTTCGGAGAGGGACACTTCTCCATCGCACCTTCTCCAATCTCCTACGTGCCTGTGCCCGGCTCAGGTCTGACGGACCGAATGGGCCTGTTAGAAAGATCCCTCAACCTTCTACATTATGGGTTGAACCTCGTTCAAGAGCGCTGGCTGGTGATTCCCATGTATACCAGCTTATTGCTCAACTACTTCCCTCCGGACGCTGACCTCCTCGCCATGCAACTTTCAGCAGAGCTGTGGCTGATGCGGGTTGACTTTGTATTCGAGTTCCCACGACCCTCCATGCCAAACCTTGTCTACATCGGTGGCTTCCAGTGTCGTCCAGCCATGCCTCTTCCTGTCGAGCTTGAGGAGTTCATGCAGAGCTCAGGAGACCATGGGGTGGTTGTGATGTCTCTGGGAACGCTGATCGCAGGATTGCCCAGAGAGGTCATGGAGGCCATTGCCTCAGCTTTCGCCCGCATGCCGCAGAAGGTGGTCTGGAGGTTTATTGGCGAGAGACCTTCATCGTTAGGCAATAACACCCTACTCCTTCAATGGATACCTCAGAACGACTTGCTGGGTCATCCGAAGACCCGTGCTTTCGTGGCTCACGGTGGCACCAATGGTCTGTATGAAGCCATCTATCACGGGGTGCCAGTTCTGGGACTTCCTTTGCTATTTGACCAGCTAGATAACATTGTACGTCTTCAGGCAAGGGGTGCGGCACGGATGCTGGACGCAGCTACTTGTACACCAGAAGAATTCCTTGAGGCTTTGAGCGATATCTTAGAGAACCCAACATATCGTCAGAACATGCAGAAGCTCTCCAGTTTACACCGAGACCGACCCCTGCATCCTCTCGACAAAGCAGTGTACTGGATCGAGTTTGTCCTGCGCAATAAAGGTGCACGCCATCTGCATGCTGAGGCCTACAACATGTCCATGTACTCCTACTACTGCCTAGATGTGGCGGCATTGCTTCTCCTCATGCTTGTGGTGACTCTGGGAGGTGTCTATACAATATGGATACGAAGATGGAAAAGAGAGACAAAAAAGGCTGCTAGAGATGGCAACAAAAAAGCTGTAAAGGAAGGCAGTAAGAGGCTGAAAGAGACCATTAATGCTCCAAAGGACAGCAATAATATTTCTATTCCAAAACTAAGAGCAAGCAAAACAAGAATTTAGTGAAAATCCAGAGAGCTACTTCATTTTTCTTCATTATATTTTTTCTCACTTTCATCGTCTCCAGTGGTCTTTCATACTTTTTTTCTTTCTTTTTTCCCCCTTTAATTCCCTCCCCCCATTTCTTTCCTTGCGCTCCTGCAATTCCCTGCCAAGACTAAACTGTATGCTGGTGATTAGGTGCAGATCCCTTCCTGGAATCCTTCACATTTGTTGTAATCCCCCTGTTTGCACACAACGCATTTAAGGCCATTTGCAAAAGAAAAGAGAATGTGAGTCACCAGTGACCAAAAGCTATTGGTCAATATTCTGGCATGATGCAACTCAGATGTGATCGAATGGTAAAGCCAGCTGCTCAGCCTGTTCAGGATATGACAAAGTGTACAAAACATCTAATCATTTGTAGCTCCATGAAACAATTTGATTGTAACCATTCACTTTTTCATTGTGTTAACGACTATGCATAGTAATGCATAACAAATGGTCAAAATAAACGCTCTTATCCGAGTCCAAAACAGCAGGTTTCATTTTAACAAGCGTTTCAATCTTGCAGCAGATCACCAGCAGGTGGCGCTATGGATATATTCAAAGTATTCCTCGAAGCAGAATCATTTCTGCAATCCAAAATCAGATTATATACTATTTTACATGAGCCTAATTCTTTATATATACCATACATCAAAATGCCATGTTTTCATTAAAGCAAAAATGATTTAAAGTTAGATGATCACAAACCTGACCAAAACGGTGCGTGTCACAGCACTTTCTCTTTACCACAGGAGGAGGCCATTCTTTTCTCCAGATATGAGACAGGAGATGGCTGGAAGCACATGCAGGGACAGAATGATAAAAAGAAGACAGGCTAGGATGAGAGAGCTCTAACTGATTGAGGGGACATTAGCCTGGGCTGTACTCGCTAATGTATGCTTCTAATGACTCGTTATCTCATTATCAATCTTATTCTCGCTCATCTTTTCTTTTCCTCACTCTCTCCCCTTCCTCTATCTCTCTATCTCCTCCCAATCGACCAGCAATGATGGGAATAGCAATTAGGACGCTAGGCTGCCAAATGGCTATTTTAATTAGCCTTTCTTAGCGAAAGAGAGAGAGAGAGAGGTGGGACTAGAGAGCGAGTGAAAGAGAGAGAGAGAGAGAGAGAGAGAGAGAGAGAGAGAGAGAGAGAGAGAGAGAGAGAGAGAGAGAGAGAGGGAAAGAGACTAATGTTCTTCATAAGTGCTACAGATTAGAAGGTCATTAGGCTTTTGCTTGAATTAATGATTAGGAATTCCTGCAGGTCATAGAAACTTATTACACAAGCCTACTTAACATTAATAGAACCATCCTATTTGTGTTAAACACAAAGAAATTAAAACTAAAAACCAATTACAGAGTGATGGCATTGTCTTTCGCCCTCCCCCTGGTCACCCATAACGGAGACGCCATGTAAAACTCTCTGGACAGACTCTATAGTCACACAAGGATAAACGCTATCCCGTTTCATTCTTTCCCTTGGCTCCATGGTCATTGCATGGTTTTTCTCTCTGCTTTCAATATCTTCTGCTTTTCCACTATATGTTCCGTCATTCTCAGTAAACCGCGGTGTTGCTCCGCCGCTCCCCTCTCATTGTGGTACGTAATTTTCTTCGAGAACACAATGCAACATTCTTGTGTGTTATTTGTTCATTTGTGGCTTGTTTGGGACACGGGCTGGTCGGACGGAAATCTCTTCAGAGGCACTTTCCATCCCAAAAGAGATAGACTACTTATTTCAGCCCTCTCTTAGATCCATCCCCCTGACGCATAAAAACAAGGCAAAACACACACACATAAGGCCTACTTTTATGTGCACATAGTATACATACAGAACAAATAGGCATGGATCATATAGAAAGATAATGTAGATTATACATACCAAAATCATGATTAAAAATATCTTCTGAGTGATTTGTGCGAAGAACAAACTGAAATTCACTGAAAATCTTCCCCTCCAGTGAGCTGTTAACTGCTGCATTGAATCAGTGAGTCGAGAACCGAATAAATTTGATTCATTAACAGACCATTCAGTCTGTGTTTGTGAAAGGAATCTGAATTGATTCAATGAAAAGATCTGGCTCAAAGGAACAATATTATGAAGAATGGTACAAAGACTTTATAGACAGTGCACTTGTCTATGAATGGGAGAATGTGCAACGCACAATTTGGCGGACAATTTGCTGCATTCCAGACAGATCGAAATTAGAATTTTTCCCACCTCCTTCTAGGAAAAACCATCTGGAACGGCAAAGTCGGACATTCGCCATGTGATCAACCCCGACCTCAGCGAGACGTGTCATTTGACGTCACTTTCAAGATGTCAGCAAGTCCTGTTTCCAGTAGAGTGGTGCAGGTTTGACGTCACTTTGTAAGCCAATCGGCAGTTAGCATCACACTGGTTCCCTCGATTAAAACCCAATAGGATTTTCCCATAGTCTTTTGAATTATCACAAAAAACAAGCTCTGTGATCAACAAAAGTTTATGATACTTACACGTTTTGTCCATCAAGAAAATGATCACAGATGAACACAACTTATATTAATTTTAAAACCTAAATGCAGTCGGCAGAAGTAAAAAGCTAAAGGTAAGATATAAACGAACTACACCATGCATGGCCCCCCGATTTCAACGTCACCATCACTAAGCTTCCAACAACTCTTTCAGTTTTTATCTCGAAACATTTCCCCAAACGTTTGAGACTAGTTTATAGCTAGACTGGGTAAATCCAGCCTGATCTGCCAGCGATTTGATTTCGCCCGGCAACTCAGTCTGGAAACCCGTACAGTCATTTCTACTGCTTCTGTTACACTTTTGCGGGAACCAATCACAGACTAGCTTATCCACCTGGCCCGCTATTGGAGGGATTATCACGATGACGGATAGAGAAGCGATGGGTCGTTGCCCGTTGATCACGCCTCTTGTGGTCTGATTGGTTGAAGGACTATCCAATTGCGTACAGAGTCATTTGAATTATGCTTGTTTATCACGCCTCTTGTGGTCTGATTGGTTGAAGGACTATCCAATTGCGTACAGAGTAATTTAATTTATGCGCGTTTATGCTCGCGTGTGCAGTAGAAAATACAGAGCAGACTCCCCAGACCAATGTTCAATCTTAAATTGAGCTTGGTCTGGTGATAGCCAGACAAGTTTATAGCACAATTATAAGCATAATGCGGCTGTAAAAGCAGACTGAGTTTACCTTTTCGCTGTGATGACGTTTAATCTCCTCGACAGCCTCTGTAGTCCCATTTAGCTACTTGTTAGCAACCGCCTTTTTCAAGACACGTTTTTCAAAAATCGCAAGTGGGGTAAACAGATGTATTTAAAGGACAACTCCGGTGAAAAATGAACCTAGGGGTAATTAACACATGGTTACCGAAAGATCGTTCTCTGGGATGCGTTTTCATGAAAATCGAATGTAAAGAGTTTTATCTCTAAAAACAGATTAGCTTATAATGCTAGTCTATGGGAATTATCGCAGCTTAGCACAGCGTTCGTGGCCCGACTCGTCGAGACTGTTTTCCAAGATGGCTCCTGTCTGTATACGCGTAATGTACTGTCTTTATAAAGTATCTTCTTATTAAACTGCTTATTAAAATGTTTTACTTATTCTATGCCCCATAGATTAGCTTTATAAACTAATCTGTTTTTAGAGATAAAACTCTTTACATTCGATTTTCATGAAAACGCATCTCAGAGAGCGATCTACTCGGTAACCATGTGTTAATTACCCCTAGGTTCATTTTTCACCGGAGTTGTCCTTTAATGTCGTAGAATAAACCGTGAAAGTGTCTTGAGCTTGTGTTCACCACAGACCTTAATTTCAGCCATTTAAATAAAATCCCATTCAAAAAACTCTTCGGGACTTCAGGACTTCGGGACGTTGGAACCAGAAGTGCTAAAATGCTAACTCGTTTCCACGTTTTGGCCTACAAAGTGATGTCATACCTGCACCACTCAATGAGCATAAAAACGTAAAAACAAACTTTAACATTTGACATTAAGTTGTATGTATATGCCTTCGTTTTTGCTGTTTTCAAAGCGATTTTATGTTGTTTTTATTCTATTTTTGCCATAGTTGACACAAAAACACGATACACTCTCGTTGTGATGAAAGGTTGCGATACACAGTGTGGACATCAATCATTTTAGAACAGATTCCAAATGGATATGTAAATAATCGGATTGAGACGGACAGTGTGGAAAGTCTGGAACACATCATAAGTCCCGCCTTCTAAAGAAAAGAGCCAATCGCTGATTGGTAAAGTCACTACAGCTGCCTTTAGGAAGCTCCGGTTCCTATAGAAACAGTCAGTGTTCTGAGACGCTGGTTTAGGACTGCACATGGGCATTAGCTTGGTCAAGCCTGAAAAATGCTGTTTTTTTGTCATGATTTGAGCGTTTAGAAACAAAATTTATGAGACAGTTGTAGAAAGATTTAATTGGTTATATCAAATATGAAATTTAATCGTAAGCTTGGCGAACAGTTTTGGAGAATTTGATGTTTCCACATTCAAAGAGAGCTGAACTTGCATGCCTGAGAGACATTTCAAAGATGGCCGCCGAGTGAAATGACTATAGGGACCGGATTAAAAAAGTAATGTCATGACAGGGAGCATATGTTTATACATAAACTAAATAGTAATTGAAAACTTTAACAATATAGATAATACATATATCTGTCACTTACATGCTTTGTGGAGAATAGGAGAAAAGTATCCTCAACTGAACAGAGCTGGACACGCATGTTCTGTTAAAAAAACAAAAACATTAAAAAGGACAGTATGATTGGTAGGAAACCAATTACTATTTTAAAGTTAAAATGTATAAACATTTTAAGAAGGACATCAAGTACCTGTTGAGAGTGTGTTGACAGTCTGTGTTGTTGGATGTTGATGTTTGAGCTTGCGAAAAACAAAAAGGATGTGGCTTTGAAAGAGTTCTAGATAAAAAATAAAAAATGTAAAAAAGGGCGGGAATAAGATTCAGCATCCTTCAGGATGATATGCTTCTAAATGTGCAAAGAACATTTTAAGAACCATCTTTATGTAGAGTGAATGATTCATTTATGAATTTCTCTCATTAACTCTAATGTGGATGTAAAGATTTTTAGTGAATAATGAATTTTTTTCTCATGGCGTCGTATGATTTCAAAAGATTTATAGCACATAAATCATATGGACTATTTTTTTATATATTTTTTTGTCTTTTGCATCCTTTTTGAAACTTGATTGCTCTAGCCCTGAGTTTTATTTGCATGAAAAAAACAAAAACAAATTATTTAATTACATTTTAATCACATTTGTGCCTCTACAATTCATATGTAATGTAAGCCACCTTCAACAATTAAACATCACAACGATTCCTGTATTTGTATAGTGTCCCTCACTTTTCTTTCTTCCGCTCTCTCTGTCTCTTTCCTTCTCTTCTTTATCATGACGTGCCCTGAGGTTATGATTGTTATGATTTATATCGGACTGTTTTGAGATCTCTCTCTTTCTCTGCCCTCTGTCTTCATCTCTCTTTAGCTTTCTCATTCCTCCTTTCTCCTTTCTAATCAGTTCTCCTTGCATCCCCCCAGGTCGATTTGGGGAGTAATAATGAAAGAGATTTAACCCTTTAATGTTCAACCGCTTTGACCCTAAACACCTTCCCTCCGTTGCGTTTCACACACACACACACACAAATGAAGACCCTATTATAAATAAATACAAACATATTTGGGTGCGGATGACAATAAATGTAGACACGGATTGCAATGGAAAACATACAATTATATATTTGTTCTTCTGTCCAAAAGTGTGACAGACAAATCGGAAAGCTTTAAGAATCCACAAATTTTTCTCCCACACACCGTTCCTCGGATATGGAGTGATTTTCACCTGTTTATAGCATTGCGGTCTGTTTTGTACGACCATCTGCGATTCCGTCTACCTGCCCATCTGTCTGTCAGACTCTCAGCCTGTGCATTTAAACCCCTGATGACGTCACGCATAAACAGGATATCTTCCCACCTAATTATGCGCTGTTAATTACAAATTTGGACTAATGTGCTTAATTAGACGAACATCATTTGCTCTCAGATACAGGACATCTTTTTTTGATTTAGAAAATTATCTCTTTAACAAACAATATGACTTAATTGCAGACATTTGCATAAACAAATGAGCTAATTAATTACAACCAAGCACTTCCTGATGAGTCGAAGGACAATGAGACTCCAAATGTTTTCCTCAGGGATATACGAAAGGAAGGAGGGAGGAAGCGGGAGAGAGAGAGAGAGAGAGAGAGAGAGAGAGAGTTTAAATGAAAGTTTATGAGCTTGTGAGCATGCTAATATGACTCTCTGAGCATGAGGAATTATGTATGTGTGAGAATTTGCTATAAATGTCCAGATAAATAAGTTTAAGTAGCTTACTTATCGGCTGTGGTGGTTCGGCTCTGGCAATATATCTCCGGATGGTATCGGTGTAACACTTAAAATCCCTTATTCCCTCTCTACATTCATCTCTCTCGTTTTCCCCTCTATCTCTTTTTCTGGAGGGTTTGTAGATAGAAGGGCCTCTCCCCTCCTTTTCTGTGTTGGAATTTAATATGCAACTTTTTATTGGAAAACAATCGTGCGTGCCTGCGTGAATCCTGACCGCAATATATCTGTTAGTGCAACTAATCCGATCAGGCCAGAGAGGGCTATTTATCACTGCAAATCCAGGGCATTTCAGCCCACATTTTATTATTTTAATATATTTCTCAGCTATTAAATCACCAAAATGATGAATTAGAACTGTCTGCCACGCTTTCAGCTGCATGACAGAAAATGATGCACTACCCAATTTGAGTGGTCATTTGGACTTTTTAAAGACAAAAAATGATACAGGAAAAAGTCCAATATTTTTGTGTTGTTACGTCTCTGCCACCCCATCCCTCTGCCTCCCCCCTCTCGCTGGCTGTTTTTAATAAAACACTCTAAGTGAGCTTTATTGCTGTGTTAGAGAGGGCAGGATCACAACTATCTTTAATATACAGCCAATTACCAAACACACACAAACATACGCGCTCACACACATTCTTATGCGCACACAAAGACAGGTACGCCGGCACACAACTTTGTCTCTTAATCATAGCGGGCAAACATTAACAAATATTCAATCTGTATACACCCACACTTCAAACGATTGAAGATGAGAATTTATGTTAGGTTGCCGGTTACCTGAGAGAGGTGAAAATATGAATGGAAACATATTTTCACTTTCTTTGGATACAACAATATATATACTTATTCATCTCTTTATATGCGGTTTATATTCCTTTCTTTTCCTTCTTGTTTTTTGTTCTTTGCAAATGATGGGTTTATGCAAAATCGACCAGAATACACCTCATATATTAGACAAAAACATTTTTGATTCAGTGGTTTATCTAATATATTACTCCTGGGTTGAAAATCATAATTAGTGCTGATTAAAGCAGCAGGGTGGAAGAAGAATATACAATTGGGGATCTGAATTCATAGCAACTCTGGTAAGGAGGGGAAAATATGATTAAAATATTTAAGCAGATCTTTATTTATCTTGTAAGTGTGGTACTAATGTAAACTGTTTTTTTTTGTTTTTGCATTTATAAATTAATTCAAAAATTGGATATAAATTGAAGTGTATGTTGGGTTCTTAAATTGCTGAAAGTAAAAAAAAAATGCATAAAAAAAATGCATAAAAAAAAAAAATAATAATATATATATATATACCATGGTCTGTCTGAATAATCCCTTATGATTGGCTGGAAGGTGTGCAATAAAACTGTTTAATGTTCAAAGTCAGTTTAATCACATTCTATATTAAAGCTGCAGTAACTTTTTTTGGATAAAAATTATCCAAAATCAATTTTTGAGCAAGTACATAACCAGCCAGTGTTCAAAACTATCTCTTTACCTTAGCCCGATTCACAACGGTAAACTTGTAATAATGTGTTATAATTTGAATAGTAGTTACTTGTGGATTTTTGTGGGAAATTCAAGCATGATTTACGTCTATAAAGAAGGAGTCCAGCTAGTAGTAGGCCTATCGCATGTGAGGATGCTGCAGGTGGCGGATCATTTATAGCCTTTTCCCGCAGCAGCTGGAATAATTAAACGTATGTGATGGCGGAGTGTAATCCAGAAAGGTCCAAACGACATCATAAGTGACAACTGTAGTCAAAAGCAAAAGATTAGACTGTACAGAAATGGTAATAGAAATGGAAATCTACAGGTAAGTACTCCGCTTCGCGTCGTGACCGCATCACCACCTCGGGTGTGCATTATTATTCTAATAATTGAACGGCCCGTCGTCAATTATTCCGCTTATACTACGGTTACCACACCTCAAGACATCGATCCGAAGATATATTTAAAGGGATTCGTCCGGTTTTTGTACTTAAATCGCTTTTGTGAGTACGACTATTTCTTCCGCGTCTCATCCAACGTCTCTTTTGCTAGTTCCGAAACGTCATTTTAAATGTATTAACGAAGGCTTGAGCCGTTGATAACATTCTACTGCAGTTATTAATAAAGTTATTAGAAAGAGAGCGAGAGAGAGAGAGAGAGCGAGAGCTTGTGTGAATTAGGCTACCTCTGTGCGTCTCTAAACAGCACTGTTATTACCTAGTGAAAAATGTCACGTGTAGCCTTTAAGTTGCTCCACTATATGGGCTAACTGATCAAATCGTCAGGGCAGCGCTGACAGCTTTTTGTGCAAACTGTAGTGCGTGTGCGAGCACGTGTGATTTCAGTAATGAGACAGAAAAGCTTGCCTTTGATGTCCGCTTCCGTTTGTTGGTTTTCATCTGGGCTGTCTAATACTGCTGCTGCCCAGTTGTTGTCGAACGTTTTATATTCACCATAAATATTAAGATTTACTTTAGGAAAATCGTCTGTCATGTTGTTGTTTTTTTAGTCCTGTAATTTCCGTTATTACAGTTAACTATGCAAAGTGATATGGAACTGTAATGCGGTCAAGAGAGCTGCCTGGAAGTACGTTCGCTGTGCGTTTCCCAGAAAATAATTGCACACCTCAGAACGTTCATCAGCCAATCAGATTCAAGCATTCAACGGCCCCGTAGTATAAGTAATGCTAATACACACTAAATACACGTAGTCACGCAATACTGATGTTGTTAACATTAACAATTTGAGAACAAAGTATAACAATATTAATCATTTGCATGGTTTGATGTGATTTAAGCTAAGCGATCGTTAGATTTAATCAAGATAGCCTTCTCCTTCTCTTTAGTGCAGTTTATTGTAATGCTTGCTTTCTCAGTTGGTCAGAACAAAAGTGGCAAACATGTTACTTGCTTGTTCAGATGACATTTTCCGGTGAAAATTCTTATTTTGGCCATATAGGCTACTCCAAGACACAGAATCGCTGAGGAGCTGTGATGATGCACAACCCAAGTAAAAATAATACTTCCGCCATTAACTGCAATTGCAAGTTTCAAACAGAGATGGCGACAAAGAGGCTAAATTAGTGGACTGCAGCTGTAATGCTCTGCTTTCACTGAAGCAACACGTCACTCACAAAGAGAGCAGAGATCGTACAGAGATCAGAAACTTGTTATTAACGCTGCCCCGCCACTTTTAGTAATAAAATAACTAAGTTACTGTATCAATACATTATATTTCTCAGTAACGAGGGGGATATATCGATTTTTTGAAGTAAAATACTCACAAATTTGTTGTTAATTGAGAGACACGCTGCTGAACAGACGCAGGTATGCATCTCTCTCTCTCTCTCTCTCTCTCTCTCTCTCTCTCTCTCTCTCTCTCTCTCTCTCTCTCTCTCGATAATTAATTCAAATAAATGCTATAATTCATTCAAATAAAATTAATCTTAAGCATCTCTAAATCGTTTAATGCAGAGCTAGCCATGGATTAGCTATTCCTTACAATACACACGTTTCAGCAGCGTTTTTTTAGAAACAGTTAGTTTAAGTGCGCTAAAAGGAGTGCCATACAGGGGACAGTACAAGGATGATGTATTTTTGTAGGCCAACCCAGAAGTTAGCATCACTCTGGTTCCCTTGACAAAAATCCAACAGGATTTTCCATTGACTTTTGGTTTATTGTAGAAAATAAGGTCTGTGACTAACAGAAGCTTATGATTATTGCAGATTTAGTTCATTGTTATATATTCTTCACAAGTGAACACAACTTTTATGCATTTTGAAGCGTAAATACAAGGGGCAGAATTCAAAAGCAAAATATAGGTTAGAAACTAACTACACCGCAGTCGCATCACTTCAACGTCACCATCAATAAGCTTCCGACAACCCTTTGATTATTTGTTTAAAAACATTTTCCCTGAAAGTTTGAGTTATAATAGTTTGCAAGAGCGTGACTAGCAAGTAGATGAGTTAACCTGTTCGGCTGATGACGTTTAAAGGGTTACTTCAGCGATTTAGCATTTGCAGCGCTTTGTATCAGTTGAAACCCAGTAGTAGCCTATATTCGAATGATCGTGCCCCCCCCCCCCCCCCCCCCCCCCCCCCCTCATATCGCCCTGAGACGAGATATTTATGTATTTTATGTCTGGAAAAAAGCCACCGATGACCCAATATAATAAACATAAATGACCCAATTTAAAATACACATTCATCTTTCCAGCGCTGAAGTACCCCTTTAATGACAACCTAGTCCCATTTAGCCACTTGTTAGCAACCACTTTTTATAAGACAAGTAAAAGCTTTTTTTAAAAATCACAAGAGGGTATTACTGATGTTTTTCATATTGTAGAAAAAAAAACATGAAAATATCTTGTGCTTGTGTTTACCACAGACCTTAAGCAATTATTCAAAACCCCATTAAAAAAAAAACATTTCGGCGTGTCTGAAATTGCGTACTGTCTGAGTAGGTACTGAACTTTGCAGTATGAATATATAGTATGTTATAGTTATATATTATGAATGTAATCCGGTCGTACTACAAACCATGAATGTACATTTCAGAATCTCACCAGCAGTAGTAGGACATCCGGGTACTTTTCGCCTACTTTTTTTTTTTTTAAATGCTATATATTCGGACCAACTACTCTGATGGCGTACTATTTTTCACATGCTATATAATAGTAGCCTGGATGGCAGCCGAACTTAGCCCCGCCCACAACATTTGAGGTCGGGAAGTTCGGTCTTGACTTGATCCGTTGTGGAGCAACTATGCTCGAACCAGAGCTGTTCGGACCAATCAAATTGTCAGGGCGGGCTTTATACGATGATGGACAGATGATCAGTACCGTAATCATGCACGTCACCAAAGAACTCTTGGGTTGAATTCATTCTAATCCTAAACAGAGAACTTGTTCGTATATGCATTCACCTTTACTATTTCTCTCAAAAATGATGATCGTGTCGGTGAGTACTCCGTGTATCCTTAAATTCTTTTTACAACACCGGCAAAGATCGTTTACACTCATCTTCTTCTACTTCTTCCAGCGTGCGTGCAGTTGAGCTCTGTTGACAACTATGCGTCGTTCAACACGTCATTTACTCCGTTGCTCTGATTGGTTGGTCTGTCCAATAGAATGCAGAGGCATTTTCTTCCCTGGTTCGGTTGAAACGCCCATAATCACAGCCCAATGAAGCAGTATCAGACTCATATTCTGAATAGAATCTAATATAATAGGGAAGTATTCAATTTTGGATGTAGCGTTTGACTTCAGGGCGATTGAACCGGAAGTGCTAAATGCTCATTTCTGGGTTTCGTTATCATCCCATCGTGTTCGGGAGCAAAAATAGGCTGCTTGAGTGCTTTCCATTACAACGGTACATCGACAAAACATTCGTATTGCAATTATTTATCCCTTCACATTTTACAAGTAGGCTATGTCACAGAGATTTGTTTAAGCACTGTTCATCCAAAAGACTGCAAGGCAGAATTATTCGGACAATTCCCTGTTAAATGTCGTTCCCCTTTGAAACCCGGTGACGGAAAACCACACTGTGTTGCTACTGACTACGGTCTGTTCGGCACGGATATCTTTTGACTACAGGATGTGTAGATATGGAGCTTCACCACCGAGACTCATCACATCAGCACATCGCAGCTTCAAGCACTTAATCTGCCAAGTACACAATAATTACTAATTACCTATTAACTAATTACTCTGCATCCAGCATCTGAAGGCAATCAAAATTACATTAAGAGTGTTGTATCGCTTGTCCACTCCCTGCCCGCCTCTCCTCTTTATACTGCGATAGTACACTGCCGCTCCAATAGGGGGCGTCAGTGCCGCAGGTGGGTGGTGGGGTACACACTGCTCTGGGACAGCTGGCTTAAGCCTTCAGACCCCATGAGTCCTCACACTAATCAGCTCAGAGCAGCCAGAATCAATTAGCACCAGGAGGGGGGGTGGGGGGGAGACCCACAGAGGACGACTGGCCCCACACCTGGCCTGTCTCTCTCTCTCTCGTCTAACGCACTGCTCTTGTCCATTCATCCATCTATCCATCCATCCATCCATGCGGATCCTCTTCTTTTTGTCCATCTTCCTGACTCTCTCTTTGGCTCTACGTTTTAAATATGTGTGCTAATAACTTTTAAATAGTCTGGCAGCATAGGGCCGCAGGGCTGGTTACTCACCTTATTGCTCTCCTCTTCTCTCTCCTGCGTTCATAAAGTAGCTCTATCTCTCCCTCCTGTTCTCATTCACCTGTACACTCCTTCCCCCTGCCCACATCCATGTCCTTTTCTCGCTCTCTCCGTACAACAATAATATGTTTTTTAAAAGCATTATGGGATTTGAGAATCTCCCTCTTTCAGCTAAACTATTCCTCAGTGCTGCTCAGAGAGTGTAAATGATATTTTAGCATGTTCATAAAATACCGTGATATATCCACAGTACAGCACGCATTCCGCTTTATGGTTCACGCTGCCATCGTCTCTAACTCAAATAGAAACATCACATTGAAACAAATTATTGCGCTGGAATAACACACGTTCACGCGGCAATGGGAATTTATTTTCCTCTCGCGCAGACTCTACCCATCAAGCGAGGTACAGTGTGATACAGTGTGTATTATAAAAGCACATGTATCATCTCCTGCACTCTTGTTTGAACACACACATACACAAGCAAAGTGCAGTCGGCCCGAGAAGTGCTTTATAAACACATACAGTGTAATGATAAATCAATAACGTCTGTGCCCTCAGAGTCGACAGAGACGCTGACCAGCAGGTGTCAGTCTGCGTTCCAACTACCGACCGCATGGAGCAGATGGACTGAGAGGGCAACTTCTCAACTCCGAACGGCGCGGACCGCGCAACCTCTCGCTCTCTCGGCTATGAGAGGGGGGAATAGCGAAGCGGGAAAAGTTGAAGGAACAGAGGGATGGAGAAAGGGATGAATCGAGGAGAGGGAGTTGAAGATAGCCTTCTCCTACTCTCACACTAATTGCGTTTTCCCTGAGCAGAATTGAGTTCCAGAGAAAGAGAGAAAGGCCAGAGGCTTTTCATAATTGTATCGACAGGAAAATGAATATGATGAATGGCGTTCATTCAGCGCGGCCAGGATTTATTGTCTTATCCTCCGGGCGTTAATCGCTCTGAAAAGTGGGGAGGAGGGAGAGAGAGAGAGAGAGAGACAGGAGGAGAGGGAGAAAGAGAGAGAATAACTAAATTCCAAACCCCTTGTCCTGACAGTCCTCTCCCAAACTTATGTCAACTTGCAGAGCACCTTCATTACAAACTCTGCTGGCCACATGGAGACCCGCCCACAAGCTTTGATTGACACCTGAGGCTCGCCGGTCACCTGTGGGAAAATCTTCTAAATCGAATTAGGGGTTTATGTGCGTGTGTGTGTGTGTGTTTCATTTAAGATTCGCAATAATTCTGAATGAAATTTATATCTGAGATTTCAGACAAAAAAGACTGCAGAATGGGAAGCACCCTATGCCATTTCCCTCCCGCACCTCACTCTGTTTCTCTGTCGCTACCCAATTTTTTTTTTTCTTTCTCACATTCGGTTCACACATGCGCGTGCATACACACACACACTAACACACACATTCATACACGTCCCAGATAAATCTGGTTGTGGATGCTGTGAATCCAGATGAATGCTCAGCTCATAAAGTGTGTGTTTGAAAGCCATCCATCATGGAGATGTCAGAAAGAAAAGAGCAGAAAGAACCCTCTCCGAGTGTATGTGTGTGTGTGTGTATGTGTGTGTCCATTGGTTTGGCTCACGAGTGCTGCTGGTTTGCATGAGCGTTTGTGGACATTGCTAAAACTTAGTATATAGCATACATTTTCAATTTGGTTGAAATATGTTGACGCTATTAAGGTAATGAAAAAATAACGTAATCAATTCCTGTATTATAGCCTACTTCAGCTCACCGTATGTAGCCTTGGCTACATGTTGACTTGTTAATAATAACAAAAATAATAGGCTAATAATCATAAAAAATAAAAAATCTCACTGTTTTTTGTCCACATTAACATCAGAGTGGTCCAATTGTTTTGGACCCCACTGGCTTTTTTGTATGAGTAATATCAGTTTGTGTGTGTGTGTGTGTGTGTGTGTGTGTGTGTGTGTGTGTGTGTGTGTGTGTGTGTGTGTGTGTGTGTGTGTGTGTGTGTATGTGTGTGTGTGTGTCTGTGAAACCCAGGTAAACCCTACATTATGAAGACAAAATGTCACCACAAAGACGGCAATATCCTTAATCCTTGTCCATGTGGGGACATTTGTTGGTCCCCATGAGGAAAACAGCTTATAAATCATACAGAATTATGTTTTTTGGAAAATGTACAAATGCAGAAAGTTTTCTGTGATGGGTAGGTTTAGGGTTAGGGTCAGTGTAAGGGGATAGAATATACAGTTTGTACAGTATAAAAATCATAAATGTCTATGGAAAATCCCCATGTGTGTGTGTGTGTGTTCCACAGAAGAAAGAAAGTCATATACAGTTTTGGAAGGACATGATGGTGAGTAAATGTATTTTTATTTTTGGGTAAACTATTGATATCATGGACTAACAATGAACAATACTTTTATAGCATGTATCAGAATAGATTAATGCAAATTTGTACATATTCTAATGTATTTTGTACCATTTCAAGTTGTGTAGGCTAATGTAGTATGAACAAACATGAATAAACAATGATAAATAACATTAATCTAGATGAATAAATGCTGTAAAACATGTGTTTTCACGGTTAGCCCATGATTGCTAATGCTAATGCTACCTAATCGAGCCTCACTGCAAAATGTTTCCATTGTTTTTCAATGTCCATAACTAGCACTGTTATCTCTTAAATCCCCCAGTAGCCTGTCAGCGTACACTTACTCGAGACGGCAAACAACATTAATAGAAAATCCTATAAACACCCTCAAAGCAGTAGAAGAGTCTATAAACTGCGCTACAAGTATGTCACCACCTAATGTAACTTAAAACTGACAGTTAACTCTGTAAACAGACGAAAACAGCTTGGAGGGAAAAACAACTATTGCTACTAAAAGAAAATAGCACTAAAACGAAACCACCAAAAAAAGTGACTAAACATGAAATGAACGGACTGGAAGTGAGCGGAGATGGATGAGACATAGGAGGAGACAGCGAAGCCTCGGGCAATGCTGAGAGACGGTGTGTGTGTATGTATAAATGTGTGTAGGGCAGGTGGGACAGCAGGGAGACTGGTGGCTCAACAGCTTGCTCCACCCTGAGGGCCCAGCGTGCTGGGAGGAGCAGGGGCTGTAGCGGAGGCCTCTGCCAACGAGAGGGGCAGTAAGACTGGTGGCAGCTGGTCCACGCTCCCTCCCCTCCCGCCGGCAGGCAGCAGGCAGGGTGAGAAGGTCAAAAGCCAGTCGTTAGGAAGACAAAGAGAGGCACAGCGACACACTGCATAATCGCCTTTTATTGAGTGCCTCTGACACGATTCACGGCGAGGCTGACACCGACTCCACACACGCGCAAAACACACACACGCATGAGCATGTACACACAGATACAGACGCATGTAAAGAGGAAAACACAATGCACATGTAGGAAGAAGCAATGTAAACACACTGAAGGGTGAATTCAGAGGCTATAGTGTACCCATCAAGTGTCCCAACAAAAGTTGTTCTCCAGGCCAAAGAAGTCAAACTAACTCTTGCAATGGTTCCTGCAGCTGCCCCCCTCAAACATGCCCCCCCTCCCCTCGTCTGCCCCGTCTCCTTTTCCATTAAAGCAAAACAGAGCCTCGCACTCAACCATCAGAGCAGCGGTTCTGCTCTCCACATGCCACAGATCCAGCATCCCCTCCGGCACACACAATGTTAATCTGCTTTCCATGTAGCGATCACTTCTGCCCCGTTTGGAGGATGACTTTACCTGCAATCCTGTTAGATCAACGCTTTCTGTGTGATTTGCTAATATTTTAGATGACATTCTATGATCCTCAGATGACTGTCATTAATGTTTACTTTATTGATCCAGACGTGAGCATTATGTAATTTAAATGTAGGGTGAATTCAGGTTGATTGGGACACTTTTTCCATAACATCTCAATGGCAAAAGTGTCCCAATCACCCTGAATTCTCCCTAAAATAATTGTATAATAACCAAATATATTAAAATGATATAAAAATATGACATATTATTAAGCATATTAATCTTAAAAATGTGTTATTTTATAAGGTTTACTTTTAAAATAACATGTTATAATAATTACAACAATAATACAATTATAAAAATGTATTTTAATATTAGAATAATATTAAAACATTAAATGTTATGAAATATATAAATTTAAAAGCTGTCAAATTGATTCATTGCGATTAGTCGCATCCAGAATAAAAGTTTGTGTTTACATAATATGTGTATGTACACAGGAAGAACCAAAAAGGGGTTTTCACTGCGATGCCATAGAAGAACCATTTTTGGTTCCCTGAAGAACCGTTTTGTGAAAGGTTTTTCGAACCATTTTATAGTCTAAAGAACCTTTCTGCGCTACAAAGAACCTTTTGTGTAATGGAAAGGTTCTTTGGATATTAAAGGTTCTTCATGGAACCATACACCCCACCAAAGAACCTTTATTTTTAAGAGTGTACTGTGTATAATTATTATGTATATATAAATACACACCCATTTATGTATATATTTAAGAAATATTTGCATGTAAATACATTTGTATAATTTATATAGGAGTAAATACACACTCATTTATCTATATATTTAAGAAATATTTGCATGTATATTTATATAATTAATATATAATATAATAAAAATCTTAAATATATACATGCATGTGTGTGTGTTTATATATACACATTTATGTAAACACAAATCTTTATTTTGGATGTGATTAATTGCGATTAATCGATTTGACAGCACTAATATATATATATATATATATATATATATAAATCAATGTAAATAATAATAACAATAATAATACAGTATTTGATTATAATACTAAAACAAACACATTAAAAAAGGTCAGTTGGATTAGTTTTATTCTATGGATACGTTTGGATTAGATGAGCAGTGCTGTTTTATGTTACCCATAAAGCTCATCAAGACAGACAGAATGTGGAAACACTAAATGGCCATAGTGAAGCATTTACAAAACCACAGTCTTTGCATCACATCAAACAGGGTCCAGTCAAACACACACATCGAGAGGAGCACTTCCGATTGCGGCTCATTTCTACACAGCGTGGCGTGTTAAACTCTCTCCATCTCTTCACTCAATGGAGCGTGGCTCATCTGAACACTGAGCAATAATGAGGCACAGAGATGCACTTGTGTGTCTGTGTGAACCAAAGCGAGTGAGCGAGAGAGCTCTGGAAGAGGAGGGGGAGAGAGAGAGGCTATCCATTTCCTCCCTGGGGCAACTCCTCTTTGGCTCTTTGTTGCTGAAATGCTCCCAGTGAGCAGGTTACACTAAAGCCTGCTCTATTGTCTTAAACAGCTGTGCGTTGCACACTCCCTCTCTCTCTCTTGCTCATTTTTTTTTTTCAGGTTCCTCAATCAGGAGCAGTTTCTGAGATCTCTAAAAGCAAAAGCCTGTGGCAGTGCCCCCCCCCCCCAAACACACACACAGAGATCTGCTTCTGTTTACAGTGTCCCACGGTAGGGGGTCTTTCCTGATTCAGCTGCTTGGTACTCCATATACAGAAAGGTTCATATTACCATACATTGCAGATTAGTAATAAAAGCAACAACAACAACAAGTCGAGAAAGACAAAGAATAATAATTAGCCGATTGAAAGCTGAATAAGAACAATAGAAAAAAGATGAAACTCTGGCATCTTAAATAATCTGTCTTGCATATTTCAACATACAGACAGCCACAATTATTCAGAAGAATTGATGTGTATCACAATAAATGGTCTTAATTGATCAAGCAGTGCATCTTAGTTTGGCAGAATCTGCTTATTTAATTGTGTTGAGAAACTTGGAGAGCTGTAAATCTGTCAGCTGGATATTCATAGGGACAAAATAGAGTAAAAATGTGTGTATCTGCATTCAGTAATAATATGAAGACTCAATGATGTGAATCGATTTGGGGATACAGGAAAGCGTTACAGTCAAACTCTGTCAGTGTTTTTTTTTTGGGCTATGTGTGTCTCAAACTTGTATAATATCCCCATATTTATCTGCTGCATATTGTAGTTTAGAAAATGTTGTGTCTAAACAGTGTAAATTAATGCCAGGTACAACAAGTGCTGTTGTTACCAGTGGATTGTATATTTATTTAGTGTGGATTCATTTATAATTTATTGTGGTGATCATATTCATTTGTTAAAATAATCACAATGCCATTCCCATCATCACAACCCACCACACTCATTTAATTTCAAGCAGTTTATGTCAGAAAAGAAAATTATTTAATTCAGAACAGCAATTAAAATAACACTATACAAATACATCAAATACTGAATAACTCACTCTCAGAATCGTGCTAGACATCATCTTAAGCAGCAGGTTCTCTTGTTTCATTTAATTTAGCTAACCTCCACACAAGCTTACGTTTAATTGTTGTAGAAATATAAGCAGACGAGATGGGTTAAAAAAAACTTTCCAATGTGTTGATACACAATAACTGCAGAAAATGGGTCAGTGTATTCATTCATCAACTTGACTGTAAAAATCCACAATTTTACCACACATTTTACACAGAAACTTACACGTTTTGTTGTCATTTCAGGGGGGTGAGGTACATGAGAAAGAAAGAAAGAAAGAAAGAAAGAAAGAAAGAAAGAAAGAAAGAAAGAAAGAAAGAAAGAAAGAAAGAAAGAAAGAAAGAAAGAAAGAAAGAAAGAAAGAAAGAAAGAAAGGCGCAGATGACGCAGCGTGTAAACTAAATTAAAAGGAGTTCTATTACAGCCCAAGAATAATAAGCAAGAACAACAAGCAGAAAAACAAAGAAAAGCCATAAAGGACATTAGGCGCTGAGCTTTATATAACATTTGAGTGAATATTTCATGGGCAGAGAGATAGAGAGAGACTCTAAACTTTCATTAAGCAGGGTATTTCGCTGGGAGGGAATTTCGGCGCCTTTCACTTTTTCTTGGCTTTTATTGCAATAATACAGATATCTCTCTGGCTCCCAGCCCCTCCTCATTCAGCCCATTTCCTTCCCGCCGTCTCTCTCACTCTATGCTTTTTAAAATATAGTAATAAAAACATACTAGATCCTTTTTAAATGCACTATTACTTATCATGGTCTTTTCATATCGTAGCATCACAGGTGTTTTAAAGCCGCTATAAAAGTGCGTCATTTATTATTCAAAAGCAGCGTCGTCTTTTTGCATATTATCTGAGCGCTTTTATACTGCGGGCTGCCAGACTCCCATTTAAAATGTTCGGCAGAATTGATAACGGCAGACACGCGCAATAAAAACAGCGCCGGGGGCAGGGTGGCACGCGCGCCCGCTCATATATGCAGATCCCGGTAATTACTCCAACAATTCGCCAACCATTCCTTTATTTGCTCTTTGAGCGAGGGATTTCACGCTTTTAATTCAGTTTTCATCAATCTATTGATTCCCGGCTGCTAAATTGTTTGCACGGGTCAAAGATAAGAAGTGGGTCCGAGTTCTCCTCCAGCGCTCTGCCAGGTGAAACCGTTTGTGTCCCTCTTATAGTTATGAATGGATTTTATACCCACACACCCACCAAGAAAAGAACAAGGAAAGGTTATGTTTTTAAAGTTGGATTTAGACCATGCAAAACATTTAAATGCAACTTTTGAAACAAAATAAAGGCCCGTTGTTTTTATTTGCAGACCACATAACAATAATAATAATAATAACAACAATAAGAATAGGCTACCTAATAATAGGAAAGTACAATATCTATTCTATTTATGAGAGTTTTTATGAGCGTTATTTTTATGTGACTGAATTGTGATCTACACTCTAAACAAATGCTGGGTTAAAAACAACCCAAATTGGGTTGAAAATGGACAAACCCAGAGGTTGGGTTAAATGTATGGCTGCCTTAAAATGAACCCTAAATAGATTGGGAATTAAAAATCAGACACATAATTACTAGAGGCAACAATAATAATCAAAAGGTGCACATTTATTAATAAGCAATTTAATACATGTTTATTGTTTAATTATTATTCATTAAACTTATTAATAATGTTCATTTATTAAACATATTCATAAATGTTAATTTCCAACATACTTTGGGTTCATTTTAATCAAGGAATACAGTCATTTTTAAACAATAGTTGACTTAAATAAAACTACCCAGCAGGTTGGGCAAACATTTAAGCCAACCGGGTTAAAAAAAAATCTATCTATCTATCTATCTATCTATCTATCTATCTATCTATCTATCTATCTATCTATCTATCTATCTATCTATCTATCTATCTATCTATCTATCTATCTATCTATCTATCTATCTATCTATCTATCTATCTATCTATCTATCTATCTATCTATCTATCTATCTATCTATCTATCTATCTATCTATCTATCTATCTATCTATCTATCTATCTATCTATCTATCTATCTACACTCTAAAAAATAAAGGTTCTTTGGCGGGGTGTATGGTTCCATGAAGAACCTTTAATATCCAAATAACCTTTCCATTACACAAAAGGTTCTTTGTTGTGCAGAAAGGCTCTTTAGACTATAAAATTGTTATAAAAAAATTGTTCTTTAAAGAACCTTTCACAAAACGGTTCTTCAGGGAACCAAAAATGGTTATTCTAAGGCATCGTCGTGAAAACCCCTTTTTGGTTCTTCCTGGCACCTTTATTTTTAAGAATGTATCTATCTATCTATCCATCTATCCATCCATGCATCCATTCCATAAAAATGCTGGGTTAAAAACAACCCAAATTGGGTTGAAAATGGACAAACCCAGCGATTGGGTTAAATGTTTGCCCACACTCTAAAAAATGCTTGGTTAAAAACAACCCAAGTTGGGTTGAATTTGGACTAACCCAGCAATTGGGTTGTTTTAACCCAGCGAATGGGTTGTTTTAACCCAGCGGTTGGGTTGAATGTTTGCTTAAAACAACCCAATCACTGGGTTAAAACAACCCAATCGCTTGGTTAAAACAACCTAACCGCTAGGTTAAAACAACCCAATTGCTGGGTTAGTCCATATTAAACCCAACTTGGGTTGTTTTTAAACCCAGCATTTTTTAGAGCGCAACTATTGTTTAAAAAGTACTCTATGGCTGCCTTAAAATTAACCCAAAATAGATTGGAAATTAAAAACCAGACACATAATTACTAGAGGCAACAATAATAATCAAAAGGTGCACATTTATTAATCAATAATATAACCCAAATTGGGTTGAAAATGGACAAACCCAGCAATTGGGATGTTTTAACCCAGCGGTTGGGTTAAATGTTTTATTTAACCCAACTATTGTTTAAAAATGATTGTAGAGCTTGCTTAAAATGAACCCAAAGTTGGAAATTAACATTTATAAATATGTTTAATACATTAAATGTATTGATATGTTTAATGAATAATAATTAAACAATAATAAATAACTTATTAAATGTTCACCTTTTGATTATTATTGTTGCCTCTAGTAATTATGTGTGTGATTGTTTAAAAATCTCTGGGTTTGTCCATTTTCAACCCAACTTGGGTTGTTTTTAACCCGGATCTTTTAGAAGCATATCTATCTATCTATCTATCTATCTATCTATCTATCTATCTATCTATCTATCTATCTATCTATCTATCTATCTATCTATCTATCTATCTATCTATCTATCTATCTATCTATCTATCTATCTATCTATCTATCTATCTATCTATCTATCTATCTATCTATCTATCTATCTATCTATCTATCTATCTGAAATGTGACATGATAAAAGCATATAGGCTCAGAGCGAAACAGTGAGCATGGGTCAACGACAAGCATCATGACGTAAGCGTCTTCAGCCACTGGACGAGGGCCGAGCTCCCGGGGGAACGAGGCTTTTTAGCGTCAGCACTCACTAATGGTCTATTAAAATATCAACTACTTCAAAGTAAACGGATTTGCTCCACACCAGCTCCCACCCCCTGAAGCTAATCAAACGCGGCGGCCAGGCCAAAGGAGCATAATCATTTTTACGTGGCGGATTACAAGGAACCACTTAGATCCGCTGTCAGAAGATCGGGTGTCCCAACACTCTCGATTAAATAAGCGCATGGGAGTGCAGCTCTCCAAGCGCCGACACCGGCTCCTTTGGGCGCACAGCTGTGAAACGGGTTCCGGATGCAACAACCGAAGAGCATCTCAAAAGTCATTCGAACGACTTGATACGTGCGAATTATTATGAACTCGGTTTAGTATAACATGTCAGAAAATATCGAACAGAAACAAAATTGGCTTTGCTGCCTGCATTAACAAAAGTTAAAATTGTTTCAACTTGGGGGATGATGTGTAATGTTATATTAGCATTATTGTCAAATGATACTCTGTATTTCGGAACCAATTGATAAATTACAGCCTGGGCTTTCCATAAACACTCAACAAAAGCAAGACGTGCAAGACCATCCAATTAACATGACTAATAAAATAAATCATAATTTTAATAACAGCGACTAAAGTGAACAGCAAAAATGAAAATCATATTATATATTTATTGAATATAGTACATTTATTTATATAGCCTATTATTATTACTATCCTTTATATTGTCCTTTATCTTGATATGATATCATTTTAGATGAACAATACACGACCTATTCCCACTTTCCAACTGCCCCATGGACAAAATAAATAGAGGATATTTAATTTGTTTTCTCTTTATCCAATAAAGCCGAGAACGAGTCTAAAGTTGATTGACATATTAGAAAAAAAAAAAGGTTGAGGGCAGCTTTAAGGTCAAAAGCACTCATCTGATTGCTGGAGGCCATATAAAAATTCGATTTTTTTTTTTATTTAAAAGCGTGAATGATAATAAGTGCCCATTGTTTTTATACACGCCGATCAGAGTTTCTCATTAGAATAGATGGTTAAAAAACTCAAGTAATCAAATTATGCTTTCCTCATCTCATCTGATTAAAATGCATTAACTATAAACGACTTTTCTTACACAGACAGGGCACATAATAGTTGATGAGCACTTTATTTTCCACATGAGGCCACGGTAAATCTCTATTAAAACTCAAATATTCAAAGAGCTAATGATGACATGCTGATGTCAGCATGTCCATAATAAAGAGATACTTGACCAATGCAGAAATTGAGAAGTAAATGATCTGCGTTTTAAAGAATGATGTCACGATATTTTGTGACTTGTAACAAAATGAAAGCCAATAAGGAGAGGGAGATGGAGCACTGTCCAATCAGTGAAGAGAAGAGCTCTACGAGCTTCGCGCAGGGATCCAGTGGAGAGAGAGAGTGCCAGAAATCTGCCAAGTCCTCGTGCCAAAAACTTTTCACCCACAGACGAATGCGTCCAAGCCATCTAAAGTCAAGAATTGAATCTCGTGGAGTTATACATCACAAAGTAGATATTACTAGGGATTCCCTTACTCGTAGAGGCAGAGTTTTCCAATAGCGCAAGTCAGAAATTGTCTGTGGAATAAACCCACTGGAAAGGTTCGGGTGGTGAGGATGGACCGAGCCCCAAGCTCCAGCCCAAGTGGCACTAGTCAAACATCACAACCTACCCAACATGAACCCATCAGCTTCGGCATTGACCAGATTCTCAGCGGCACCGATCAAGAGTCGCAGCAGAACTCGAGCAGGAATAGTTCCGAGAGTAGCAGCAGCGCGAGCGGAGGCAGTTACCATCTCGGGAGCCCTACGGGAGCGAGCGCGACGCCGTACACGACACTTACCGGCACATTTCACGGTATCGCGGCACCATACGAGGATTCCAGTCCATACGGAGTGAACTTGACCCTTGCACATGGAGGAGTGATTAGGGTCCCGGCTCACAGGCCCCTGGCCGCCGCCGTGCCTCCACCCATGGCCAGCGCGGTACCCGGACTTGGGAGCCTCAGTTTTCCCTGGATGGAGAACAGTCAGCGCTTCGCAAAAGACAGGTTTGCAGGTAAATAAATAGCCTACTCCCATTCTTTCGATCTGTTCCTTTCGTTTTTCCAACAAAAAAACTCCACGTGGTTGAAATGTCCGAATCAGGAAATGGGGAATTGACTGAGAAAACAAAATTCACGCAAATTCACCATTTTCGTTGTATGACAATACGACAAAAATAACTGCAAAAAGCCTACTTTTGGCATAGGCCTACTTGTGATGTATTTTGAAATGGCGGTGGTTTGTAGATGTTTTTTGACAGAGGATCAAGTCAAGATATGAAATGTGAAACCATAGGCTAGAGATAATTTCTGCTTTTAGTAGGCTAAACTACAGCAAACTAGGCTACTCTCTGGTGTGTGTGTGTGTGTGTGTGTGTGTGTGTGTGTGTGTGCATTTCTTGTTTTAAATGTATTTATTTTTTATTTAAATTCCATGTAGGCTATAGGACGGCATCATGAAAACTAAAAAAACGAAAATAAAAAGCATATTTTACGTGTCCATTATTGGTGATAATAACATATTAGCATAACATTAAATATTATATTATGCTTCAGCTATCATTAAAGTACATTTAAACTGTTGTGTAATATAGCCTATATCTTTTTTTATTCATATGCATATTTTACGGAATCATTAGTTTATAATGTTAAAATATTGACGAGTTATCGCAATAGAAATGTATTCCCCAAAATAGCATAAACGCACATATTATTAAAAGTCCTTATCGTTTGTTAATTTAGCTGTGTAAACGGCGATGCTGTTGCATGTTTGCTTGTGAAAGAATCATAAGGATGAATTGACGGAGGTTTCAATACAATAAATATTAGACAGTCTGTCTGGGAAACTTGATCCTGGTGTTTCCATAAAGAGGCGGCAGATGAATGGCTGTTGCTGAAGAGCTCGTTTTAGTTTTATTTGACATCGAAGAGCGTGAAACACCTGTACCGGTTATGGATGAAATTAAAAGAAAAAAGGCGAAAGAAAGTCAACACGTTCAGTTTAGGTCAGCGTGTCTGTTTACAGCTTATTATTGGCATAAATACGTTTTATTATTAGTAGCCTAGTCTATGCAATATTAGCTACTTTGCATTATGAATAACAATTTAATCTTCAAGCGCGGTCAAATTGTAACACATATCTGAATAATTATCTAATTGTTAAAACCATACAAATAATTCGAATAAACCGTTTAATTAGCTATAGGTGAAAATATGGGCCTAGGCTTTTTTCTTCTTCTTTCAAATATGTATTAAACATCTACCAAACGTAAATACGGAAGTAGGCTAAATGAGTTATTGTTATATTTAGTCAACCGCTCTTTTGCATATGAATGTCAACTCTTACAGTTCAGAGCTGTCACATATAAATCACCAGCTTTCTTTATTCTGGGGCAAAAGGCGAACGCTGTTTCATTAGAAAGACATATCAATATTTTACCAGCTTTAATTATTGTCACCTAGCCTATAGCCGCGGTAATAGGCGCTCTCTGCTGCTCTGTGTTTTTTTAGGTAATAAATAAATGAACAATATAGGGAATTACTGTCATTAGGAGAACAGCTGCTGTATGTATTTGATGCAACATTAATAGGATGTTTTGTCTGATTTTATTGTACAGCTTATATGTAACCTGTGTAACAGGCCTCTCAACATAATAAGAGCATCAGCATTCAATCTATTTATGAGGGGGTTTTAGTATTTATTAATCAATAACACAATGTCTGATTTGACATCTAAAAGGCATGGAGTAATTTAAAATGATGATGAACGCAGTTTTCCTTTCACTCAGCAAGAGTCAGAAATGTAATGCAGCACATAAGCAAATGCTCTTTACTTCTTAACAGTCCTTCATAAAAATAATAAACGATTAAAAGTGCATTCTTCATGTAATAGAATCAAATTTTTCATCAATGCATCCTATTTTTGGAGGTACTTGGACAGTCTGTCTTTACATTTAAATGTATTTATATATAATCTGAAAACAATGGGAATCTTTTAGAGTATGCATAAAATATGTCTCTTTGTAGCATTATTAAAAGGCATCTTGCAACTTGAAAAGGCAGATTGCAATATGCCTTTTTTTTCTACTAAGAAAAATGATTCAGTGCAAAATGATTCAGTGTGATAGAAAGAGGTCAGGAAGCTGTGTCAGACTCATCACGACTTTCCCCATCTCTCACTCGGTGGCTTTTCTTTCCTTATTGATACCACAGCAGCTCTGACGCCCTTTACTGTGGCTCGGCGTATCGGCCACCCGTACCAGAACCGCACGCCACCTAAGAGAAAGAAGCCCCGTACATCGTTCTCCCGAGTGCAGATCTGTGAGCTGGAGAAGCGCTTCCACAGACAAAAATACCTGGCCAGTGCTGAGCGAGCAGCCTTGGCCAAAACTCTGAAGATGACAGACGCCCAGGTCAAAACCTGGTTTCAAAACCGCAGGACCAAGTGGAGGTGAGACAGAGAACGAAAGTGAGACATATACTAATATAAAACGCTGTGAAAAATGATGTAAAACATTCCGTTTGTGTCCAGAGGAACAAAGGCACATTTCACTACAATGCTACGTCCCATTACATATACATTTGACTGGAGTCTGGACATTAATTACGTCCAGTAACACATGCTGTGAAATAGGTGTCCTGATTTTCAAATACAGTCAAATATACTTGATGAATTTTTCGGACATCAAATCACTGAATGGATTGAATCGATATTTGAACTGCCATATAAATGATTCCCCTATTTATAATGAACAAAGTAAAGAAATTGAGGCATTATTGAACAATAGAAGTAATATATGTGTCATAAGTCGCACGGCTATATTTGTGGCAATAGCCAACAATACATTGTGTGGGTCAAAATTATCCATTTTTCTTTTATTCCAAAATTCATTAGGACATTAAGATCATGTTCCATGAAGATATTTTGTAAATTTCCTACCATAAATATATAAAAAAAAACGTATTATTAGTAGTATTATGTGTTGCTAAGGACTTCATTTGGACAACTTTAAAGGAGATTTTCTCAATATTTCGATTTTTTTTGCACCCCCAGATTCCAGATTTTCACATTTTTCGGCAAAATATTGTCCTATCCTAACATACCATACATCAATGGAAAGCTTATTTATTTAGCTTCTATCTATTATCTATCTATCTATCTATCTATCTATCTATCTATCTATCTATCTATCTATCTATCTATCTATCTATCTATCTATCTATCTATCTATCTATCTATCTATCTATCTATCTATCTATCTATCTATCTATCTATCTATCTATCTATCTGTCCATCTATCTATCTATTTTTCGGCAAAATATTGTCCTATCCTAACATACCATACATCAATGGAAAGCTTATCTATCTATCTATCTATCTATCTATCTATCTATCTATCTATCTATCTATCTATCTATCTATCTATCTATCTATCTATCTATCTATCTATCTATCTATCTATCTATCTATCTATCTATCTATCTATCTATCTATCTATCTATCTATCTATCTATCTATCTATCTATCTATCTATCTATCTATCTATCTATCTATCTATCTATCTATCTATCTATCTATCTATCTAGTGTCTGTAATGACCTGACATCACTTTTTTTTTTTATTTGACCTACTAACGGCCGCAATATCTGCAAGAATTAATGGGAAAATAATGGGGTTGTCAGGAAGATATATGAATAATTAATTAAGGCAAATACACTAACGACATGCCACACTTTGGAGAAGAGGAGGGGCTGTTTGAATATTACTCAAATGTAATATTTAACTAAACTCTACGTTTACCTTTTGGTCCGGTTGATTAATCAAATACATTTCGACAAAATCTTCAGCTGTGCATAACATTTTCCAAAATTAGATTAATTCTATCCACACAATTAGTGATTTGTTCCTTCAAAGACGATCTTGTCGTAGTCTTAAATGCTTGCCGTTTGTGATTCTTTTAAGCCTGTGATTCAGCCTTTGGAAACTGAACACGTGAGCAAGTTTGTGGCGAATGTAAAACTTCTACTCCTCTAATTTCCTCCGCATCTTTTCCTGTCAGACGGCAGACGGCGGAGGAGAGGGAGGCAGAGCGCCAGCAGGCCAACCGGCTGATGATTCAACTCCAGCACGATGCCTTCCAGAAGTCTTTGACTGATTCAGTGCCATCAGACCCGCTCTGCATCCACAACTCCTCGCTGTTCGCCCTGCAGAACCTACAGCCTTGGGCGAGCGAGGAGGGCGGCAAGCTTGGAGGAGTGACCGCGCTTGTATGAGTACCAGGACTCGAGAAGGAAATGACATTCTCATTCTTTTTTTGATGGACTAGGATGTTGGTTGACCTTATCTCCGTCCCGAAAGACTATTTCATTCCACAAAAAAGCGAGGAACTAATTATGGCCATCCGACAGCGAGCAAACCCATATAAATAAAAAGGTTCTGCGTCGAGCGAGCCTCTGCAGAATAAACGATAGCCGTCTTCTGTGGCGTGTCTGTGCGTACAGATCCCCATTAGGGTCAGTTTCATTGACAAAAAGTGACCTGTAGAAAGGAAACAGGCCATCTCTGCTGACCCTTTTACAGATCCACTGATCTTCTCCTCCATCCTTTCATTTGCCCTTCTGCCCCCCTGTGTAATTTCTCAACCACTCAGAACTGTAGAATACAGGATTAATGCAGAAGAGGGAAGTAATGATGATTTAATTATTTATAATGCGAGTTGCTTGACCTAAAATGCCCCCAATCTGGCCATTTGTGGACACACACACGCAAAAATAGACACATCATCCATAGTTTACCTAGTATACTCATCTTTTTAAGGGTTCAAAAGAACCAGCTACTTTTATTTATTCATATTTTTTTTTAATGAAACCACATCCCGACCGTACGAGGAATCGCATGAAACGTCCAGAAGAGAGGGACACGACGTCATACTGGGCGGTTGCAATATACTTTATCGGTTCGATTTATTCAGCAGTAACTCCAAATGCAGCTCAGAAACTCCTCAGAAACACGCTTCGATGGCTGAATGTTTTGTGTCCGAGAGAAAGAACAATTCAGAAGAGACAAGGGTTTGTTAGATGCCCCTATGATGTAGGTGTGCTGTTGCATTCCAAACTCTTTATTATACTTTGTATTTGATAAATATGTAAATAGCAAGCGAAAAGTAATAAACATTCTGTTTTGGCATTAACACAAAAAAGTGTGCTTTGCTTAATTTGTTATCGGACGAGGCATATTCCGAATCCCTAAGCAGCACTCTTCTCTAGAGTAATGTGTTGCTTTCGGGAGGTCCTACCACCGTTCTACACGACTTGATCGACAAATAAACGCAGAGTCCTGGTAGTTGCCTGCAGTCGATTATGCCTGCCACAGCAAAGAAGCACTTATGTCCTCGAGCAGATAAATGCGGGATCCTGTGGGACCATAAAAATGCCTTTATGCCCTCTGCAACCAACTCCCTCCTCCCAAAGTGCTGACTCTCAGGAACTGACCTGTTTTAAAGGCCCGGGTGGGGGGTAAGTGGAGGGGTGTCCATTATAAAGTGATTTAACAGACTCCTTACATTATGATGCTGTCGAAGCCTCCGCAGGGTGAACCTGTGGAGTTCCGCCACAGCTCTTTGTGGACAGATGGTTAGTGGTGACCTGTGTCAGGGCCTCTTTGACTGGGGATGTGTACAGTTGAGTCGGGGTCATCTGAGAAAGCCTTCGGTAAAATAGACTCAATGCTCAGGATCACTTACACAGGATGTATTCCTGGCTCACTTCCACATCACTTCTACAGTTGCTCAACTACAAATTGATTTGTAAAGGGTGGTGTTTTACCGCCCTCTGCTGGCTATTATCTGCAAATGCTCCTATATCAGCAACAGCAGCAACCTTCCAATGAGGACTTAAATTTAATATAGTATATTGAAACAGTGGCGTGCAGTGGTGTTCTGAAATGAAAATTTTAATGTTTTTTTTTTTTTTTAAATAAATCAAATGTCCCAGTTACACTTAACGTTGTCACATTCTCCTGCTACTTTACAAACTTTACTTTAAAAGAAACCAAATACAATTCTATTTTGTATTTTTACATTAACTATGTAATTAATGTTCTATTTATTAAAACCAATTTTTCAATCTCACCAAGTCAGTGTTTTAAGCATTTTTACATTTTCTTTATTTCAAAAATGATAACTAAAGGCAGTATAGTTACATTTTATTTGTGAACTGATGTTCAGCTGGTCTTTTTAAGTCAACATATTTTCGGCTCATCAGTCGACAGCTCAGTAAACACTGGTCACTATCTTTAAATTCACTAAGCTGATCGCTCTCTAAAAATAAAAAATAAACAGTCATCATGTTTTCTGGACATTTCAAGTTTGATTTTGGTGACATAAAGCAGTGATATGTATTTGTCTGAGCTGTACTTTTTTTTACATTTTTAATAATTTTCCCATTAAAGGGATAGTTCACCCAAAATTGGCTGCCTAAATCTGATTGGTTACAATAAAAAACATTCTTCCAAATATCTTTCTTTGTGTTCAGCAGAACAAAGCAATGTATACAGGTTTGGAACAGCTTGAGAGTGACTAAATCCTGACAGAATTTAGAATTTTTGGGGTTTTTTTTTTAATATTTGCAACATTTTTTGTTATAAGGATTATTTTCTCATATTTCTTTTTTTTTTTTTTTTGAGGCGGAGGAACTGCCTCCCTGAATTAAACGTATAATAATAATAAAGCTATATTTAACAAAAATACATTAAAACAACCTAACTTGACAACTGCAAACCATGTCTGCCAAAATGGCAAACCTTAAACTTAACTCGTGACGGTTTTATAACTTTGTGCATATTAAAAATAATAACCAGGTAGAAATGAAAATCTTGAAAACAGGCGAAACGTTTCTGTATGCAAGACATGACACGAACTACAAATTTTATGCGCGAAATCAAAGCGACGTCAATGGCTCGACGCTTCCTGAGGTAACTCTTTACAATTGACGAATCGTTATTCAAACAGAGACTAGTTTAAATGGTGGTAATGGTTTAAACAGGCAAATTGAAAGAAAACCTATATTCGTAAAATAATATGCATATATTTGTTTCAGCGCGGTGAATTAAGACAATACATTACAGACATCACAACCTGCAAAAACTTGTTTCCGGGAGATGGCAAAAATATATTAGGTGAGCGGGGAACAACCTAAACGCGGGGCTAGTTGTAACACACATGGTTTAAAACTTTCCACACATGGCAGGATGACGAAACTTAGTGTAGGCCTATTTTCTAGTTGCCATATCAACAGCATACAGAGAAAAATTGTGCAAAAATGTAAACATCTTTGGAAGACATCACAGAACATTTATTTAACCATAGCAAAAGTACATTTCTTACTTAAGTTATTTCAGGGTTTTTTTGTGTTTATCTAAAATGCATAAAACCTGATATTATTGTAATCTTATATCTGTTTTATTAAGAGTTGAGATAGTTCTTTAATGCTGATCTAACCAGCAAAGAGACACTATCCAGGTTTAAATCCCAGTTGCACAGGTGGGCTGTGTTGTAACCTATGGTTGTAACACTGCGTTACAATTAGCCCCTATTATATTCTATACTTTTATGAATTCTAGTGCGAAACCATGAGAAAAAAAGTGAATAAAGACACAATAAAGAGTCAATGTTCAGAAATTCATATTGTGTTTTGAACTATGCTGTATTTTGAGGTTTTGTTTATTTTTAATTAAAAAATGGCACTATTTTTATGACAAGTTAATAATTGTATTTTATTAACAAAATATTTAATTTTTTCCTTGTATATTTTTTTGATTAAATTACATTTTAAGCTGTCATTTGGTCGTTACAATGTACCCCACTTATGGGGCATGTGGTCACATCTCACTTCCATTCTTTCAGGGTAAATCAAGGAGAAAAAAACAAAAAAAACACGCTGAACCCCAGTGAATTTACACAAACTGAGAAAGTCATATATATTCATTAGCCTAAGCCGCTATCACGGGTTCATTCATTCAATAGTATTGGTGCATCGAAAAGAAAGTGATGAGTGTGACGAGAGAAAAAAAAAAGGCGGACAAGCATAGAACAAATATTCGGAAAAAACCCCCCAGCAAAACAACCATGACTACTAGAGCAATTTCATGAGCCACATTAAATACAATAAAACATTTACTGCACTTCTGTTTATGGTCCAAAAAAAACAACACATGTACAGAAGGTGGGTTTAAACCTGTGAAATATAAACTTTATTTGCATTTAAACAGATTTAAATAAGTCAAAAAAGGTGAACGAGAACCACATCTGAACTGTAGTCAAAGATTCATAGAGAGTCCTGATTCTGTTGAGATTTAGCTGCACAGACTGACATAAACTAAAAAAAACAAAACAAAAAACACATTGTTGACATTTGGATTTCTGACAGTTGACTAATCGATCCCAAACATAATACACTCTTCTAGCATGTTCAGGCTATTGACAATCACAAATAACATGAACTGATGAAATACTAGAATTCATCCATTCTGAAACCCACTAATCATGCATTGCAAACCAGGTCAAGCGTTTCAAGACTTCAATAAACCAACTTCTCAGTCGCATCTCTAATCAGAATGCCATGCACACATTTCCATGTCATTTTAAAGAAATCATGGACGGGGTACAGTCAACAAATCTCCATATAAATTAGAGGGTTGAAATCTTCTGCTCAGAATCGCATTTGAGCAACAAGGCTGCCAAATGAATGCCACACTCTACGGACATGACACCACAGGGGTGAAGAGAGGGCAGATTGCAGAGATGAAAAAGGTCATGTTCTGAGTAAAGTATTTTTAAGGAATGGCACGGATTTGACGTAAAACTGAGGAGTATGGGGGGGGGGACAAACAAACATAAAATTGCAGGTAACAAAGTAAAATCATGGGCAAAAAAAAGCTTAATTTAAGCAAAATAAAAAAGGTTTCAGTTCTTCTACTTGACACTCTGTCTCCACTTCCAGAGCTCCTGAATGACCTTGAAAAAAAGAAAAGAAAACAGAAGAACAGGTAAGACCTTCATTCATGACGGTTTCCAATTAATTGTATCAGTAACATTACACTATTCTTTGTCTGCACCTATGGGGTGTAACGGGTATAACAAGACAAAATGCAACAATATGTGTTGATATAAAAAGTATTATTCACTGTATAGAGTAAAGCCCAAAGTATACTTCGGCCGTATACTTAACAATATGTAATTTTTGGCCGCTTATTCAAAACAAAGGCATAGCTTGATGATGCCTTTCGCAGAGCTTTTATTATGCCACAGTTGACAGCTTCCGCTTTTTCCGGTCATGCGTATGTGGGGTAACGCAGCGCTGTTACTCACGGTAAATCAAGAAAACAAAATCTGATCAAAACACAGGCAAAGAAGAACGACCAATCTCTTATAAGCAGATTTATATGTAAAATAACGCAATCGTCAACATTAAACAACATTTAAATCAAAACTGTTATTGAGTGAAATGTCGACCCAGGATGAGCTATAGGACTGTGAAGCTTTGGGGATGGACTCGATCTACTCCATCAATGTTTTGACATTCATTCTGAATCCCATCTGTATGCAAGTTAGTCAGGATTTTCTTAGCTTTTTTCTCAAAATGTAGCTTTTTTTTCATGAAACTTACCCACATTCAAGTGTTGATAAAAAAAGAATGCATGACGCTAGAATAAAACAGAGGGTCTGTTCTTTCATTTGAAATATTGCATGTTCAGATATTCAAACAACAAGATATTCTGTGGGCCATGAAAGTTGTCAAAATGACCAAAACGCTTGTGGTGACTGGCAAATTTCATGTTTATGTTCACTTAAGACATAACCGATTATGTTTACGATGATACTCGACAAGACTGGCATTTTAACACAATTTTGTGTGAATATTCGTGCAATGTGAGCGTGTTCACATCGGTGGCATATACGGAAATGCCGATATATATCTGTGACAGGCTCATATCAGCCGATAAAATCGGCAGAACGATAAATCGATTGGGCTCTAATTAGAATCTTAACCCTTATGTGATGTTGGGGACGTTTTTGTCCACTATGGGGTGCGCTGTTGAGTCTTAATTTGGCCACAATTTTGTGTTTCAGCAAGTGGAATGATATTTGGTGACAAATTAATAGACACATTTTAGGAAAATGCTTTGAAAATTGTCAAAAACTCAATACACTGAGCAAATTCACAACCCTTTCGTTATGTTTGGGATGAAAACATCCACTAAATTAAACTACTGTAAAAATGTATCAGATACATTTTTTCTTAATTTTTGTTGTTGTTGTTGCATAAATCTGTTAATCAACCTCAGTCCTGATCAAAATTACTTATTTTCAAAATATTACAAAATACGTAATTTTGTGTTTTTTTGATGACACCATTTATGAACTTGGCAATTAAAGAGTAAAAATCTTGGATTTTTTTTTTTACATTTAGTAGTTGATAGATTTACAGATTTATGCAAAAAAAAAACATTATCTGATACATTTTTACAGCAGTTTAATTTAGTGGATATCTTCATCCCGAACATAAAAGGGTAGTGAATTTGAACAATGCACAAGCGTTACAAAGAATTACCATCATCATTATAAAAGCACTAAATTCTAAAAGCAAACAATGAAGCAGTTGTGTTTAATTTTTTACAAATATCTGAAAAACATTTGAATTTTAATGGACTTGAACAACATTTAACAAATATAAATGTATATAAAATTCAGACACCAGATATAATTTTTTACTAGTGGGTGCAGGACACTAGATAATTTATGCAAGCGAGAATGGCTAAATAAAATAAACCGACATATACCCAAAAATTCTTCATACAGTGGACTACCAGTAAAAATAATAAATTTGGGAACAAAATTATTCAGACACTTAGACCCGACCATGTTTTGCTTAAGTGTTTCTTTAATTGCTAATGCAACCTTTTACACCACAGACTGAACAAAATTGAGCATTGCTTGGTAACTGGTTGACCCAAATTGGTATTATCTAATTATGGTCTTAAATTTAACAGCTGATTGGGTGATTGTAATCCATTACCTTTTAGTTATCTGACATTATCAAGATTAATTTGTTCTGGCAGTTTAACAGAGTTCTTGTCAAAATGTTTTACCATTTTCGAAACTATAGCGAATAAACTGTGATAATGTGAGGAAAAAGTTGAACGTGTCAATAAATTTTAGTTTGACTGTATATCTTGGAAAATTCTTATTAGCTTGACCCAAAAATCAAAGAAAACAGCAATACACATACCTTTGTATCTGTGGCTTTGAAGCAGTTCTTCACAAAGTTCTCAAACTTTGGCTGTTGTTTTGGTAGTGATACACCCTACAAACAAATGGAAATAAACATACCATTCATCAACTATACTGTATTTCACCATGGTATGGAATGGCCATGGTTTCTTATCACACACACCAACTCATTGTGACTACTTATTTGGAGAGGATGCAAAGGAAAACACACCTTTTCTACACTTGCCATCATCTTGGCCTTGATCTCTGGGACAGTGAAAATTTGGGGCGTTTTGGGTGACTGGACTTTCTTGTCACCCTTGTTGTTCTTTTCTGGAGTCTTGAGCTGTGAGAGCATATCATCAAATCAGTGAGATCCGAGAGAAACCTAGAGACTTCAACAAATTTCTGGAGGAGAAAGAGGGAGATGCTAACCTGTTTAGCAGGTGTATTGGGCTTGGGTCCTTTTCCATTCTGTGCAGGGGTCTGTGGTTTGGATGGGGTCTTCTTTTCCTGACAGAGCAATGAAGAAAAAAAAATATTAAATAAGCATTCCTGATCACACTTTTTAGTAGGGCTGGGTATTGACACAAATTTCACAATTCGATTCGATTTCGATTCACAAGCTTTCGATTCGAACTTTAGATATATATCAGGTTCAATACATGGCCAATTTTCTCAAGGAAAACAAATCTCTGAACTATGTTGTAAACTATGGGAGTCAGTTGTACTACATTAGCCTACTAATATTGAAGGTAAAAAAAAAAAAATCAACTGATTTGTATACAAACACTTAAATTACATAATCATATTTATACTCCAATTAGTTTTTTTTAAATATAAACATTTGGCTGTCATAAAAACTTGCCAGATTTATACATAGGCTACATACATGGATTAAATTGAAGAACATTAAAAATGACTTAATTAAGAATGTAATGTGGTGCATATAATTATCAAAATGCTCCTCTCTTAAGTTATTTTTTCTAGCTGATTAAAGCTTACTAACAAGTTTATGGACAATCGATATGGTTTTTCTGGGGTAAATGTGACGTTACATGATTGTTTACTTATTAGCCATTTTACTTTCGTCTTTCTGCGGTTGAAACTTGAGCTATTCCATGTGACATGATACGAATTTCAGTAAGTTACCCTGTATCTTTTAACACACTTTCAGATGCTTATTCATTTCGTGCTGTAACTGGTATTAAAGCGGAAGAGAAGATCCTTTCATGTGCATTACACGCTGCCGGTTCTCGAGCTGTATTTATGCTTTTGAATTTCGTAAAAAAAGAGACCTAATTTGAAATCTGAGACTTTGTTTTATATAACTTTATTATATAAACTTTATTTTTTAATAGTAATAAAGCACAAAGATTAACGCGATTTATAGGATGGGAGGTGCGCTACAATGTTTATTTCATTCATTACCGGAAAACAGGATGACTAATCGATTCTTGGGATTTAAGAATCGATATGGTTTTGTAAAAGTGAGAATCGATTAAAATCGAGAAATCGATATTTTTCACCCAGCCCTACTTTTTTAGACATTCTATAAAAGATTTGAGGGGCATGAGTAACTCCTCTAACCTTTACAGGTGACTCTTCTACACTTTCGTCCTCTTCGTCGTCGTCATCATCATCATCTTCTTCATCATCATCATCCCTGGAAGGTAAAATGGAAATGTAATTTTATTAATTAAAAAAATAGCTGCTATTTCTTAAACACTTAAGATGGCAACACTTACTCATCGTCGTCATCATCATCCTCTTCATCCAACTTCATTTTTTTCTATGAAAGTTAATTAAAAATGAGCCACAAAATTAAATATCATAATGAATCCTATAAATTAATTTGAGAACTTACAGAAGGCTTTGGAGTCAATGACGCTGGCCTCTTTTTAGCTGTTGTCAATGTCTCCTCTTCTTCCTCCTCCTCCTCCTCTTCATCAAAGGACTGGTCTCCTCCCATGACTAAAAGAAAGATTCCAAAAAGAAATTTACTGATGATTCCGGAAGCAGTTTTCCTTGCGTTTATCCGAGACAAAAGCAAATAATAAGACCTCCTCAAGTATTATCAAGTACTCACTGACGAGATGCTGTCCACTAATGTGAACTGGACCGGAACCAGAGCGTAGACGGAACACGACAGGTGGAGTGATCTCAAACCCACCCAAACACACCTGAGATACAAACACATCTTTAGTTAAAATCAACCAGAGCAATTCCTAAACCGATGTGTGAAACGACAGCGGCGGTGACTGATTCTGCTTACACTGGGGAGGGTGGAAGGCTTGAGTGTGGCCAGGACTGCTTTGACCTTCTGACCCTCTGAATCGTGCCCTTCAATCTCCACAACGTTCAGTTCATCTTTTGTTGTGGGATCGACGCAGGCCTGCAGGAAGAGGAACAAATGCCTTATGCATGACATTTAAATGTTAACCAAACTTTGAGGACCCTTTAAAACAACCCCGGAGAGGTCTGACAGCAAATGCGACATACCATTCTGACAGATAACTGATGATCAAAATCATCATCCTCTGGGTTAAAACTGACATCCTTGCCTGCCTTGAGTTCACAACCTGTAACAACAAACAAAGTTTATTTAAAATTAAAAAGACAAGACGACATCTTTTGTAGTGTAACCAACTTCAGAGAACCGGTGTAGTGAAAAATTGGGTCCCCACTGAAATCAGTCTCCTTTTGAAACCCAAGCAATCCCATTGGTTCAAATTGCTTTTAATAGGTACTCTCGAGCGCCTGTTATGATCATGTTATGATAAATGCTGTTTCAACTGTGTTATAATGACTATTTGTGTCAGTATTAGTTAGTTTATATACTAGCATAGCATACAGATAAGCCTGAGAGCTTATTTGAACATACCATATATTCTAAATAATCTTTAATGTAATTGTGTTAAATGTCCAAATATTTCCTTTATAAATAAAACAAAATGTTCAATTATTCACTTAATATGCTATTATAATTATTTATTAATTAACTGTTAAAGTGTAATAAATGCTGGTTCTATTATGCACCAGTGTGTTTTTGTACGTATTATATGGTAAGCTATGCACATTTAAAATTAATATCATTCGTATATACTAGGGTAATTATTAACTGACAGTTTGGGGAGACCAGATTTTTCATGACAACTCTCAAAACCCATGCAGTGATTAATTTACGTCGACACGTGGTCCCTTGTTCTTGGTTTAATGAATCAGTCAGAGAAAGAGAATCGCTCGGTCTGATTAAACTCGATTCGTGAACGAATCATTCCGCACGGTTTGTGAATAACGGTATATCAGTTGAAATGGTCCAACTCCAAAGAACGATTCGTATATCGCACTTATTTCTAGCCGCCATTTCACAGCATGGAACGCTACACCGGCTTTATATGATACATGACTAACTTTACGTAGAAGCAAGGAACTCCACGTGGCGATGCTTGTGGGATGCTCTTTCGTGTTGAAACGTTAATATCAAGACCTGACAATGCAGACAAGCTTAAAGCTTCAATCTTAAATTTAAGTAGATAATAGAGACCATTGGTACCAATAATTTCTAATACCGTTAGCACTGGTATAATTTGAGAAAATAGGTCTAACCAGGGTATGTTTGTTAGGAAAACACACGAAAAACAGTACATTAAACTTATTGTATATAACGAAGAATACAATTTTCAGTTGCAAGATAGTAAGCGAAATTAATATGCTTAATGCTAATTGTCTCATCTAACACGTGTAGTACGGTGACGCCATTTTGGAGCGCCATTGCACGACACGTGTTTAAAGAGCGCGTGCAGGGAGAACTGTGAAGGTTTCGTTCTCGTTGTTTTAAATACATTTAATTCAGACGTTTATATCGATTTTGATATTAAAAGTTTGATAATAAAGGTTGTCGGAACTACCCTATGAGATATAATCTTGTGCTAATCGAGTAGCTAAAGCGAATTCATGTTGTACACGTGAGCTAGTTTGTCACTCCACATCGAGGCATTTAAGAAAGACAACGCACCGTAGTTACACCAGTTAAAACATCAACATGTGCTTTTAAGCATTTTGAGTCGGATCAGATAACTTAGGTTAGCTGGCAAGCTTCCACACTACGCCATCCTGTATGCTTAACTTACGTGCACACTGCCACGTTTACGTACTATACGTGTGATATGACACCAAACGAATCAAGTTAAGTATTTAATGTAGTACATACCGTACAGGAAGGTTTGGGGACCCATTTGTTCGAGCTCCATCTCTGTAGACTATGTATGTGTGTGTTCGTAGCTGAACTGTGCTGCGCGCTCGGTGCGGGTCGGGATGGACACACTACCCACGTTGAGTAAATCACGCCCATAATGGGACAGTCCTCCAGTCCAGCCAATGAATGAACTCCGTGGACAGAGAATCATGGTGATGATATGTACTGTTGAGAATTAGATTTTTCCGACTAAGCATGTCTCAGAAAGATTTAAATTTAACACTCCCAAACATTTATTTGACCCTTTTCTATTCAAAATTGTTCTGGGAGGATTTGCTCCTATTACAGCCTATTGTATTATTATTTTTTTTTTTAGGTGTGGTAAAGATTAGAATTGGATGTGATATTACCAATTAACAAACAGATGAATACAAAATTATGTAGTTTGAATAGGACATTAAATGTCCTAATTGATCTAAGGCCTAATCCTGGTTTAATCTAAGACCTGTCTGTGAAAGCCCATGTGAAACTGGGTATTAATGAATTTGAGACCTCATAATCCAGTTTTTTAACTAATAATAATTATAATGAGGAAGAGAACTAGAAAGGGATGCCATTCATGCCCTCCAGGGGGGTATTCCAGAAAGCAGGTTATGTGACATACCCGGGTATGTTTAAGAGTAAGCAGATAACCTCAATTTTCGGTTCCAAAAAAGGAGGCAACTTTCAGGGGATGTAAGTAACCATAGCAACTCACTCTCTGAACATAACCTGCTCCGGAGCAGGGGGGTATTCCAGAAAGCAAGGTTAACTTACCGTTACATATACCTTGAACTCTCGGTTAATTAACCCAAACCTCGCTTACTCAAGGTATGCTGGTTCCAAAAACGAGTCCCGGAGGACAACTCAGAGTATGTTCCCGGTTAAACACACAAGGCATTCTCAACAGAGCAACGAATCGATGATTCACCATGGAAACAGACGCTAAGAAAAAGCGCGCCATTCTACTTCCTCTTCTTCTTTTGTTTAATGGCGATTTACATAACCTACTTAGTGCACATCGCCACCTATTTGGTGGTTGTGCAATCATCTTTTCGTTTAATAAGTAATCTTTAAAAAATGATATTGTTTGTTTGATGCTAATTAATTGAATGCAGATCCATGTGTGAGATGACAATAAAATAAATAATAAATATATTTTAATTGAACTTACATATAAATCAATTAATTCAGCGGTTTGGAGTGCCAAAGTCACGTGATTTCAGCAGTTTGGCGGTTTGACACGCGATCCGAATCATGATTCTACTCGCTGATTCGCTTCGAAGCTTCATGATGCAGTGTTTTGAAATCGGTCATCACTATATATAAGTCGTTATTTAGGGTTTTTTTTGCGCACAAAAACTATTCTCGTCGCTTCATAAAGCTATTGTAGAACCACTGTAGTGAGATGGACTTTGTACCTTTTATGGGTCTTGAGAGTGTACAGTGCATTGTGCCAATGGAGGCCTTTCTGAGCGATCGGATTTCAACTAAAATATCTTCATTTGTGTTCCGAAGATGAACGGAGGTCTTACGGGTGTCGAACGACATGAGGGTAAGTAATTAATGACAGCATTTTTTGGTGAACTAACCCTTTTACTCTTTCGCCGTAAATTGATGAGTACGACCATCTGTCGGAAGCTAGTTATTTTTGTTTATAAAGTTTTAAATATGGAAATCTTTCTTACACAAACGCATTACTTTGCTTCAGAATGCCTTTATTAACCCCTGGAGTCGTATGGATTACTTTTGTGATGGATGGATGCACTTTTTGGGGGCTTCAAAATCTCATCCTCCATTCACTGCCGTTATAAAGTTTGGAAGAGACAGGACATTTTTTTAATATCCACCTGGGACCCAGAAAAAAAAGTTTTTTTTTAGTATTTTTTCATGTCACTATGTTGTTTAGAGCATAAGAAACAAAAACATTTTTAAAAATGATATGTCCTCTGTAGTTGACACCAGGTTGTTTACAAAATAAAATGACATGAAATTGCAAAAAACAATGGGATTTATTTTTAATTCACCAATCAATTTTTAGGTTTCTGGATTTTTTTTAAACAAACTTTGTTTAAAGATGATTCTGAACTATGTTATGAAAGATATAATGAAATGCATTGATATACCATTTTACTTTATGCAATATGTGGGTAAAATGGCCACACTTGGATTTTCCCATTCAATACAATGTATCTATACACTACATCTAATTTGCATATTCATGTGTTCTTGGTGCAACAACGTAATGAAAATAGAAGTGTAATAATGGGAGTAATAATTGGCAACATTTTCATAATAATATCTAATATTTCATAGGAATATTGATATGTAATTTCTTTTCTATTCACTCCAAAATGCCTGATAAACATGATTTAAGTCTTGGCGTCCACTACAGTGGACATATATGAAATCAATGCACTGTTTTGTAACAGAAAGTCATATTTTGATGAGAAACCCCATAACATTTTCCTGAGATGTTGATTATTAATCTGATTTAAATTATAATTACAAAATATTATCATATTTCCATAAGAGTGCTAAACAATAATGTCAGCCATTTTTAAAGACCAAGTAGAAGTTGTTGTCCTAATGAAACATTTGGTATCTCTGCAAATCCTCGAATGTGCTCTTTACAGGACATCCAGCCTGTGACATGTGACATGTATGATGTCAGAGAAATTCCCTAAAATATAATGTCCACTACAGTGGACTAAAGTCTATTCCTGGGTCCCATATAACTCGGTGGTATTCGTCTGATTCGAATGTCATATACACCTATGGCTTGAGGGTGAGTATCATGGGCTAATTTTCATTTTTGGGTGAACTATCCCTTCAAGTTAAAAAATAACCCAACATTTTTTATAGTAGTATGATAATAAACACAGATGAATGTTATTCCACAAACATTTTTAATCAGTTTTGACTGAGATTTGAATTGCACAGCTTATTTCTGATATTTCGTTTTCACAGTTTGTATTTGCATCACTGGACATTCCTTCATACTTGCGATTATATACATAGCTTATATTTCTTATGACTCAACCTGACCACTTGACTTCTATATAAATATTTTTTCCTTTTATTTTATGTCATTTATCTGGATTTTTGTTCTCTACTCTTAGAAATACTGTTTTGTCCTTACTGAAGGTATTGGGGAACAGAAGGGTATCCGGAGACTAGATTGTCAGTTGTGATTTTGTAGTCTCTTAAGTACACCTCACACACTCCTATACATAGACACAAACACTTTTAACTTCCGTCCCACCTTATTCACTATGATCTGGTGGACAAATGGGCTTGGAAAGTACTGAGACAGATAGACATAAGTGGGTGGACTGGAAATAGCAATTACTAACATACAGACAGCGCTGACAACACAAGACACAAAATCAACATCCTATTAAGTATTCCCCAAACCCTATATCATAGATAAATCATAAAGATTACTTTCAAGCAACTCAAAAGGAACATACCTACTGGTTTTTATCATGCAAGCTCTTTTGGCAAGAAAGCAAGCAAAGGAGGCTGTATTTGCAGTTCCAGTACACCAAGAGTCCTGAGCTCTAGGGTCAAGCAAACGAAAAAGGTTCGTTTTTCACAGGGAAGAAGGGTGTTGATCACCACCATCCACTAGCCAGGCATCACACAATGCCTTTCAAACATATTTAGTCTTCTGTGGCTGGATCAAGATTGATTCTGGGCTGATAGTTTCCCGAAACACCAGCAAAAGACAACATTAAATATGTTACAAGGTTTGAATAGAGAGAGAAAAACGAACCCTACAGACTCTCTTCCCTCAGGCCATAATATCCCCCCAGAACGCAGTCCAGTGAAACATAACACATTTAAACATAAAATCCCTCTTGCTTTATTTTTCCCGCTCTCTGTTTTGTTCTGTTCTTCTTTTGGTTGATATTCTCTACATCACATTTTCAAAGAGCTGCATGGATCTCATCATATTTTCGTCCTGGTGAGAAAAAGAGAAGCTTTTAGATGTAGTTCATCTGTTTGACCACACTGAGGCAGCATCATCTTTTCAGTGAAACTGGATCGCATTCTGTCACGTGGCTTTTTCACGTGATAAAACAATATATTTTTCAATACTATGCATACAAATACCTTTCTATCTGACAGAAATTACTGAAACAAACAATCAGCCTCTGTAAACATAAGACTATGTGAGTAACGCTATTTTAAGTCATAAACAATTCTTATGGTTCTTAATTCACCATAAGACTAAGGCAGATGTAAGTAATGTGAACATACCTCCTGACAGGCAAGCACAAACTCCTCCAATGTTACAACTCCATCTTTGTTTTTGTCCATTTTCTGTAGGAGAGAGAAAATGTATTTGAATCTGTCATTTTTTTCTCTCCCACGCACAGGGAATTGCTATGGGTAAATTTCACTATTAATGTAATACACTAATATCATACTGTACATGTTTCACCCAAAATTGAAAAGAAGAAATATATAAATTAATGAGGAAATGTGTGTGTGTGTGTGTGTGTATATATATATATATATATATATATATATATATATATATATATATATATATATATATATATATATATATATATATATATATATATATATATATATATATATATATATATATATATATATATATATACACTGCTGAAAAGTACAGTGCTCAAAAGTTTTTGATCTGTAAGATTTTGTTTTTGTTTTTAAGAAGTCTCTTCTGCTCACCAAGGCTGCATTTATTTGATTAAAAAAAACAACAATATTAATATTAAAATAACTGTTTTCTATTTGATTATGCAATTTATTTATGTGATGCAAAGCTGAACTTTCAGCATCCCTTCTCCAGTGTTTACTTTCAGAGTCACATGATCCTTCAGAAATCATTCTAATATGATGTTCAAGAAACATTTATGATTATTATCTCAGGATATCATTATTATTTCAGGATTATTTGATGAATAGAAAGTTAAAAATAATCTTTTTTAACATTATAAATATCTTTACTGTCACTTTTGATCAATTTAAAGGAACACTCTACTTTTTTTTGAAAAAGGCTCATTTTCCAACTCCCCTAGAGTTAAACAATTGAGTTTTACCGTTTTCGAATCCATTTAGCCGATCTCCGGATCTGGCGGTAAAACTTTTAGCATAGCTTAGCATAGATAATTGAATCTGATTAGACCGTTAGCATCTCGCTCAAAAATGACCAAAGAGTTTCGATATTTTTCCCATTTAAAACTTGACTTTTCTCTAGTTACATCGTGTACTAAAACAGATGGGAAATGAAAAGTTTTCCAGGCTGATATGACTAGGAACTATACTCTCATTCCTACATAATAATCAAGGAACTTTGCTGCCGTATGGGTTCAGCAAGCGCAATGATATTATGCAGCGCCTGAAAATAGGCTAACTTTCGTCAACATAACCAACGTGACAACCTGCTTGCACAGGGAGCGCGCTTGGGACTATTTTCAGGCGCTTTGTAATATTATTGCGCCGCTGCACCCATGCCACAGCACAAAGTTCCTTGATTATTACGCAGGAATGAGAGTATAGTTCTTAGCCATATCGGAATTTTTCATTTTCCGTCAGTCTTAGTACACGTTGTAACTACAGAAGAGTCAAGTTTTAAATAGGAAAAATATCGAAACTCTTTGGTCATTTTTGAGCGAGATGCTAACGGTCTAATCAGATTCAATGATCTATGCTAAGCTATGCTAAAAGTTCTACCGCCAGACCCGGAGATCAGCTGAATGGATTTGAAAACGGTAAAACTCAACTGTTTAACTCTAGGGGAGTTGGAAAATGAGCCTATTTTCCAAAAAAGTGGAGTGTTCCTTTAATGCATCCTTGCTGAATATGTATTAATTTCGTTAAGTTCTTTCCCCAAAAAATTTATAAAGTATTCTTATTGACCCCAAACTTTTGAACGGCAGTACAATGTTGCAAAAGCTTTCTTTTTCAGATAAATACTGTTCTTTTGAACTTTCTATTCATCAAAGATGTTTTACACAACTGTTTTCAACATTGATAATAATCATAAATATTTCTTGAGCAGTAAATCATCATATTAGAATGATTTCTGAGGGAACATGTGACACTGAACACTGGAGTAATGATGCTGAAAATTCAGCTTTGCATCACAGAAATAATGCTTACACAATATGCTTTAACAAATTTAATATTATTTGAATGCCAATTTTCCTAGGCTGGACATCACTTTTGGCCACTATACACATATACCGTATATGCATATTATATACATAGTTTTTATTGATTTATTTCCCACTTTGTTGCAAAATATGACCTGGATGTTTTTGAAAGATTCACAGAATAATGACTTATTACTGACCTCAAAGAAGGTATCCACATGCTGCTTTGGTACGTCCCCTTTTAAAGCTGGATACGTGTACTTCCCCATCATGTCATAGATGGCCCTCACTATCTCTGTCATTTCCTGTGAGGAACATGGAATTGAGTTAGTTACTGAATTATGATAATTATGGCTGCCTTTTAAATTAAGACATACCTCCTTATTAATAAATCCATCTCTGTTAATGTCATAGAGATAAAATGTCCATTCTAGTTTATCTCTCACTGTCCCCCGCAGTAGAGTAGATAGTCCCATCACAAAGTCCTAAGAGAGGGAGAGCGAGTGAGAAAATAAATCCTGTGTAAAATGTCACTAAAACATAGCTACTGTATATTTTCATGCTGTGCCAAGACTGCGCACAGGCTCATAGTCGTCATACCTCAAACTTTATGGATCCATTATTTCTGGTGTCAAACGCATTGAAGAGATAATGTGCATACGTGCTGGCATCTGGTACAGTAGTGACAACAGATGAAAACATTAGACACTTAATATTCCCTGAAATGTACCCATCATATGAAGCATGTAAGGATTTTACATAAAGTACCTCCATGTGGAAAAAACTGTGCATAAATGTGTTTAAATGTCTCTTCATTCACCACTCCACTCGGACACTCCTGAGGGGAAAAAAAAAAGACTTCTTATTATTGGCTTGAGACTGATTCCTGCATATGCAAATATATGATAACTGGATATGATCATATATTATAATAATATAATATAATATAACTTAACATAATACAATATAATATTTTTTTTACAAATTGGTTACCCTTCATTTTAAGGTGTCCATGTTACAGTGTAATTATATTTTAAAGTACTGAGTAATAATCCGTTAAAAAATAATACAAAAATAATATAATATAATTTTATTAATATAATATATAATATAACATAATAAAATATAATTATTTTACAAATTGGTTACCCTTCATTTTAAGGTGTCCATGTAACAGTGTAATTATACATTTAAGTACTGAGTAATAATCCATTAAATAATAAGAAATATGTAATATAATATAAATAACAACATAACATAACATAATATCATATTTTTTTGACAAATTGGTAACACTTCATTTTAAGGTGTCCATGTTATAATCCGTTAAATAATAATAAAAATAATATAATATAATCAATATAATATAATATATAATATAACATAATATAATAATTATTTAACAAATTGGTTACACTTCATTTTAAGGTGTCCATGTTACAGTGTAATTATACATTTAAGTACTGATTAATAATCTATTCAATAATAAAAAATATATAATGTTATATAATATAATATAACTTAACATAACATAACATAACATAATATAATATAATATAATATAATATAATATAATATAATATAATATAGATAACATAACATAACATAACACAATATAATATAATATAATATAATATAATATAATAATTGTTACAAATTGGTTACACTTCATTTTAAGGTGTCCATGTTAAACTGTAATTATACATTTAAGTCCTGAGTAATAATCCGTTAAATAATACAAAATATATATAATATAATATATGATAATTAATATAATATAATAATAATAAAAAAAATTGGTTGCACTTCATTTTAAGGTGTCCATGTTACATATACATTTAAATTATACATTTACTAAGTATACTTAGGATTGTGGTTAGTTTCATGTAATTATGTGTAATCATTTATAGTAATTACTATAGTAATAACTACAAGTAACGTGTAACAAGAACACTCAAATAAAGTGTTACTAAAAATGTATAGCCTATTATATAAATAAATGTGATTTTTATACATTATTCATAATTATTCTACAAACCACATGTAGTTATGTAACATATTAATGGACAACAAAAAGGTTGAGAAGCACTGCCATAGAGTACACAGTAGTTTTATAAAGCTTTTTTTAACACAACAAATATGAGCTGCTGTGTGGGTGTGTTGCTGACTCTCTAATACATTGTGTGAATGTTGCTATTGTGAAATATGACTAGCTGACTGTTGCTTGAGGCTAGTGCTGTGATTAGTGACACGTTGGATAACGCGAAGATGAACAATAAGAGTTTACAGAGATTTAAAGACAGATGAGACATGGCAAAAAGAACCAGAGGGACAGTATGCAGATGAGATGCGGTGATTCATAAGAGAAGATATTGAGGCATAAGGATGTATTACATAAACACTATAAGCTTGTGAAAACATGTCAAAAGAAATTAGTGAAAAGTAAATGTGCGGATGTGGGAGTGAAGGGAATGGTACATGAGAAATACCAGGCAACTTACATTTTTGAAGCCTCTGTAAAGGACTTGTAGCTCTTGCTTGGTGAAGTTTGTCTGTGCCTCGAGCTGTTCAAGACCCTCCGGCCGATGGCTGACCATTGTCATCTCTAATTCATCATCTAACTTATCTAGAGAGAGAAAGAGAGCGACATATCAGTTTCAGGCTGATAAATGGCCTCTGCTTTCTCAGAGGTTGCTCTTTCATAGTGCAAGAAGTATCAATTTTCTCTCTGATGTTCCTTAAAGATAAATAAAAGTGAGACAAATGAGACAGTTGTTGACATACAGCAGGGCTTGACATTAAGCCGGTTCACATGCTTGTCCTTCGGAATCTAAATCTCACTCACTTGTCAGAGTAAAAAATGTGCTTGTCCGGAATTTATTTTTATTTTTTTGTGTTGTAAATATAATTCTAAAGCAATATTCTCACCAGTGTTCAATCAGCCTTGACATATTTAAATCTACATATTTGTGATATTTTACCTTTTATAAAGGGCATTTTTTACATAATCTTAGATGCTTCAGCTTTCATTTTATTTTATTTTTATTTGATCTACAACCCCAAATCAGAAAAAGATGGGACAGTATGGAAAATGCAAAAAAAAGAAAAAAGAAGTGATTTCTAAATTTACTTTACTTAGACTCTTAGAATTTACTTACTTTACTTAGACTCCTTGAATCTTTTAATTATGTTATGCACTGTTGAATGTGAAATATCCAAATCTCTTCCTATCTTTCTTTGAGGAACATTGTTTTTAAACATTTCAATAATTTTCTCACGTATTTGTTGGCAAACTGGCGACCCTCTGCCCATCTTTGCTCCTAAAGTATTAGACCTTTCTTGGATGCTGCTTTTGTACCAAATCATAATTACAATCACCTGTTGACATCACCTGTTTCAAATCACATCATTATTTAACCATTTTACCTCATTACTAGCCCTAAATTGCTCCTGTCCCAACTTTTTTTTAAATGTGTTGCAGGTCTGAATGACAGGAAAGGATGCATATTTACAAATGACATGAAGTTGACCAGACAAAACATGAAACATTTTGTGTTCATATTGTCTGCAATGAAATACAAGTCAAAGTAAATTTAGAAATCACTTCTTTTTTTTTATTTGCGTTTTCCATACTGTCCCAACTTTTTCTGATTTGGGGTTGTAGAAATTAAATTAGAATAAGACACTATAGGGCTGTTACCAATCAAATTAAACAATTTACACACAAAAAATTACAACTGCATTAAATAATGTTATGAGATTGTTTTAAATATGTTTGAATATACAAATAAGAAATGTTGGAAAGATGAAAGTAAACCACCAGTAGGTGGCAGCTGGTGACCGTCTTAATTAGTGAGTCATTGAGTCATTCATTCAAACGATTCATTCAAACGGATGATTCATTCAGGAATGAGGCAGGCCCTGTCCCAAATGGCACACTTCATGTGCACTTTTGGTCTTGTGGACTTACAACGCACTGGTGCGAGCTACGCAGCGGACTTCTTCCCGGCAGTCAAAGCGGCATTACGTTGTGAAAGTGCGGACTCAGAGGAAGACCGTGAGGGTTTAGGGTGCCATTTGGGACAGGGCCGCAGTCGTTTATAAACAGGTCATTGAATCTTTGATTCAATCAATTCATTCAAAACGCTGAATCATTCAGTAACACACTGTTGCTGTGAGATGCGTTATGGTTCTGCTGTGATCTTTGTTTGGAACTATTTTCGCTGCTGAAATCGAACAAAAACAGTCAATATTGCATCTATAATGTAAGTGACTTAATGTTAATTAATTGTTTATGGAACTGTCATATGAAATCAGTGTCATTTTTAGTCGTGATGGTATTCAGGAAAGCAGCACTCTTGGTTCTGTGATGTTGCTTAACTGTAGGCTATCATATGTGAGCCCGATCTCACGAAAATGCGTATAAATAAGTATAAAGAGTGTACAATTCTCATAGAATGTATACGCCAAAATGAGTTTTTGCGTGCATATGGTACGCCGTTTTTCGCGTGCATATGATACGCACTTTATGCGTCATAAAGTGCGTATCATATGCACGCGAAAAACTGCATAGCATATGCATGCCAAAACTCATTTTGGCGTATACATTCCACGAGATTGCACACTTGTACTATTGATACGCATTGTCATGAGCTCGTGTTGCATATGTTATAAATATAAAAACTCCACGATTTGTCATTTTAACCGTGTATGTTAACACAGTTTATTTGTATGAGCGGCGCTCATTTGTTGTGATTTCTCCTCGAGAGGCTGCGCGAGCGTCAACAGCACAACATTGTTATGTCAGTTTATTATACATTTTTATTGTTATCCTCTATCGATCGCCATGAATCATTCTTGCATTTTGGTGGTTCCCTAGTTATTTTTTGTTAATTACGTTTTAATCAGGATACTTGTCCGGTCGGGCAAGTTAAATTCTCTTTCACTTGCCCCTTCAAAAAATCCACTTGTCCCGGACAAGGGTTAATGTCGAGCCCTGTACAGTAAGATTCAAGTGTGCCGCATAAGTCCTGAAAAGTGAAGCCAAAGTGGTTTGATCACCCACAGGTGGCTGGATGCAGTATAGCTCATAAACCCCGCCTTCTCCATGTACTCGAATGAGACGTGAGACAAACTCAGGCTTTTGACTTAATTTTTCTACAATCTGAGAATGAAGAATCTTTTTTTACAGCCTATGGTAAGTCTATAGAAAATCCTGAGCAGTGATGCCACACTTGCTGTGAATATAATCCAAAAGACGAAAGAAAATGAAAGCAAAAGGCATTTTAATGAACATGGGAATAGAGTAACACACAGCATACAATATCAACATCAATGCAAGACAAATGACTGAAGAAACTGAGGGCTTAAATACACAGAGATGGCAATAAACAGAACAAAGGACAGGTGAGGACTACTCCGGAACAGTGCTCGAAGTGGGGCGGTACTCATCATATATTCTACGCTTTTATAACGGATCAGTTGTCTGTGCAATATGACTGTGATTGAAACCCAAATGTTTAATTAAGTGGCGTGCGAATCACTACAGGTGCGTTAACCAACGCGCTCCAAAAGTGTTACGATTTGCACAAGCCGTTCTAATGCAACGCTGATGATAAAATATGCGACCCATTTGAATTCTATTGAGAATGTAGTAAAACGAGAAAGTCGAACATGATCTAAAACAGCCACTAGAATGACTGATGAAAAGAGGGGAAAACATCAGCTCATGATGACCACATTTACTTGAATTTATCACGTTCTATTGCGTTTATTGTGGTAAATTTTAACTAGCTGTAGAATGTATGCAAGACGTATATTACACCTGTGGGATGTTGTAGCTAGTTTCTAACTGTGTTGCTATTTTTCATAAAAAATGCTATAGATAAAAAAAGACAGAAATAAGTTAACATTGGCCTGTAATGAGGAGCCGTCAATGGTCTTGCTTTGTAAATAAACCCTTATTGTAACAAATGCTATAGTTAAACAATTACAATTACTAAATGTTAGTTTTAAGGCTGAGTACAAGTTAGAAAGAGCTTTAAAATATGGACCTTCTTGAATTATTGACTAAACAATCCCCCCATAACCACGCCCCCCCCCCCCCCCCCCCAACAAAGCCCTGCCCCCTTTTGTGAGTACCAGTACTTTAATTTTTCCACTTCAAGCACTGATCAGGAACCATCGTAACAAACAAGTGGCGGGAAAACTGATAGCAAAGAAAACTAGGTCAAAACACAGGGAAAAGAACTCGAGCAAAATTGAACATTAGGGTTGCAACAACTAATCTGTACAATCTATAATAATCGATAATGAAAATCATCGACCATTCTCATGATCGATTAGTCAGGTCTGCCCTCTGTGCACGGAAAACTTCCACCAGTCGTGCCAAATTACAGCACTGAATGACGCATTTCTATGGACAAAATGCATCTAAAAATAGTGGAGTGGAAACCGAGTGAGCTGATGCTGGAAAGGTACGTGATCTAAGCACCCAAAACATGAGAATTCTTTATTTTAAGTTTCAAGCTAATGCTTTACCATTTAACATACCGTCATGACGCTTTGACAGAAACTTTCATTTTACAGGTTATATCCTTATCTGTAAATGTTACTAATTCACGCGAGTATTTCCATTTTGCATGAAAGCGCGTCCTGACAGCTTCAAACTTCACTGTGCGTGTCAAATAGACAGAACCAAATGGAAGCGGAAGACAATTAATATTCAGCGCAAAAACATTCATTTAGCAGAAATGTCTGCTGTAAGACGCTAAATTTAGGTTTAAAAGCCAACATGTAATTAAAGTATTTTATGAGAGTAGTAACTGTAAAAGGGATGCAGCGTGTAATCGAATATAAATGTAAGTTTCTTATAGCCTATTTACAGGATAAAGAAATGACAGGTTTTATTAATAAACCTAGGTTGTTTGGCGGTTGTTTTTTTACTATTTGTATAACCACACAAATACCACCGTTAAACTATGCATTTGGAGCCAATCCACGGTTCATTTGTGGTTACGATGGAATAACTATAATTGTAAAACCATGGTTAATTTTTGTAAGGGTAGATATATTCACTATGTATGTTTTCATAGCACACAGCAGACACGTTTGTTTTGAAACTTCAAAGTATGTGTCATTTATATAAAACTCAAGGTGATGATGTACGGGGCAAATTTTTTAACAATGTTGCTGTCAACGGGCAACCAGGTGAGACACAGGGCCCACAACCGATGTAAAGTATCCAGATGGAAATTTGTTGCCCATTCTCAATGGGAAAGTGCCCAAGCAACATCGCTCAAAAAAGTTCCCCCGTGTATCATCACCTCCAGAGATGTGCCAATAGATTGCAGCATCTAAAATTATGAACACAATAGTGAAATTTTGCAGGCAACAAAGCTCTGTTGTTTGTTGTCAATAGAATAATGATGTATCAAAAGGAAATATTCTTTAGCTTGTATTTTAGTTACACTTTACACTTTAGTCTGGATAACATTGTTTCATCTCAATGCAGTTGGTAAGATTATGAAAGCATCATTAGATTGTCGTGATTAGGAACATGCTCACTGCGTCCAAAATCGCATACTGTGTAATATAGCCTACCAGTACTATATTTGGTTTGAAACTTACTTCACAGTCATTAAAAAAGTATGTTCTATATAGTATGTGTATGTATTATGAATGAAATTCAGACGTACTACATCCGCCGTGTTGTCATTGTCATGTGACCTATGGTGTCAGTTGCATCGCTTCACAGTCATTCACAACTCCTCTCCCGTGGCCTCATGGGATAGTAAAGCGTCCATCGAATCTCGGCAGAAGTTGGTCATCGGGGACTGGGTACTTTTCGAATACTATGTATTCGGACATAATACTCTGTTGCGTACTGTTTTTCACATACTATAAAAAGAAGTATTCAATTTCAGATGGAGCGGCCTTCCCAAAAACAGATGTGCTCAGGGCAAACCCTCAATGTACACCTCCACTTCAAAGACTTTCTTTGAAAGAAACTCAGATGACTCATATGTTTCAAGATACTCACATAAACACACACACACACACACACACACACACACACACACACACACACACACACACACACACACACACACACACACACACACACACACACACACACACACACACACACACACACACACACACACACACACACACACACACACACACACACACACACACGCACGCACAGCCCCCTGTAGGCACTGCTGCTGTGTCAGCTCTGGAGAAGTGATTGGTTGTGGGTAGAGAGGCAGATGGGGTGATGGGGGAAATCAGTAGAAGGAATGAAAATGGCCATGGGTAGCTTGGGGGAAGACCTTCATCTTTCACAGAACACTGGAGAGTCATTGCATCTCTTTATAAATGCCCCAACCCTTTATAAATCCTCTCTCTGGTTTTCGTACACACACGCACACACGCACGCAACCACACACACACAGACTTTAACCTCCAAAATGTCCTCAAACACACAAAGCATGTATATTTACAAGTGGTGGTGCTAACATAACAGAGGTAAAGGCCATAAAATTTGAGATGTTAAATTACTTTCTAAGTTTGTTAAATGGATCGTTAGATGTGCAGAGGGATCAATAAGGAAGCCATTCGTAGATTGATTTCCCTGAAGAGTCTGAACATTGTGCTTCACACAGGATTGGATCATATTGTACCGTTGGTCAAAATCTAAAGTTTTCTGTTTGAGAGGGCTCCGAACTATTTTGAATTAAAGGGGTCATATGATGCTTTTTCATGTTTTGCTTTTTCTTTAGTGTGTTATGTAGCTGTTTGTGTATGTATAAGATCTGCAAAGTTACAAAGAGTCTCCCACAAAAGGATTTATTCTATCTAAAAGAGAAGGCAGATCCAGACCTATAAAACACCTCGATCGAATTCTCCCTCACCGACCTATGTCAAAGAAAGAAACGCGCGAAGAAAGAAGGTGTGGCTTCAGTTATCGTAGTAGTGTTGGCGTGCCATGTCGTGGAGACGCTGTGTGTTTTTTATTAGGGATGGGTATCGAGAACCGGTTCCATTTTAGAACCAGTTCCAAATTTCTCATAACCGGTGATTCGATAAGAAACGCGCACTTTGATTCTGCTTATCGGTTCCTGTGTGAGCATTTTAATGTGCGTTTAAACCATTCGAACACAAAGAAGGCTCGCACACTGTTTTCTGTGCTGCAGACACACACACATGCTGCACACACATACACACACACATGTGCGCACCGAACGGCTTCTCATAGTGAATAGTGCGGGATAATGAACTCTCTGAGTTCTCTTCCTCGCTTTTTACACAGCACATGAACGGGCAAATAAACACAAAAATCTGTCGAAATATTCTCGTAAACACAGTCGGTTATGTCTTAAGACAGTTGAAAAGAAAATATGAAAACGCATATAACAGTATGGGATCCGTGCAGCTCTTAAAGGGATTGTTTACGGTTATAGTTAATAAAGACCTTCTGAAGCGAATTGATGGGTTTTTGTAAATATCCATATTAACCCTTTAAGACCTAAGGGTATTTTTACAATAAATTTTCCGCCTGGTGTTATTTACTAAAAAAGCTTGTAAAACATCAACCCTGTTGTGCACAGACAATTGACACACCTCTTTTTTTTCAAGACAAGTTGCTCTGTCAGTATATTTGTGTTGCATTGATGTCACCTGAATGTAAAATAAGTTATGGGACCATAAAGACAAATGAAAACATAAAACGGAAATTGAATCCCTCAAATATTTATTGAAAACACACACAAATAAATAAAAGCTAAGCATATTTCCTCTGGAAAACAGTTTGTTCAAGTCTTTGGAGTCCTGGAACTCAGGAATAAACATGATAACTTATACAGAACCAAAACTATTTACATTTTTCCAAAAAAAGTCCAGGCGTTTTTGGCCTCTTTGGATTTTGGATATTTACTGGTGCCAAGCCTCAAAACAGTTCCTATCAGGAACTTCTCCTCAAACTTTCTCCTCAAACTTTTTCCTCAAACTTTCTCCACAAAACTACTAAAAACTGCAGCGCGTCTCTCTCTCTCTCTCTCCTCAACACTAGCCGTGCGTCTCTCTATCAACAATAGGCTTGTTTGAGATGCGCCTCGCCTCGCCTGAAATTCAGCCGAGACTAGGCGGCTGCAGTGAGGGGAGGAGTGAAAAAAGTGCAGGCAAGCCGGACAGTTCTCTCTTCTCGTAGTGGATCAGACACCTGCGAGATCAAAGGCGGATATCGCGGGATTCACACTCGTGCGCTTTGTTGCTGATAAACTGGATGTAATTTACATTCTGTTACTTTTATATGAAAATAAATATTATGAACAAGACACCCAAAGTTTTTGTTATTTATTTCCATTCGAAAGACGTGTTTATCAATAATTTTTACTTTAATTAGGCCTACATACATGTTTATATATATATATATTTTGTTATAAATATGACAACAATCACATAACCCACAGAGAGATCGCCTTTGTTAGAGAGTTTGGGAATATTCACACATAAAAACATGATATCAGAGTTTTAAAATCAAACATTTAAAAAAAGAACCATACATCACGGTTGTTTAAACCAATAAGCATTAAGCTGTGTCGTCAGCAAGTCGTTTCCCATCATGCTTTTGCTCCGCGCAGTCGGTGGAGAGCAACAGCGCTCGACTGCAAAATCCGACACATCCGCCTTTCGCTCGCGAGAGTTTTTTGACATACGTCAGCATGACATCAGAGCAAGGCGGACCGCCCTCGGACACTTTTCTAACCGGAATGCATCTCGCGCTGATCACCGGTGATCGGTTCTGCGCAGATTTCGCTCATCTCAAACAAGCCTATTAACAGATGTGGTTCATGCGTAATGACGCACACCAACGTGGATGACGGATCAGCCTGTCATTGGTCAAACCCTCATCCAAAATGGCAGCTAGCATCGCGCTAGCGGCAAAAATGACGGAATATTTATAAATTATGGACATCAAGTGGATATATCTTGGATGTAAGCGTTTTGATTTATTGCTGAACAACTCCAAAAAGATGCACATGTTCCAGGCTGGATAGAAAACCTTCTGTAAAGGCTACAAAGACACCCCGTGATGGCTAGCTCGTTAGCTTTCTGCTGGAAAAAACGGTAAGAAAATCGATAAAAGTTTCATGAAATAATATATATATTTATCGGAGGTGCCGTGTGACGTCGTGGGCGATGCCGTCGGGCTCTGAGGGTTAAACACGTTATAAAATAAAATATCGCCTTCCGTATTCAACTTACGGAATTTTGCTATGGTATATTTAACGCCTGTTGATTTTTGTCCATGGTATTCAGCTACAATCAATTAAATGTTTTGCAATAAGAATAAATGTGAATATTATTTTTTTTTTGTACCTTATTGTAATCGAAATTAGGAATCAATAAGAATCGGAATCGATTAACAAAATCAGAATCGGAACTGGAATCGTTAAAATTGCCCATAATCGGAGTGTCTATTTACACCAAGTGCAAATAGCGTGCCTTGTTGCCTTGTTGGCAAGTGCTATTTGCACTAACTCTGCCTAACAATGCCTGGTTCGGCCAAACAAGATAAAAAAAATGCGGATATTATAACATCTTGGTGCAGTCAGTAAAGCATAGGGCCTAAATATCTAGGTTTTGACGCAATCGACCCGGGTTCGAATCCGCCTTTTGCAGAGCTCGCTCTTCTCCATTTTCCCATCACATATCACATCGGAAAGGCATTTACTTTCAATACAAATTAAGAAAATGTTCTAAAAGTGGAAATAAAGTGCCTTGCGAAATGTTTAATAATAATAAAAGCATTTATTGGGTAGCCTGGGTAAGGGTTAGGTGTAGGGAGAGCTTTCAGTTCACTTGCGCCGTGCGCGTTAGACCATGTGCTTAGATTGTTAAAATAGAGTAGAATAACCCTTAAAGAATAACAGACTGTAGCATTATTTTTCAGAGAAACAAATATGAACTTAGCATGTTTCCTATTTGCAAATATATGATGGTATTTTTATACTTAAGTACAGTAAAAAAAAACAAAAAAACATATACAGCATCTTTAAACTGACGATCTATTACCTCAATTTTCCCATTTACTCAACATATGGCCACATCAGCCCTGTGATTTATAGCACAGCCAGTAACAGCTCTCAGTCACTAATGAGTTTTATTCATTCTTTATTCCCTGCATACAGCTCTCAACATCATCCCTCTTTCCTGAACACAAAATGTAAATGTACCAACACAGTCAAACAAGAAGATAAAGAATGATCCCATTAGTCATTTGAGACTAGCTTGGACAATTTATGGAAAACAAATGAACCGGTTTCATGTTATCACAGCTAGAGACCTGCACATAGCAGTATGAATTTCCAAGTTATTACAGTTTATGCTGGTTGCTAATTTGGGACTGGGGACATTAGCATCCAAAATAAAACATACTCTATCCTGCAAAAGTTTGGAAACAGTAACTTTTATTCAGCGAGGATGCATTAAATTGATCAAAAGTGATAGTAAAGACAATTATAATGTTACAACATGTTTCTATTTCAAATAAATGCTGTTTTGAATTTTTTTCCTCAAAGAATCCTGAAAGAAATTCCTGCAAAATTCCACAATTTCTGCAAAAACAGATTTCAACATTGATAATAATAAAATAAATTCTTCAGCACAAAATCAGAGAATGATTTCTATGTGACACTGAAGACTGGAGCAATGATGCTGAAAATTCACAGGAATAAATTACATTTTAAAATATATTAAAATAGAAAACAGTTATTTTAATTTGTAATAATATTACACAATATAACTGTTTTTACTCTATTTTTGATCAAACACTAAAAAAAATTTCTTAGTTAAAATTAGCTAAAGCAACACTTTTGCGATAAATTTTGTCCTAACTTAATTTGATTGTGTTCAATCCACTTAAATATAAGTCAAATTGTAGTTTACTTCATCCGTTAATGTTGAGATTACATGAATGATTTGTGGTGCATTAACTGAAACTGGGCGGGGCTTGTTAGTTCCCAGCATGCTTTGCATATGGCTAAATAAAGAGAGCGTACATGTTATTTTATATGTAAAAGTGTTATTTTATGTATTTGTGAGCAAGATGAGAAAGGGGGAGAGTTGATTGTGTTTAATAGTGTTTAATATTCAATTATGTTGGAAATATTAAAACAATTTAAATTACAGTGGGTTACCATTGTGGAGAAAAGTGGAGCATTTGCTTAGTCTGTGGATTGATAAGGGTAAAGTCATGACTGCTTTACTGAAAGCTTAGCATTTATATAATGTTTGTTCTTGCTAGCTAAAAGATTGTCAACTAGCTAATGCAGTATTATAATTCAGTTGTGTGACATTAAAATATATGAAATTGAAGTGGATGAATGAATATATGAAATTGAATGCCTGAATCAAGCCAGGGAGCCATTTAAATGCACTTTGAGATTACTTAATTGGGTCACTTAAAATGTATTCTCAAGATGTTGAAGTTACATGAACAAATTATGTTTGTTTAACTTAATTGATTCATGTGGGACCGATTCACAATTAAATCATGTAAATCCAACACGCTTTTTTTTTCATTGAATAAATGTAACCTTGGTGAGCAAAAAGATCTTTTTGACCCTAAACTTTTGAAAAGTAGTATATATGATATGCTGGCATTGTCAGAGTTTGTCTCCCTTTTTCTATTTTGTTCCTTGGAAAGTTCAGTCAGCATGGACATATGATGCTGGTTATATGTGAGGTAAATTCATCATTTGCTCTATTGCTTTTTTCGATCATGATTATCTTGGAGAAATAAATTAGTAAACAGTTATGTGAAAGCAATTATGACATCTAAAGGCTTTTATGAATTGTGTGGACCGCTTTTATGATGCTTTCTATCATATTGTTCACCATTTACTTTTACTGAGGAGCAGCATCAGCATTCTTATAAAGATCTTCTTTTGTGTTCCACAGATAAAGAAACTGATAAGAATTTGGAACAACATGAAGGTGAGTTAAAGATGACAGAATTCATATTTTAAAGTGAACTAGCCCTTTAAAACATCATTGTAGTATTATCTTAAAACACAACACACTCAAATCTCATTTTTTTTCTTTGCACCAGCTATTTTCAGATCAGCTTGCTCTTAATTTCTTTGCCAGGCTTAATTGCTTCAGTCTTAATCTCTCTAACAGATCTCTAACATTTTAAGACGAATTCAAATTCTGCCTGTTTGGAAAGACTGCAAGCTGGTTTGACAAGATACATTTGCGATGGAGAATATAAACTTGAATCTGGACTGAATGTGTCTTGAAAAAAGAAAACTTAAAAAAATTTTTCGATAAGAATGTAGGCTAATGCATATATCTCACGGGAATGATGTGAAGCTTCTACATGTGCAAGAACTCAACAGGGAAGCCCCTCATTTCATCAGTCTCAATTATCACCTTTTTAACACATGCAAATTGACGTGACAGTGAGAATGAAAAGGGAAGATGAGAAAAAGGGGAACATACCTATAAGAAATATCAAAGGCAGAAGCATTATCTAATGATTCAATAATTCATGTCTATTAAAGGGGTACTTCAGCGCTGGGAAGATGAATGTGTATTTAAACTGGGTCATTTATGTAGTAGAAATGTGAAATTATTTTTGAATTTGTTGCCTTCTAGACTGAGAAAAGACAGAGAATGTATATTTGTCTCATGTGGATGAAAGACAACAACTCCCAGAATGCACTTGCTTTGCTGCCCTACGAGGTCACCCCCAAAGCCATGGCTATCGGTTATCACTTGCCCACCATGACACCGCCCCGCCGTCATTTTGATTTTCATACTAATACAATCATTTCGTTCAGTTAGAGAACAGACACTACAATTAAAAACTGAACGTGTCTTTTCAGTAAAGTGTGAGTGAGCTGAATGAAAGCCACGGCACAGACGCAGCAGGAGTCAGATTTCATTCATCATGAGAGCGAAGAGCTGAGCAGAGCTGAGGTAAGCATGGCAGTCATTCACAACGCGTGTCCAGTCTGGCGCATTTTCAGATCATGCCTATGGAAGCTTAACTTTCATAGGAATTCAGTGAAAAGTTGAAACACTCGCTTTGCTCCGCACCGCTCCGTTATTAATGCCCAAGTCGAGCGGCCGTGCGCATTTACATTCTGTGAGTGAGATCCCTCCCCTGTGGGCGGGTTGAAAACAAGCGGAACTAGTTCCTGTAATGACGATATTTGCCTCATCGGAGGATTTTTTCCAGAAATAAAATGCTTAAATCTCTCGTCTCAGGGGGATATGAGGGGGGAAAGTACCATAATTTGAATATACTTCCTGGTTTCTACTGATACAAAGCTTAAAGAGTTAGTTCACCCAAAAATGAAAATTCTGTCATTAATTACTTACCCTCATGTCGTTCGACGCCCGTAAGACCTCCGTTCATCTTCGGAACACAAATGAAGATATTTTAGTTGAAATCCGATGGCTCAGAAAGACCTCCATTGGCACAATGCACTGTACACTCTCAAGACCCTTAAAAGGTACTAAAGACGTCGTGACAAAGTCCATTTCACTACAGTGGTTCTACAATAACTTTATAAAGCGACGAGAATAGTTTTTGTTCGCAAAAAAACCCCTAAATAACGACTTATATAGTGATGACCGATTTCAAAACACTGCATCATGAAGCTTCGAAGCGTTATAAATCAGCAAGTCGAATCATGATTCGGATCGCGTGTCAAACCGCCAAACTGCTGAAATCACGTGACTTTGGCGATTCAAAACGCTGAATCGACTCACTGATTCATAACGCTTCGAAGCTTCATGATGTATTGTTTTGAAATCGGTCATCACTATATAAGTCGTTATTTAGGGTTTTTTTGCAAACAAAAACTATTCTCGTCGCTTTATAAAGTTATTGTAGAACCACTGTAGTGAGATGGACTTTGTAACGACGTCTTTAGTACCTTTTAGGGGTCTTGAGAGTGTAAAGTGCATTGTGCCAATGGAGTGCTTTCTCTGAGCCATCGGATTTCAACTAAAATATCTTCATTTGTGTTCCGAAGATGAACTTACGGGTGTCGAACGACATGAGGGTAAGTAATTATTGACAGAATTTTCATTTTTGGGTGAACTAACCCTTTATTGCTAATCGCTGAAGTAACCCTTTAAGAACGTCAAAGTATATATATATATTTTTTTTGTGTGTGTAGTGTGCAAAACAATCATGGCAATAAATTACTTATAGAATGGGTTGAAGATTTATTTTATGCAAAACAATCCTGGCACTAATCTATTTGGAAAATGAAAAAAAGGGTTATTACACATAAGATAGAATGGGTTAAATATTTATTTGATTTGATTTTTTTATTTGATTATTTTTATCCTGTCACTGTTTTGTGTGTGTGTGTGTGTATATTGCATGCAAAACAATCATGGCAATAAATTACTTGGAAATTGAAAATGAAAAAGACGGCTATTACACAAAAGATAGAATGGGTTGAAGATATGTGTTTAGTATGGGTAAACAGAGATCAGTAGAAAGATGGAGAAGGAGAGAGACGTCAGCACATAAAAAATTGGCTGGAAGAGAGGAAGAGAACACAGCGTGTGTCTGAAACTCTCTCTCTTTTCATCCACCATCTCCATTCCTCTTTAATGCTTAAAACAGCAACAAAGACATTGAAAACAGCAGCAGTAGGAACACACTAAAATAAACTTAAAAGACACATCCTTCATTCAATCTGCTATTAGTGCCATTAGAGTGCTTCCTCTAGCACGGAGATAGAAGAAAGTTTAAAACAACACCAACAGCACAAGCCTTCTTGTCTTTTTTTAAAAATTGATTTTATAACTGAGATCATCTCTAAAATGAATTGTCTGAAACGTGTTAACTCTAAGCAAATTGTAATGAAAATGATGACATAAATTAAAATGAGATGTTGTTACCAGCGCAGAGATCATCGTTTTACATGTAACTAGATATGACACACTGAACCACTGGCAATTAATTATGACTGCAGAGTGTTTTATTTGATTCAATTAGCTAGTTTGGTTAATTATAAGCATTTTAATAAGCCAATTCTAATCAAGTTTCCTGACATGCTTCTCATTACAGGCCAAGTGCAGAAAAAAGCTCTATGGGGCTACATATAAGAAGACTGTCATTAGAAGCCAGCCATTGACGTCAAACTCGACTATATCCCACTAAGAGGTAATTAACCAGAGCAAGCCGCCCACATTCTACCACAAGGGAGCACACAGTGATCTAAATCTAAGGGTAAGATGTCAGAGAAAAGTGACAAATAGCAAGCAAATAGTTAAACAGAATGATGAATATTCATGAGCAGCTGCTGTAAAGGCAGCGCAAATCACTTGTTACTGCAGATCTAAACTCCCCTGTTATTAGGACTGGGGCAGAGTCACACCCCTCAGATAGAGCTGAGAAGCCAAGCAAAGGCATCTCAGACCGGCCAAACGTCTTGGATCACTGATCTTTGAATGGAGAGAGAGTTTGCTTAGAGCCTAATATCCCAAAGCATTTGTCATATGGAAAAATGTTTGGCTGGAGCAAAGGGAACTGAATACCATCTGCCAGATGGCAGCAGTTTCATTTAATTTTGCATTAGGCCACTGAGGTTAAGAGGTTGTTGAGGAATAAATCATCCAAAGATGACAATTATGTTCATTCAGATCAGATTCAAACCACCAGTCTTATTCAAACCACCTTGGGTTGTGCGGAATGTAGAATTGAGAAATCGAAGTGTGAATTTGAAATGAATGAATTCTCTCTGAATTATTATTCAGAGAGAATCAACACAGGTAATGCATTTTAGGAAAAAAAACTGTTAAAAGTTTATTTTAAAGGGGTGAAGAGTTGTAGGGTGTTTCTCAAACGGAAAGCGGCATCCTACAAAGGCAACAAATCTCAGCTGCCACGTCATTGAATGTCGCTGAAGGCCATCTCGATTTGAAGGATCCTTGGAAGGCAGCCTTCGTTTCGCGTCCTTCATTCGGCCTGTTTTGTAGGACGCATCGGATGTATGCTTCGCGGCCTTAAATCACCCACAATCCTTTGCGCACATTACAATTTTTGAGTTTATTATGAAATGTAAGACAAAAATAATGTTCTCAGACATGAAAGCATAGATTTTTTCTTTTGTTTTGCTGTAAATTAAACACTGAACTGACAATAATGTATGCCACTGGGAAATGGCTGTCATTCACTGTATTGCATTAATAGAAAGCAAGTTAATATAAGGATTTGTAATACAAAGTATTTTTTCAAAATTAAAGGGTTAGTTCACCCAAAAATGAAAATTAGACCATGATTTACTTACACTCAAGCCATCATAGGTGTATATGACATTCTTCTATCAGTGAATTTCTTCAGTGAATTGTTGGGTAAAGTCCATAAAAGTGCATCTATCCATCATATAACTGCTCCACACGGCTCAGGGGAGTTAAAGGGATAGTTCACCCAAAAATAAAAATTCTGTTATCATTTACTCACCCTCAAGTTGTTCCAAACCTGTATGAGTTTCTTTGTTCTGCTGAACACAAAAGAAGATATTTTGAAGAATGTTTGTAACAAGCAGATAGAGCAACTATTGACTACCATAGTATTTTTTTTTCCTACTATGGTAGTCAATAGTTGCTCTATCTGCTTTGTTACAAACATTCTTCAAAATATCTTCTTTTGTGTTCAGCAGAACAAAGAAACTCATACAGGTTTGGAACAACTTGAGGGTGAGTAAATGATTGGGTGAACTATCCCTTTAAAGGGTTAGTTCACCCAAAAATGAAAATTCTGTCATTAATTACTCACCCTCATGTCGTTGGACACCCGTCAGACCTCCGTTCATATTCGGAACACAAATGAAGATATTTTAGTTGAAAGCTGATGGCTGAGAAAGGCTTCAGATAGGCCTCCATTGGCATTCAGTACATTGACACTTCCAAGATCCATAAAAGGCACTTAAAACGTTGTTACAAAGTCTATCTCACCACAGTGACTCTACAATAATTTTACGATGCGACGACAATAGTTTTTGTGCGAAAAAAAAAATCAAAATAACACCTTAATCCAACTTGTTCTCGACTTCCGTGTGTGCCTCCACGACGCATGCGCGAGAATATGACGTAGCGCCGGCGTTCGGGAATCCATGAAATACACACTTAAGCCCCATTTTGAGCACTACGCCGAGACCTAAAGCACGATCAATGTAGAATCCAACAGCTTAGATACGCGCGTCTTCCTCTGCTCGTAAACAAATCGCTTCTGGGTCATATGTCCGAACGCCGGATCTGCGTCAAATTCTCACGCATGCGTCGTGGAGGCACACACGGAAGTCGAGAACAAGTTGGATAAAGGTGTTATTTTGATTTTTTTTTGCGCACAAAAACTATTGTCGTCGCATCGTAAAATTATTGTAGAGCCACTGTGGTGAGATGGACTTTGTAACGACATTTTAAGTGCCTTTCATGGATCTTGGAAGTGTCAATGTACTGAATGCCAATGGAGGCCTGTCTGAAGCCTTTCTCAGCCATCAGCTTTCAACTAAAATATCTTCATTTGTGTTCCGAATATGAACGTAGGTCTTACGGGTGTCCAACGACATGAGGGTGAGTAATTAATGACAGAATTTTCATTTCTGGGTGAACTAACCCTTTAATAAAAGCCTTCTGAAGCGAAGTGGCGCGATTGTGTAAGAATAATATCCATATTTAAAACTTTATAGACTAAAATAACTAGCTTCCAGCGGTCAGCGCTACACAAGTCGACTTGTGTTAAAAGAGTAACGCGATGTATAGGAGCATCGCAAGCTTTGACGCCTCTCGCGGATAGTGCTGGGGAACAAACTCAAGCCCCTCTTCTCTTATATCGAAATCCCCTGCATTTTCCCTTTAAAAATTCTTGTTTTAGACTTCTAATTCATGACCGGTGTTTTGTTTTGCTCTATTATCTGCGCTTCTGCATTCGTCAATACGCATGTGTTAAGGGTTCAAGGGTCAAGGGTTACTCTTTCATCGTAACTTTTTACTCTTTCACTTGACCCCCCGGAGCCGTGTGGAGCAGTTATATGATGGATAGATGCACTTTTATGGACTTCAAAAATGACCCAACAATTCACTGCCATTATAAAGCTTGGAAGAGCCAGGACGTTTTTAATATAACTCCGATATTCGTCTGAAAGAAGAATGTCATATACACTTAGGATGACTTGAGGGTGAGTAAATCATGGGCTAATTTTCATTTTTGGGTGAAATAACCCTTTACGTTTTAATGGTATTTTCACTTTTTGACCGCGGGGGCGGGAACTGTGTGTGACATATCCATGCACACTTACTAGACCGTCTCATTCTAGCGTTTAATTGCTGAGGAGGACACTTCCTACAATCCTCAGAAGGACTGGACTAGGAAGGATGCAATCTTGGTAGGATGCAGCCTTCCTTTTGAGAAGCACCCAATGTAGTAGAGCACATTTGGGAGTCTGCTCAAGCTGTCATATCCGTCTGTTCACACATGTATTGCAATACATTACGTAACACAAATGCAATAGCATGTCATAAAAGCAAGATGACAACATATATACGCTATAACCGTAATTAAACTAAACTATACATGTTCTATCTTCATGCGGCATGTATTCTCTGGCTCTGTGCATCTTACAGATTTATAGATTATCATGACAGAACATGCTAATCAATGTCTTGAAGATAGTTAACTCCACTTTATGTTGTCACTTCTTCTTGAGTCTCTCCATCATTGTCGGACTCCGGTTTGAACATAAAAGGCTGAACAGTTTCTGACATTTTCAGTGCGTGTCTGCGTAATCGGTGATGCAAACACAAGCTCTTGAAGCCCCTCCCTCTTTTTGAAAGGGGGGCGGGAACAGCAGCTCATTTGCATTTAAAGGGACACACAAAAACAGCACGTTTTTGCTCATCCTCAAAAAGAGACAATTTTAACATGCATGCTATAAAAAATTATCTGTGGGATATTTTGCGCTATAACTTCACATACACACTCTGGGGACATATATTAGACTTATTTTACATTTTGTAAGAAGGGGCATTATAGAACCCCTTTAATGATATATTGAAATAAATTATATTTATTGTTCTGCCGTTCTCTCCGTCCATAAGGCCTTTTAAAATGTCAAGGCTTTTTAATACTTTCCCCCAAAAACCTTCACACAAGGTTTTGTTTTGGCAAACTTGGTTTTCTAGTTAAATATGACAGCTAAACATTTGTGTTTCTACTTCAATTAATTTTAATTCTATATTATAACATTCCAATTCAACATAAAGTGTCCCACTTATTTTTATTTTATTTGTGGAGCTCAACAGAATTGTATGGAACAGAGCAGCTTGGACATTCTACAAAATATCGATTTTTGTGTTTCACTGAAGCAGAAAAATCACATAGACCTCATTGTGACCTCATCCAATAGGGTCCTCACACCATCAGTACTCGGACCCTCAATATTTTTTGGGGAGAATTATTCCTTTTAAGTTCTTAATAAATGAGATTTAAAAAAATATATAGAATATTAAAATGTTTATTTAAATGTATAAGCACAGAGGTCATGTGTTTTAATAGATTCCTGCTTTTGCTGTGCAGTTGACCTCTAATTTAGTGTATAATTTATAGTGATTGAATGAATAAATGACTGAGGCATATCATTACTCGAGTTTAACCGTGATTAAACGTGTGACCCATGTGAATTGATCAAGAGCAGTTGCGGTGCTGTATAGTATATTCTTGTGTATAATGCTGTTAATTCGATCATAACATCCCATCATCTGCTGTACCAAGCATTAGAAAGCTGTCTCCATGACAACAACACCAGTGTGAACAGGAAGAGGGTTGATATGTGAGCAGAGTGTTAAAACAACCGCTCATGTACCAAGATGCCACACACACACACACACACACACACACTGTCGATGATGTTTATCAGTGAGGGACGAGGTTAAACCATCGTTTGTAAACAGCAGACTCCGATGTGTTGCTTGTCTACTGCACGTCTTCTCTGTTTCAACCTTACATCCATCCTCTTTCAGCTCTCTAAGAGGAGGGAAAGATCATGTCTTTTTATAAGTGTTCTTCATCGCAAAAAAGGTACTCTTTCATCCCTTTGAGGGTCTGAGTTAGCCATTGATTTAGTGCTGTTGATGATACTTCGAAACTCCTTGTGCTTCAGTCTTTCTCCATTACAGAACCATTTTAAAACAATAATGCATCATTATTTATGTGAGTACAAGTCAGATAATCTCTCATTTGTCAACATACCTCTGGATGGTCGTCTTTGTCTTGTCTGCATAGTCAATGTGCCCACTACTGCTCCCATGTTGTCACCGCAGAGACACGCGCGTTCAAACTAATAAGCGTTGAGTCTGCCAGTCTGTCGTTCTTTGTTGAAGCCCTTGCTCTTGTTTCCCTCTACACTCTTCTCTCACTTGTCAATGAATGAAGACAAGCTGGAATGTTCTTGCTAAAAGCATATGGTTGCTTCCTTGATGCCCCTCCCACCAATTTCTCTCTCTCTCTCTCTCCCCCCTTCATTTATCTTTCTTTGCCCTCCCTCTTGCTGTTTCTGCTGGGTCCCGTTTGTTATTCGGTGTCAGTAACTGTTGCTCTGCATGATGGGAAGCAATAGGAAGAGTGTGTGAGGATGAAATGCTTCTCCCTATTGCTTACACACACACACACACACACACACACACACACACACACACACACACACACACACACACACACACACACACACACACACACACACACACACACACACACACACACACACACACACACACACACACACACACACACACACACACACACACACACACACACACACACACACACCAAGCAGATTTCTTCCTTATGGAATTGCAATTTTTCACACTGAATGTGGGTAATGACTTTCGTTTACACTCTGCTGCTCTTATGAGCACATACATTTGTTGTTCTTTCTTAGTGGGGACGTTATATTGATTTTTTCGTATTCTATTGTTTTTATACTGAGCTAATTATTTTTATCCTCTAACAATATAGCTAAAACTCCCAGAAAAATTTTAAATGCATAATTCACCCAATAATTACAATTCTGTCACTCACTCTTACAGTTGAGGTCAGGGGGATTTTTCTTGAAACCCTCACAACAATTTCTGCAATTCCCCATCTGTGATCCTTGGAGAGTCTTTTGTCCACTCAAACTCTCCTCATCACATTAGGACGATATAGACACATGTCCTCTCCAAGTCATATTTGAGACATCTTTAGTTGATTGGAACTTCTTAACTAATGCCCTGATGGGGATTTTCAATGCTTTAGCTATTTTCTTACAGCCACTTTCTATTTTTGTGAAGCTCAACAGTCTTTTGGTGCACATCAGAACTATTTTCTTTGGTTTGGATGGCCTTTGTGTTTCCTCATAGTTATACTCCTGTGTGACAAGTGGTCATAGCTAGAGAATTTCATGTTCCTAGTCACCCTGGTGTGCTAAAATTTTAAATTTTGCTCTTTGAGCATAAACAACATCTGTAAGTTACGACGCTCAAAGTTCAAAGCAAAGGGAGATATTTTCTTTTAAAGAAATTGCTTTTTAAGGACTACAACAAGCTTCCTCCTGGGTTAGTGACATCACTAACCACGAAATTTACATAAACCCCGCCCCCGGGAACACACAACTAAAGGGGTGAGATTATCATGACAGAATATGCTAATCAATGACTTGAAGATAGTTAACTTCACATCAGCTACATAAATTCATCAATTAACCATTCAGGAACATCATTCTATTTTGTCACTTCTTCTTGAGTCTCTCCATCATTGTCCGACTCCAGTTTGAACATAAAAGGCTGAACAGTTTCATTGCTCGTCTGCATGAGGTTATCAGGCTAACTGGAGATCTTGAAGCTCCGTCCCATGAGCAGCAGTTCATTTGCATTTAAAGGGACACACAAAAATGGCATGTTTTTGCTCACCCTCCAGAAGTGACAATTTTAACATGCTATAAAAAATTATTTGTGGGATATTTTGAGCTAAAACTACACATACACACTCTGGGGACATCAGAGACTTATTTTACATCTTGTTAAAAGGGGCAATCAACCACCCGTTTAAAAATGAATGGGAATATACTTCAGAGATATTTTTCTCATGAAAAAATCCAGGGATGCCAATAATTGTGTACAACGTGTTTTGGAGAAAAACATTTGTTTCATAATGAGATTTCCCCCCCACTTTCAATTGTTTTACTTCAATGAAAGGTTCGATTTTTGTGATTTTTTTTTAAATGAAAGAGCAAAAGGATAAACAATGCAGATCAATTTTTACAGCCATCTTTGATCATAATTACCAAGGGGGCTAATACTTCTGACCTCAACTGTATGTAGTTTCAAGCCTCAAAACACAGTCATACAAAGTCATACAGATATTTTGAAGAATGTTTCAACTGTTTATGTTCATACAATAAAAGTCCAAAACAACACTCCAAAAAATAATTTGTTGAATTCACTTAAAAAAGCGGCGTCAATTGGTTCCACACAACTATATTGAGTCATTTTTACAAATAACAATTTAGTTATATGAACAAAAGAAAGTCAAGTAAAGCTGACAAAATGTCTTTAAGTAAATACAAACCATTTGAATTTGTCACTGTTACATAATATTTATATGTGCAGTTCACTTAATAATGTTATGTTAAATTTATAAAAGTTTATTATGTTAGGTGAACACATTTATTGATTTAATATACCTTATTAAATTAACTACTTGCTCTACAAGTGTTAGTGGAAAACTATTAAATATAACAAAAAGCATATTTTTAGAAACAAAATTCAAAAATAACTTAATTGAGAACAGGAAGTCCATCCAATAAATGAATATATGAGTGGCCACAGCCTAAACACAGGCACCACTCTTCTGCATAATGGTAACCACAAAATTACAGAAACTCCTCTAAATGTCCAACATAACTACACATAATAACACTAACATAAACTAACAACATCTTTCCCTGAACTGAAAAAGATAAAATAACACTTTAATCCCTAAATTGACTCTCCTAATGCAGTCCCTTGCAAAGCATGCTGGTAACTTTTTGTTCATTTCACTCAGCAATATTAAGTTGACCGAACAAACACTTATTAAGTAAAGCTGACAATACTCATTTTTAGTAGAAACAACTCAGTAAATCTAAGTAAATTTAGTTACATGAGTTTTTTAAGTAATGTGAACAAGGATGATTTGAGTGCAACTAACAACAGTGAAAGTTCTACTATTACTATTGTACTATTACTATTGAAAGTTACTATTAATTGCAATGCGTAAATCTTAAAAAAAGGCATAATTGTTTTTGAGTGTACATGCAAAAATACATTTGACAGTTTTGTATAGATTAAATAACAAATAGTCAATACATTATTATAAAAGTTGATGCATACGAAATGTCCAATTGACAGGTTTTTACTGTAGCATTTTTAGTCTTGTTTTTACAAACATTTTTCACAGTGTATATCACTGGCTGGTCATTATAAGATATTCCAGATTTTACTGCATTTGTGGAGTCATTTAGTCCCCATAATGTTGACCAAACCTGATCCACATACATCAAATGAGCTGCGGTACGACTGTGAGTAGTTTGTTTCATCATCCATTGTTTATTTCCAGTTATGAGCCATTGTGCGTGACTTGGATAAGAATGTTTCATGGATCAAGGACTCTAATTTCCAGTGTGTACCATGCCCAAATGTGCGTTTTTGTTTGTGTACTGTACATATACAATTTTAAATGCATTGTAAAACAACCTATATACTCTTGTTTGCTTCATGCTGGCCCTCATTAGTAGGGAACCGATCCAACAAACTTTTGTGATTAAAAAGGCGGAAACGGATAAAGAAAGATAGAAATACTGGGGAAAAGAAATTGCCGATGGGGGATGTCTGAGTTTCAGAACAGCAGGTCTGTAACCTTATTAATAATACAAAAAAGAAGAGACTTCAGACGGACATGCTTTGGGCTGGGAGTGTGGAGAGAAGTTGAAGGTAATAAGTAATTACATGATATCCCTCACCGCTCCGTATTACGCAAATCCAGCAGGAATGACCTGCAAATAAGGCCAAGATATCCAGAGACATCCTCATTTTACCACATAGATATCTGCACTTCACCACCACAACCCTGTCTACACAAAACACACTCCCGTTCTCTTTATCTCAACACTCTGAGGTCATAACACCTGCCTTACATAGATCAAATTTCATCTTAACACATTTCTTGTCGATGTATGACGTTTCTAATGTTGTTCTTCTCGCTTTGGCACTCATCAATGGAAGAGAAACCATAATATCCAGCTAACGACTGGCATGTGTGAAATCCACACAGGCAGGTGTAAGCCTATTTTTCTCGCTCAGAAGTGTCTATGTTGGACTTTCCCTATTCGGACGCCTTGTTCAATCTGCTAATGCACTTGGGAGATGGTTACAGTTTATTTGCTTACCCTTGGAAACATATGCAATGGTGCGAATAACAGCCTGAAACTCTGTTTACTGAGAACCTGTGACCATACAGAGTTTTGCAACAGCGGTAAATGGCACTAATAGAATTTTACCTGCAGTCCAGTTAAAATAAAAAAAAAACACAACAAAAAAACTTTGTATTATGTATGTTTGGATTAATTCATATCTCTTATAAATCATAATTATATAGTGTTGTAGTTTAAGATGCTAATGTTTAGGTTGCATAAAAATTCTTTAACTTTCTACACTAAGTTAGCTCAAGCATGAGATATTAACAATATTCAATAAATATTAACATTATTTATTTATTTATGTTTATTATTTAGCCATCTAAAACACTATTTAGGTGAATTTAAACAATGGCTAAGTGGCTAAACGCATCTCGTTGTCATGTAAGGGCCCTGTTCATGTTGGACAGACATTTTTTTGCATTTTGTGTCTGTTAAGAGGCACAAAGACACTCTTTATGTATATGCCCCCATAACTGCCGTTTTAGCTGAGTGGGAGCTCTGGGCATTAACTGTAACAGCTCCATGTTGCAAGCACCAATCCGTTTAGTTTTTTGTCTATAGACAATACTCACAAAGGTATAACAATCAATATTAACTTAAAAATTCCCCAGAGTTCTCCTTTAAATACGTTTTTAGTACATTCATGGATCTTTAGAGAGGAAATTTCATTGCTGGCTATGCATGTCTCACTGAGCCATCAGATTTCAACAAAAGTATCTTAATTTGTGTTCCCTAGATGAACGGAGGTCTTACGGGTGTGGAATGGCATGAGGGTGAGTAATAAATAACATTATTTAAATTTTTGGGTGAACTAACCCTTTTAGTGTTATATTCCACAAGTATCGATCACAAAATATAAAAAAAAAAAACTTGTTTGATTGATTATTTGAAAGTTTTTCAAGGTACACAATTAGATGCTGCATCCGATTATGCCTAAACTTCCATACTATATAGCACAAAAGAAGTATGTCCGAATTTAGTATTTGTAAAACAGTAGGCGAAAAGTACACAAATGGCCAACTACTTCCGGCGAGATTCTGAAGTGCGACACTTTACAATCTCATGAGGCCACGGGAGAGGATTTGTGAATGAAAGTGAAGTGACGTAACTGACACTGTAGGTCACATGACCATGACAATATTACGGATATAGTACTTCCGAATTCCATTCATACTACACACATTCATACTATATAGAGCATACTTTTTTAATGGTTGTGAAGTAAGTTTCAAACCAATTTTAGTAGGTGCTCTACTATATATTTGTACGCAGCAAGGGAATAAAGCTTCTTAACGCTACGATTCTGGTGTACCCAGCATGCACCGGAGCATGAATAATTAATAAGGCTGCATGTTTTCACTGTTTATTAGCTTTATTTACTCTGTTGTTATTGATTTTGTTTAGTAACTTGTTTTGTGATGTCTGGAATTCATTTTCTAGATAGCTAAAAACTAAAATGACATGTTAAAGGTAGGGCTGCGTATCGATTCAGATTCGCAAGCTCTCAAATCGATTCGATTTCGATTCTCGATTCAATTTCGATTCAACTCAATGAATATAGATTTAATTCAAATAGCCTACTATATTTATAAAAAAAAGTATAAAACAAGTTTACAAGTGGGTGATTAAAAAGAAATTAAGAGCCACAAACCTGTATATTAAACTTTTTATTTTAGGTACACTTGGGTAGGCCTACATTAAAACAGAACCCATCTCTATATTTCAAATGCATACAATTATGTTAAATACAATACAATTTTGTTTTTATGGATATTTTGATACACTTATTCGAAAACATAAAAAGGATATTGGATGATTTTCAGCAATTTTCAGTAAAGGACAAGCATTTCTTGCGATTTAGCCGACCGTCATTCAGACTCTGTCCGTTTTTATGGAGGCTTTTTCCTCCAGGGGCATCTGAGCTTTGATTCATGCCCCGGATGATGCATTATATTTCGTATTTGCGTGCCTTCCTTAGATGCGATTGCCATTCGATTTTATCTTAACGACAAGCATATATGTGATACCGGGCAGGATCGACTGGAAACCCCCGAAAAAAACAAAAAACAAAAATCGATTCTTGGCCTTGAGAATCGATTTTGAATCAACCACATTTTATAAAACGATTAATCGAAAAATCTATTTTTTTGCCCAGCCCTAGTTAAAGGTGCAGTTTAGCGGCATCTAGTGGTGAGGTTGAGAATTGCAACCGCCCTCCGCTCATCCCTCCCTTTCGAATCACATAGAGAAGCTACAGTGGCCGACACAGGACAAAGATGTTGTCTGAGACAGCAGAGAGTAGCTAGCGCTCTGTAGAGCAGTTTGTCCGTTTAGGGCTACTGTAGAAACATGGCGGCGCAAAATGGCTACTTCACTGTAAGGGGACCCGCGGTGTATGTAGATTGAAATGGCTCATTCTAAGGTAATAAAAACATAACGGTTCATTAAGTAAGGTCTTTATACACCACTGAAACATAGTTATGTATATTAAATTGCATTTCTGTCAATAGATCCTCCTGAATATTACACACTGGACTTTTAACTGTTACCATTACCAGTGTTGGGGAAAGTTACTTTAAAAAGTAATGCATTACATTTACATTTATGCATTTGGCAGATGCTTTTATCCAAAGCGACTTACAGTGCCCTTATTACAGGGACAATCCCCCTGGAGAAACATGGAGTAAAGTGCCTTGCTCAAGGACGCACTGGTGGTGACCACTGGGATTGAACCAGCAACCTTCTGCATATCAGTTCCATGGTTTAACCCACTGGACCATCTCACTGGACCATCTCACTGGACCATCTCTGGACCATCTCACCATCTCACCATCTCAATATTGCGTTACTCCCTAAAAAAGTAACTAATCGCGTTACTTTTAATGGAAAGTAGTGTTACATTACTTTTGCGTTACATTTCCTCATCTAAGCTGGGCATGCTTGTTTGTTTTTTGGCAAATTTAAAGGCCCTTTCACACCAAAAGTGAAACGAATAAGCCTCAGGATGCTGGAAATGTATAGTACAGTAGAGGGCGCAGCTCAAACAAACCTTTCAGCTCTGCTACTGAAGAAAGTTCAACACTCTTCAGCAATAAAACAAAACATTTAAACACAAATGCGATGTTTATCTAAAATCATTTTTGCCTATTGTTTAATGAGAGGTGTCAGTTAATACCTGGGAAAACAAAATAACTTGCGTTACATATTTGAACAAGTAACTCAGATATGTTGTTGTAAATTTAAAAGTAATGCATAACTTTACTAGTTACTTGAAAAAAGTAATCTGATTACATAATTCAATATGTTTTGTATGTTAAATGGGGTCTCTGTGTGCCCTCCTTTTTTGACTATAATAAAGTTTCCAACCATGGATTAGACATATGTTATCATTCCCTCACATCATTGAGCTGTTTGAAATGTATATTAATGGAAAGTCTGCCATGTGCAACTATTCCTAAGCGAGTTAAACCTACGGGTGTAACACAAATATTTAAAACATAGGACAGGTGCAGTGCTTTAGGCTATTCCTACAAACTACAAAACTAGAGTAACACTATTTAAAGTTGAATCTGGAATCTCCTAGTTATCATCCTCACAGTTTAAATCCTCAACACATGAACCTGAAGCAGCGCCTTTCAGAGATCCAGCAGAAGTTATAGTCCGTCAGGGCTGAGCGCCAAAGCTGACACACAGTTTGTGTCTCTAGTTATAAACTCACAGGCAGCTCCTGTAACTCCTGGGGATTTTAGTGAAGACTTCAAACAAGCTTTCTGTCTTTCTTCCCAGAAATCGCAATCCTCTTGGCACCATAATCTTTCTTCAGGTCTCCGGTGTGTGTATAAGTGTGTGTTTGTGTATATGTGGCTTTCTCTATTGCTCTTATGAGTGACTATAAACACATGCTCGCACATGTGAGTGCAGTGGTGTTGATGTTGTGCTGATTTGCTTCAGTATTGTTTTCGCATATTCTGTAGCGCATTAAGGCTGTGGAGGATCAGAAATGGTAATTTTTCATATGTGTTGGTTAATTAACCTTCAAGGCATAAATAATCACTAACAAACTGCCTTCTCTTTTTCCTCTTTTAATGCATTTTCTTATCACATTCTTGCAGCCTGATCGCTACGCTTAAACCCCTCAAATCGCCTCCTCCATCCTCTCAGCTCTGAGTGCTATAAAGGTAATAATTTTGGAATAAATTACCATGTAATACTTTCATAACCCATAATGCCTTGTATGGAGCCCATGCCAACATATGTCAACACATTAATTTAATCCTTGCGGACACATATAGACTTTTCATTGACTTTATAAAAACTAAATGTAGTTAATTAAAACTGTTATTTAATAGCCCTTTGAGATATAAATTCTGGCATTTAGTCTCTTTATGAACCATTTTTCCTTTTTAACACGGCCCCAAGAGGAGTTTTTCTGTTTTAGACAACTTCAAGGGGCATTCTGCTGTAATTTTGTTGTCCAAAAATGATCTAGGTTAGAAACACATTCAAGTTACACACTAAGTAGATAAGTAAAAAAAAAAAAATAACACATCAAAATGACACTGAAACGAATCTTCTAATTTTCATCTATCTATCCTTCTTTCTCACAAACCAATAACTCCTTAATGAACTAGCTGGTTAATGTGTAAATTGGATCCTACCTGTCCTGTAGGTGACCTGTTTGGTGTGCATAGAGAAGGTCCCCAACACCACACCCATCTTCAACAGAGTCCTGCACTTTTTTCACTTTCCTCACTTTAGATCTTGGTTTGAAAAAAATCACTATTCCCTGTTTTTGTATTTTATCTCCCGATCTTTCAACCCTCTTTTGCTCTCAGGGTTGTTGGTTACTTAGCTTTCGCTGTCTCTGACTTTCCTCCGCGTTTTGTCTGTCTATCATGCAGACTCTGAAGGCTGCTCATCATTTCCTGAGCTTTTATTGGGGGCTGAGAGAGGCATGGAAAGAGAGAGAGAGGGAGAGGGTGAGAGATGGTGAGTGGTTCATATAGGAATAGTGGAGAATGGGGGAGTGATAAAACTGAGTAGTTAATAGGTCCTTTCAGCTGTGTGTAAGAACAGGCTCGTGGGTGCAGATATCTTGAATATCAGGTATCTTTGTCCAGCAGGCATGAAAAGATAATTCTCTTCAGTCAGAGATTTTAAAAGTGAAGTGTGCAATTTCTGTGGCACCGGCATCATCAACCAAAATTGTAAAAATAAGGACTGTTTTCCAAACAGGTTTCCTAAACACTCCTTGTCTCTATTGGTCAGTCAAACAGATTGCCACAGCCCAAATTCACACCATTGGTTGAGCCAGTGCTGCTGTGGTCAGACTGGTCCGGATGCTCAAACAAAGCTTGTTTTGATAGTGCCACAAAGCCATAGTGTTCACACTTTTTGGGAAGATCAGCCAAATAGTTAGTTGACTTGTATATTAAAGGTGCAATAGGTGATTTTCTACAGACATTTTTTTTGTTATGCTGGTTGAAATTCTCCTCATATCCTGATAGCAATCATGGTCTAAATGTTTTTGTATAAATATATATTGTCTGTGGAAATACACTGTAAACCCTAATGCTGCGTTCACACCGAACGCGAATAGAGCGTCTGGCGTGAGAGGTTTCCATGTTAAGTCAATGGAAAGGTGCGATGACGCGAGTCTGGAGGTCCTGCGGCGCGATAGACGCGTTTGGCGATGACGCAAATTGGACGCAAATTGAGCGTCTTGCGCGATATGCGCGTTATACGCGAGTGGTGCTTTTTGTGCATTCATGCGTTTGAAGCGAATTTGCGTCTGACGCCCGAGTTGAAAAATCTGAACTTTGGTGTCAATTCACGCCGCGTTAACCAATCAGGAGCCAGTTTGCTTGGTAAAGTGACGTGATGAGAAACCCTGCATAATTTAAAAATACTACTATTGTGTCACAAAATGTAGTTTCAGACTTTTTCAGGTGAGAATGTAGTTGTTTAAAGCTCAAATCTGTGGTTTATTTATAAAGAGAGTGCCTATTTAAAAAAAAATCATCTTGTGTTTTTGGAGTTGTGAGATCCAGGCGATCACCGGGCACTCAGCGCTCATTAACCCCGGCGAGAGCAGCCTTTCCTCGGCTAGTCCTTCTGACGTTTGCCGCTGGCTCTGATGTCCTGTAGTGGTTCGTCTTGTGTGGATCTAACGGGCGATCTTTGGTGTCATGAATCTATAATTTCGTTTTGACTGAGGGCAAAGAGAAGTTTCATAACTTTATTTTTTAAGTATATCTACATGCAGTGAAGATAATGTAGGAGTTGCCTGGACCACATTTGTGTGGCTATTAATGTTAATATATATTTTTAATGAAAATGAAAAGAGGCAGAGTGGTGTTTTATGACATATTTCTCCTGAAGCGCATTGAACACATGTCTATTTCGCTTCAAATGCACAATTTGTACGCGCGTCCAATTCACTGTGGGCGCGCGAATGGATTCAAAATGTTCAAGCATCCAACTAGATGCAGTAGACGCGATTTTGACGCTCTATTCGCGTTCGGTGTGAATGCAGCATAACGCTCAAAATAATTAATTGGTTTGAGTTGGGCAAACTTAATGTAGTTCAATTGAATTAACTTTTATGAATTTTCAGAACTTTCTTTTTCTTTTAAGTTCACAAAACTGACACATTTTAAGTAATCTGAATCGTTTCATTGTTTTGAGTTTTATGAACTTGTTTCCCAGCATGCTTTGCCATGGCACTCGAATGGGAGAAATGGTAACGGTTCATTTTGTAAGGTTTTTATACACCACTGAAAACATAGTTACGTATATTACATTGCATTTCTGTCAATAGATCCTCGTAAATACTACAGACTTTAAACTTTGAATTTCTTAACTTAAAATTTTTGATGTTTAACTGTTTACCTCAAAAGTTCAACTTATTCAGTTTTGCAGTGTAGGACCATAAAATGTTTGTTTAAACATTGCATTCAGTCCGAAAAAAATGATAACGTGTTCCCTGTCAGTCAATGGGTGTTTGCATACCACTGTGCAGCCTGTTCATGCAGACATCATGCATCATCAGCGTGTTCACGCACTCTGTGCAGGCAGAGCGAGAATGGCAGGCAAACAGTTGTTTCGTTATTTTAGTATCGTACTCACTGTACTGTAAAGTCTTGTGAATGACACATGATAGAATCCAATAATGTTGTCTCTGGTTCATGTGTTTTGGAGGAGGCGTGGCTTTGGACAGCGATTTGCAGGGAGGACGGGATCATATGCTGTCAATGCTAGAAGGCTAAAGTTAGCATTTTCCAGATAAAAGTATTTTACCATTGAAAAAATAACTTTTTTCCCTTCATGGCATTTATAATAGGTTAAAAATAGAAATTGTAATATTATTCATACATGATAAAATGTCTGTGGTTTGGTAGGTAAGACTATACAGCTCTTTAAGACACATACAGTGAAACATACAATTATCTCTTGAAAAGAGAATGCTTTAAATCTCTAATGGAGATTTTAACATTAGACCATTCTTATTATTTGCTTTATTACTCGTTAGGGTGACTTAATGTTTTTGTTACTTGGTGTTACTTTTTTAATTATGCATTTATTATGACTTATAGTACAGCAGTCCTATTAAGATAATGTAATGGTTGGATATACAGTACAATACCAATCAAAAGTTTGGATTTTTAATGTTTTTCAAAGATGCTGATTTGGTGCTCAGGAAACATTTATCATCATTTGTATCAATGTTAAACAGTTGTGCTGCTTATTATTTTTGTGGAAACCATGACTCCCTTGCTTAAAAGGATTAATTTCTTTCAAAAAACTAAGAAATTACTGACCCCAAATCTTTAAGCGCTAGCATTGTTTGTTGAATAAAATATCTAATATTATTTATTATTGCATTGTTTTGCATTTTTTCACTTCCATACTGGATTTTGAAAATATAAATTTGATTTGCACCATTGGATTTCTTACTCGGATACACGGTTTATTCAGTGGTCAGAGTATCACAGTGTGAGGATTAAAATAATCACTTTAACTGAAGCGCTCTCTCGCTCGCTCTCTAGAACATGCTGGACTCTTATCTATCTGGGCCACTTAAAAATTGACATCTTTTAGTTCAGCACTCCATATTGACTCGTTCACACGTAGAGGGAAAAGACCAGAGATTCAATTACACTCCGCAATAGAAATACACGCATTCAGGCTATTAAAAAGAGAGATTTAAGAGCATCAAATCCTTGATCTGGAAAAACCACGGGATAAAGAGCAAGCAGGACTAAAGCATGTGTTCAAGAGGGGGAACGAAAACAGAAAAAGAGCTTAGATGAGGATAGAAAGAACAGGGATGATGTGAGGATGACGAGGAATTGTGAGGACGAGGCTTTGCACCCATGGTCTTTTCACAAATCTCTCTTCTCTGTCATTCCTCTTTACATGCAGAGGAAAATGGGTGACAGCTGGATAGAAGCAGAAAGGAAATAGGAAATAAAAGACAAAGGAAATAGAGGGAGATGTTGATGGGAACGTGAAGGTGAACTATTTCTTTTAAGTCAAAAGCTGAAACATTTTTCAGCATTGTGCTTGCACATGATTCTGTGTCCTTTCATCTGCCCATCCCTTTCTTCTCCACCTCCTTAATCTTCTACCCCATCATCCCCATTTCCACCCGGCCTGCTTGTCTGCTTCTGATGTCAGGGGAAACTGCTGGTGCAGTGGAGGATCTGGGGCAGGTGAGGTTAGGACACGGGATTGATCTTTGTGTTCTCAATATCAGTTCAATATCAGATACTGTTTTGAAAGAGAAATCACAAAGGAGATCCCTTTCATTTTTCTCAACCGTTTCTCTTAGACAGCTGGGAGATTAAATGGCAAACAAATTGAGACCTTTTCTTTAAGTCAGAATGAAACTGCGCTAACAACTCATTTTACTTCTGCAATGACAGCAGCTGAAAAGAAGAAGAAGGAAAAAAAAGGAAAACATTTCAGAGACGGAGCCAGTCATTACATTTGATGAAAAAGAAATTATGATGAAAAACGGTTCGAGATTAAGAGGAAACTGTGGATTTACCAAACAGAAAGGCTGTAGTCAAACTGTGGTATAAACGAAACGCTATTGGCTGTTTCAAAAAAGGGGAGGAGCTGCTTACAGCTGGAGGCGTTTCAACATATTGAATAATGCTGTGCATTTCAAGGCACTTCAGTGGGCCTTTAATATTAATATCGACATTAATGATATCTGCAAATACATTATGTTGGTTCTGTTCTGTTTAGCCTAAGGGGGGTTAATGCTGTTCTCCCTGCTCTTATCCATGCTAGGCTGTGTGGATGCGCAGAGAGTTCTTGCCCAGAACAGAACCATACCGCCAATCCAAACTGTATGCTAATAGTCAATCAATCATCTTTGACAATAGTGGTTCTGACAGAACAACAAATTGCATGTGAAAATCGTATTTTTATGCCAAACATGTTATGCCTTCATTCAGTTTTGACACTCATTGTTGTCTTCTGAATCATGAAACACATTTATTCAGGTGTATACAAACTTTTCATTGGTATATGAAAGTGTGATTAAAAATATATTTTTGGTAACGATGGAACGATAGAACAACAACAAAAATATTTAGTAAAATGAAACCAGTGCTGTTCGCGTTACTTTTATAGCACTATACTCTTTCTGTTTGTGAATTGTCTCATTTGTTTCTATGTGTATTCCTCCTAAGGATTAGATTAAACATCTGAGCCAAAATCGATAATTAAACAAAACAAGCTTTGAAAGAGCAACCATTTAGGCTACTTGCAGTCGAATTTTCCTCTGGGTATATATATATATATATATATATATATATATATATATATATATATAACAGATACTCTACTCTGTATTGTAATACTAACAAGAAAGAAAGAAATGGAAAAAGGACCATACCAGCTTAATACTATTGTCTGAGGTTATTTGCCTCATTATATGATATTTTCAAAGCCAATGTATCAGTTGCTCGACAGCGGCAGCTGCAGCTCACAGTATGCGAGTTACTGCCTGGGGTAGATCATCAGCCCATGCCCCCTCATATACCCACAGTTCACAGTCAGCTTCTGCTCCAGGCCTGCTGTCGACTGTGTGTAAACACAGTCCCTCGTGAACACGTGAAGACTGCAGTATGATTAGTGAGGGTGCTACGATTAAGATTACAAATGCTACAAATAGCCTACATGGCAGGTTTATGCCATGGAAAAAGAACTGGCTTGAATATTCAGTTGTATAGTGCCTAAACTGTGTATTTCAGTTTTCTAACGTGTAGTCATTTTCTTTATGAATAGCTGTTACACATGTTTTTGCCTTAGGCAATTTGTTTAGCCTGTTGGCTGCAGATGTATTTTCCTTTTGTCATATCTAATTTTATCAGCCACCCTCAGAATGCTTACAGAGGCATTAAATCATCTTAGTATAGTTTTTTCCTCTTACTCTTCCTCCTTTATTGTTGGATATATGCTGCCCTCTTGTGGTTTCTGATGGGACCAAACAAAAGCTGTCAGACATTAATGAGTAAAGCTACACTTTGTAACCTTTGGCCCACTATCGTTTGAAGCATAAAACTAAAAATGACCTACATTGGAGGAACATTGCTTTTGTTATTAGGTAAGTTGTGTTCCTGCTCTTCTATTTTGCACTGGTGAATCTGTTGTCTTTATGCATAAACACTGTTTTGGTGGTAGGGTACAATGGGGCTAAAGGGACACCTTAAGACAGGGGTTTTCAAACTGGTCCTCCAGAAGGTTCTAAGGGGTCCCCAGAAAATTTCAGAGAATAAAAAGACAAAGCAAAAATGGATAAAGTCTACTGAACATCCTAACGGTTTCATTTCTAAATGTTTCTCTCCTTTCTTGCCGTATACATTCCAGAATTGTATATGTTTGCTTTGTATCTTTCTAGTTTGTTTCTCACTATAGTCCCCTTTATCTTGCTCACTGGGGTTGTAAGGCCGTATTCTTAACGCAGTACGTAAACTGCTTACATACATTTATTGAGAAAGTTTCATATACAAATAATTTTTAATTGAAAATATTCTTCTTCAGGTTTATACATCCAACATTAAGTATAACTAAGTTAAGTTTGGAAACAATATGTTGTATTTATAATGTCACACTTACTATTTATCTAAGTTTAAATGTTTTTTCATACATAAAAATATATAGATGGACTTTAGGAAGGGGGTCCCTCATAAAAGGTTCATCATATTTGGGGGTCCTTGGCATCATAAAGTTTGAAAACCCCTGCCTTAAGAAACAGGTGCTTTTCATTACTCCAACAGTGTATGATAAATCATAAAAGTAATATAAATCATAAAAGTGGTTTATTTTGTTTAAAAATCTTATAAATGTATGGGGTGGCACACACACACACACACACACACACACACACACACACACACACACACACACACACACACACACACACACACACACACACACACACACACACACACACACATTACGCTCATCCGGATTTGAACAACAATATTGATACAAATTTAGCTAAAATAATGTTTTTAATAATGTCTGTTAATATTTGTTATAAAAAAATCACTTTAGCAAAGTTATAACTATTTCCTCTTTATTTTAATAAATAAAATAATTCATTTTTGTTCAATAAAAATGCTTTCATTAAAACGTTTTAATTAAAAAAAAAACAAAAAAAACAAAAAACAAAATCATTTTAAAAAGTAAAGATTCTGAAAGCATTGAAGGAGATCCCATAATAATTTAATATAGATTTACAGTAGTAACAATAAATGCCATTTTAATTAATATCATATTTTAAAATATGATTGTTTCATTAATATGATGATTATGTCTAAAGTGAACACCCAACTTAATTATATGATTTATAATCTGAATCTAACCATGTCATGTCAACAAAAGGAAAAGTCAGCTAACTATTTATTATCATGTTAAATATTGTGTTTTTAACCCCAAAAGCACCAAATACCATACTTTTACATATTTGTCCGTTATTGAAAAACTGTTGCTTTAATTACCTTGAACAAAACTGAAATGAAAATGAAAATCATTAAGAAGAACGATTTTGTTTTCAATAGTTATAGCGGTTCTTATTTGCTATTTAAACTACAACATCAAATTTTAGATCAAATTAGTGCAGAATGAACACATTTCCATCTTGAAAAGCGGATGTTTTGGAAAGTGCTGAGGTAAGTTTTTGTGCCATCTAGTGGTTTAGAGGAAAATAAAATCAAAGGGGTATTTTACCCCGTGGAGCCTTTAGCCCTGTTGTACCCTATGCAAACCAAACTTATTTCTGAAAATCCAAGGCCTGGGGCCAGTTGCATAAACTAAGCCATTATGTTAAGACAGTGTCTTAAGATCTAGTATGTGCCACAAGCAGTTAGGCAAGTGGCATACAGTCTTACTTTTCGTATCAAATTAGGCCAGTCTATGTTTTTATGTAACTGATTTAAAAAAGTTATGAACAGTCTTAAAGAAAAAAATGTATGTCTAACTTGTAAGACTAGTCTTAACGGTTTATGCAACCGGCCCCTGGTTTCACAGACAAGGGTTTATATAGCTTAAGCCAGGATTAGGCCTTAGTTCAATTAGGACATTTAAGCAACATTCATAAACATTCCTTAGAAAAAAACATTACTGGTGTGTATCTTGAGACAAAACAGTGGCACTGACTTAATTTAAGATATGTCAGTACAACTTGCTTTCAGTTAAACAGTTCAAACATGCATTTTAGTCTTGGACTAGGCTTAAGCCTTCTCTGTGAAACCATGGGCAAGTGTTTTACTATGGGCACTATTCAACGCTATCTCACGACCAATTCATACTTATTTGTACGAAGTGGCTGATTCGATTATTTGCTTAATAATGATTTGTCTATACTGCAGTGATGGGTGGGTTTAGGGGCGGGGTTTGAGGTTAATGTTCCAGGCAAGCCGTGACAAGTGTTTTTCCAACCTTCTACCCTTGAAAGTGCACTGGAATGGCAGTCAAACCCGTGACTTCCCACCTGTGCACATGTACTAGATCGGCGATGTACTCCCAGTTACGCATTCTAATGTCACATAGCCCGCGAAACAACAAAGGCAGCCCCTACGGATGCGATGTTTATGAAAGTCGTACATGAATAACGTAAAATAAAAGGTATAACAGCTTCTCTTGCTTTATGAGCCGTTTTTTTCTCCTCCGTTTCCCTCAAATAAGCAAGGCGTAAGCACCTTTGGCGATAGAAATGATTGTAAATGAGCATAAGCCCCGTGCGGTCCGCCATGGTTTGTTTACATCTAGCTACCACAATTCCTTGCGCTCAGGCAGATTTGGCGTGACTTTGCCTGGAACGCTATAAAGTCGTGAGTCATGGTTTGAAGTCGTAACTTACAGGCTCAAAAAACCTGCCTGGAACGCAGCATTAGTCATTCGTACAAAATTAAACGAATTGACCAACTCGTCAAATTCGTACGAATTGCCGTGAGATCGGGTTGGCACTTTTATGTTCTTTTTTGGCCAGAAAACTCGTTTTAGTTTGAGGTTCATTTGTTAGGACACCTTCCACTGCAAATTAGTAGCCTTTATTTATGGATATGACGATGGATGAATTGATGTAACTATGCATTTTCCAGCAAAAACCGCCATTTGTTAGCCTGGTCTTACCAGACTCTCATACATTTCATTTGTATAGAGAGTCTGGCCACTCTCCATTGACAAGCGTTTAATTCCTTGAAGGCGGGTACGCTGTTGAAGTTTAAAGGGGTCATAGAATGGTACATGTACTTTTACAAGTTGATTATACGGAAATGTGTGTTGGCAGTGCCTGTACACAACCATCCTATATTGATAAAAATACATCCAGTGTTTTTTTTTAATCTCCTTATATATTTTCCCCTGTCTCAAATCGAGCCGTCCGACCGTGTGACGTTACACGGTGTACGCCCCTCCTAAGATTGTTGATTGACAGCAGCGTTTCAACACAGACCCACCCTGAGCGAGCTGTCATCAGTCCGCCATTGTTGATACTCTGGAGCAGAATGGCGTCTAAGCGATTGTGGTGTTGTGTTGTTGGGTGTAATAACAAACACAGCAGTCATTTTGATGTTCCTAAATCCGAACTGCTGAAGACCCAGTGGCTGCAGTGCTGAGTTTTGTTTTAGAAGGGAATATTCCCCCCGATCAACGTCAATGTTTGCGCAATCATTTCTCATCAGACTGCTTTATATACGAGCGTCAGTATAAAGCAGGTTTTGCTAATAAGCTGCTCTTGAAAAAAGGATCGTGTTCCTGCTGCACCTCAGGAAGATCGAAGATGTGAGTGTAACGTTTTATTAACCTTTATATTAATCTTTGCAAATCGCTTGCACGCTTCACGATGAATGAGGCTAAAGTTTACAGGGTAAGTTACATTACAGCATGCTTTCTGTTTATGACGTTCTCATAATCCCACGTTTATAATGAACAACGCGTTATGTTTGTTATTACAAACTGTGTACTCGGGTGATAAAGTTAACGTGGTAACACTACACTAAGCTTACTTTTGTACATGGTTTATAACGGTGTCTGTTACTGATTAAGAAGTAATGTAAAAAAAAAAAATCTTATAACATAACATCAATCTGTCAATGAACTAACACATCAGTAAACACATAGCAACTACGCTACTCTGCCAGTACAAAGATAGATCAAAGTGACATGACGTTAACCAACCATTCAGAAATGTCCTGTTCGAACTTCGATGGGTTCGTCATCTGTTCCTGGTCCGACTCCGGTTCAAAATGATAAGGTTGCTTAGATGTGTCCTCAGAGACTCCCGTTGCCATTATTTCTCGAAAATATACCCTCAAATGTTGTCAAGGCAACACTCCACGTGTGTTGTGGTGTTGTGTCGGGTCGAACCGAACGCCCCACAGAGCAGAGGGGGCGGGGTGAGCAAAGCTCATTATCATTTAAAGTCACATACACTAAAATGACTTGCTAAAAACTGAGCTGGTTTTGACCAGGTAAATTGAGTGTTTTCTTACAATACTAATGAGAATTTTTAATTAAAGTATATTACAAACTTTTCATTTAGACACTAAAGAATCATATTAACTTGCACAAAAATGTCATTCTATGACCCCTTTAAAACTATTGGATCTGCCATAACCAATCGCTAACGCTTGGTCGTGATGCCGTATGTCATGCGCCGTTCGCCTCTGTTTCTCACATGGAAGTCCGTAAAAGTAAATGTGCACCCACCTCATTGATAAAACCAAAAACTTGTGCATTCGGATTGTGATTTATTCACAGTGGAGGGGAGAGTTTTGTGATCGGGAACACGCTGCTCACGTGGTCCGTAACATGATTGTAAGCTGTAAATAAAATGTCATATGCTTGGTATGATGTGAATAAATGCTGCCGTAAATAACGGCCCAATTCAAATGTTTATGTGCTTTTCTTCTTTTTATTTTTTGAGCAGTGATGAAATATATCTCTTGTAAATACTTGCCAGCATTTAAAGAAATGCAAGTCTAGAAATGTATTCAAATTACAGCGAAGCGCAACCGCACGGTGCTCTGCCGTGGTCAAAAAGGAAATAAACAGTGAATTTTGAAGTGATATATTCCTGAAAACTCAGATGTGGATTCGGACAGCAATTAAATTACCACACAACCTTGGTGTTTGTCAAAAGCAGTAGGTAATTCGGCCGGGGATTTTTACGCGGGTGGTGGGAGACGGACGGCAATAAAATGACTGACTAGCCCCTGTAAATGATGACAATACCTTCTGACCGCACGAGAAACAATTACCGCCCGAATAGGGCTTCAGCCAACTCCTTCACCACTAACGGAGCGAGCTGGAAAATCTAACTTTTCCCGGGACACAACATCATGGCCACCAACAAAACTCAGCAATGATTGTTCTTGCTCCGGCTTTAACTTATGGATATTCGGCAGCGTTGCCACAACGGAATGAATGGCTTCGCCTGCATCTTTCTCCGCCGCCATTACTAAGCTACAACTCAAACTAGCGCACGACATCAACATCATCGTTCTCAGCCACTCCCTCTGTTCGCGGATTGGACTGGTAAAAATTTGTTCGTAGAAAACCTAAAAATATACCGCAGTCCCAGAAGGTGGACTGAAGGAAAATGAAAATTGAGTGGAAGTACGTAGGAGGCCGGAGCCAGGCTAGCCCTTTGTCCTGACAGCTCTAAAATATAAATAATAATTAAAGGCTTGCTTTTTATGGGGGGAGGGGGCAAAAAATATTGCATGGTTTAGCTCAATGTGCAACTCAAAAAGTGCCTGATTTGTTGTTCTTTTCACAATGCGTTTTCATCCAATCAATGACACTGACAGCGCAAATATGTATGAATACCCAGGTTTAATTGTTAACACCTGGTAAATTCTGAGCAGTAGAAACATGAAGGAAGATAACACAGCATTCTGTTTACCGGTATTTAGAATGACATCGTTATAGGCTACTTCAAGCGTGAAAATCCCTTCTGAGTGCAAGTAAACAAAAGTGCATTTCACACTTGAAAAACTTAACTCAGGGTTATTCTAAACAGTCATGAATAATACAAAAAAATGATGTGCACTGATAAATCATTTATGATAAATACTGCAATGGATGGTCAATCTTTGGTTACCATCGTTTTCCACGAACCAGAAGGGGGCAGCATTTTACACATAATCTCCCATCAAACCTCTGTGATGTCAGGCTGTGATGCTGTGCGGCTGTAAGCAACTTTTATTCACAACTGTGCATAGTGATATAAAATAAATCAACTAATCTCGATAACTAAATTCCTCTCTGTCCAGTACAATGATCAATCCTAATAATCCAAGAGCTTGATGTCAGATGTCTCTATTGTCTACCGTATTTATTTAGGTATTTTTGGAAATTTATGTGAACATAACTAAATAACTATATTGTTAGAAAAGATGAGTTTATAAAATATACTTAGAGATTAAATTAAATTGCATATATAGAGGAAGAACATCAATGTCTTTCAGTGCCTGCCTAAAAATACCACACGCCACGTTTATCTCCTTGGAAACCATCTGCGCAACCTTAACAGATGATATATGAAATCTCAAATGAGCTTTGCTTAAAATAAATATGTGCTTATAATCAAAATGATGCACAGAATTGTTTTGATGCAGTATAGGCGCCATATTCATTAAATGCGCCGGTTTAGTTTGGTCCAGCATGTTCTGTCTCCATTTAACGACCTCCTCCAAAAACCCTTTAAAGTTCATTATACTAAGCATAATGCTTCCCTCTAGTCGGTGGCAGGCTCTGTTAGAAGTCGCATATCCACCTAGAGCATCGCCCACTCTTCTCTCGTGCACGCTTCACCTCAGTTTCAGGAAAATCATAAAATAAAATGTAAAAAAATTACCCAGTTTCTGATGTACATACATCAAGAAAAGTCCACATACAAAGTCCTAGGACATTCACATTGACAATGATGAGGTGACAAAGCTACCAGAACAAAGTCATTAATTTTCAATACAACTTGGCATAATGATAATAATAATGCAGTCTATTGGTTTAAAGTTATTTACACTGATTGTAAGCTACTCGTTGCAAACAAACTGCAAATTGGGGACACTCTTTTACCAGAAGCACATGCTCTGTCATTCCCGAGGTTTTGCTAGAAAGCTTACTAGTGGTAGTAAAGTGCCAAGCAGGGACACTTATTCTGCATCCGCTCTGATAAAATGCACTGATCTTATATCTAAATGATTCGTAATGTTTGTTTCAGGGGCTCGTAAACTCTCAGTGAGCAAATCTGAGCCAACAACGATCGCCTCAGTAAGAGCCGTGCAACATCGACCCGACGCAAGGCCTCGTGCTGTGGGGGTCAGTGCGCATATGACAAGAGAGAAGGAAATGATGGATAGATGTAGAAACAGTAGAGAAAGAGGGAAAGAGAGAATGGGGGAAGTGTCATGAAAATGGAGGAATGATGGGTGAAGGAGGAGAGAGATGGAGAGCAAGAGTGCAAGAGATGGATAGGGATGCTGGGGATAAAAATAAACTGCGGGAGGAAGTAGATTACGTAAAACGGGACGAGTGATTTAAAAATTAAAGGTGGAGATGTGCACTGTCAGCTTCGATCTGCTGTTAGAGAGAGGGAGAGAGTGAGGGCCAGACAGAGAGAGATAACGTGAGATACCCTAAGTTAGAGTACCGTAGTAGACGTTTATGTTCACTCTGCAGGGGAGAGAAAGAACTGCTGCCAACCAGACAGAGTCTCTGTCTTCACTCCAGTGAGTTTAACATCTGGCCTCTGCAGACATCTGGAAAGGCAGCATTTTAACAGCTGTTTTTTAGTCTTTAGTCTCGGTGGAAACACAGTGAGACTACGGAGTCTCATATGAACATTCTTACTTTAGTAAAGGATGGATGTATGTGTGTTTGTAATGTGTGTTTGAACAAATTTTATGAAAAACTGAATGGTAGCTAACTTGTCCTTTTGGTGATGTCCTCAGCTGCCATTATTTTAAATTAAAGGGGTCATGAACCAGATTGTTTTTAAAAATTATTATTTTGCACTTACACAGGTATAACATTATGTCCCAATATTGTGTTGGTCCCCCTTTTGCTGCCAAAACAGCCCTAACCCATCGAGGCATGTTCTCCACTAGACCCCTGAAGGTGTGCTGTGGTATCTGGCACCAAGATGTTAGCAGCAGATCCTTTAAGTCCTGTAAGTTGCGAGGTGGGGCCTCCATGGATTGGACTTGTTTGTTCAGCACATCCCACCGATGCTCGATTGGATTGAGATCTGGGGAATTTGGAGGCCAAGTCAACACCTCAAACTCGTGCTCCTCAAACCATTACTGAACCATTTTTGCTTTGTGGAAGGGCACATTATCCTGTGAAAGAGGCCACCAGGCAATACTGTTTCCATGAAAGAGTGTACAGTACATGGTCTGCAACAAGGGGTGGTTCTAGGATTTTCATTTTAGGGGGGCTTAGCCCCCAGTGAGGGTATTTTAGGGTCCAAATTGCGCTATTAACTAGTAGCTTACATGCATATCCACAGTTTGGCTGTTTAGTAATAGGCCCTACTTATAAAGTAGCTAATACTTATAAAGCTCCCCCGAGAAAATGTTTATTTCTCTGATCTACATATGTGCATTTTAAGATGTTCTGAAGGCCAACAAATTAGATACAGTAGCTTGAAAACCATGTCAGTGGGCAGTAGATTATTTGTCTTTCTTATCTCCACATCTCTCTTTTTTTCTCTGTTTTTCTCTTGCCCTGTCTCTTCCCCTCCTAACACTGAGCTTTAACTGATATAGTTTTTCCATTTTCGTCAGAGAAGAAAGTAAATATGGTTTACATATTAACATACTGATATTTTTATGAATACTTTTCTTAGACGCATTAATTTACTGTTTATTAAAGTTTTAAGTTTATTAAATTAATTCACAAAATAAACACATTCATTACTAATCTTATGCCCAATACAGGCTGAAATAGCTGAGCTTTTTTATTTATTTACTGAAGGCTACAAATGGAATAATATTATTTTACAATATGTACACATTCATGATTAATCTTATGCCTAATCTGAAGAAAACGGTTTTGTTAATATTTCTTGTTTGTTAATTACATTATGAATCACATTGGCCTAATTTCAATTCAAATTGGCGAAATTAGACAAAAGTGTAGGCTATTCATTTGCCTGAATATTTTTGTCTTTGTTTAACATTTCTGACTTAAAGAAGCAGAGTCTTAGCTTACATTTCTCTCACTTGACGTCGAGTCGTGCTGCTAAAATTCGCGTTTAGCCTCAGCAGATTCTGTGTGAACATAAAGCCCGCCTACTCTGATTTGATTGGTTTTCTCAAATATTTTGACATTGACGAGCGATGACAGACCAATGAGGCTCAGATGAGGCTCAGATGAACGCAAACACCTCTGCTTCTGATGGGCGCTCTGCTCGACGCCGCTGCGGATTGAAGAACACGCTGATTAAAAGACGGGACGAAGCTGAAGCCTCCCGCCAGTTTCATATGCTTTAAAGGTTAATCACACATTTTTTAGGGGGCTGAAGCCCCCCTAAAAAGGGTCTAGAACCGCCCCTGTCTGCAACAATGCTTAGGTAGGTGGTACGTGTCAAAGTAACATCCACATGGATGGCAGGACCCAAGGTTTCCCAGCAGAACATTGCCCAAAGCATCACACTTCCTCTGCCGGTTTGCCTTCCCATAGTGCATCTTGGTGCCATGTGTTCCCCAGGTAAGCGACGCACACGCACCCGGCCATCCACGTGATGTAAAATAAAATGTGATGTAAAAGAAAACAAGTTTTGGAGATGCTCTGACCCAGTCTTCTATAGCCATCAAAATTTGGCCCTTGTCAAACTCACTCAAATCCTTACGCTTGCCCATTTTTCCTGCTTCTAACAAACTCTAAGGACAAATTGTTCACTTGCTGCCTAATATATCCCACCCACTATCCAAGCCAATCTCACGCCAATTTTTACATATTTTACAAGGTGGCTAAATCGTACGTATTTGACGAGTTGCCAAATTCGTATGAATTCGTACGAATGACCTACCTCAAACCCCGCCACTAAACCTACCCGTCACTGGGGTTGAGACAAAACGTACAAATTCGTATGAGTGAGGTCGTACAAATTCGTACGAATTAGCCACCTCGTAAAATACGTACGAATTGGCCGTGAGATCAGGTGCCATGATGAAGAGATAATCCGTGTCATTCACGTCCCCTGTCAGGGGTCATAATGTTATGCCTGATCGGTGTATAATGTTATTATGATTTTTGCATCAAAATGTTTTCATAATTTAGTTATAAATGGCTATTTTCCATCCAGATTTTGATTCCAGCGTCCAAGCGTCCAGATAAACTCATGTTGTGTGATTGACAGATTCAGCCATTATAAAGTAAACGTTCTTTGAAGTAAAAAACAAGGATTTAACTGTCATTACCGGTTTACAAATGAAATGTGTTACTCACAGTTTGCGGACAGTTGGCACAGCCTGATCTTTAAGCAAAAGTTTTTGGGCAAAGCCAGTTTCGTATTGCGACTTTGTCTCAAAACAGTCGCTGGTAAAATGTATGGTACAAACACGCAAGTCAGCACTGACGTGAAAAGAAAAAAAAAAGAAAATAATACTTTAATAATAGAATAATACTCTTCATCTGCCTGATCATGTATATATAAATCAGTCATGAAAATAAATGGTGCAGACTGACTGGTCCTTTACATGCAGTCTGTAAGCAATCACATCATTATCGCATGGCGCAAGCTGATTGGCCTCTGCTGATCCTGCAGCCAATGAGATTGCTTGTTCAACATTTTAATAGCCTGGTTCAGTGTTTACTGTAGGTTAATCAGAGATCCTCTGAAACCCTCCACCTCCCCCAGCTCCACCTGCCTAGAAATGCTATGGGATTTCTGAATGTCTGTTTGTGCAGCAACAGCCTATCCTCACAGCAGTGTGTCTATGTATCTATTGGCAGTAGAAAGTCCATATAGATTTGGTGAGGCAGAGCAAATAGAAATCTGACCCAACCAGGCCAGCAGCAAGTAATGTTTAGCCCTTGAAAGAAATTGAAAAAGGTGTGTTTGTAGCTAAATTTTTCTATTTGTGTGTTTGTTCCTGTGTGCAAAGGACAGAAAGGACGTCAAAAGAGAGAGGACGTACAGTAGGAAGAGAGCTGACTGCTATCTCTAGAGAGAGTTCAGTCCAGGTGTTTCTGAAACAAGTGCGTCCAAGTGTGTGCCAATGTGCGTGTGTGACCCTTGAAAAGCGCTGAATGCCTCTACCTCTGTGTCTCTGTGTGTGTTGTGTGTCTGCGCGGCTACCTCTGCCTGTTCAAGCTCACATTGACTCAAACACACCTCTGGGACGCTGCAGTCAGGTGGACACTGCTCTCCTACACATGCAGTGCTGTTCTGCTCTGGTCTCTCTTAGTTCCAGCTTATCTCTCCATTAAAAGTCAATTAAAGCGCCTCTGTTAAACAGCCTGGGTAACCATGGTTACATATGCATGCAAACCTGCATTTTGCCTGTGCAAAGCCTGCTGTCAGAAGCGTGAAACCAGGTTTTTAGTTATGTTTTATGAAACATGCTGCACCGAACGTTGAATGAACGTTGCTTGAGCAGCCTAAATAACAGAAACCTATATAAACTCTCTGGCACACTGCAGTTCTTCATTGTGAGAGAATTTGCATTAAAATGTACAATTATCCTGCTGAGATCAAACTATATATATATTTTTTTTTACATCAGTGTATTTTAGGTGCATACAAATGTCAAAGCTGCAATGTGTAATTTTCCTATGAAATATCACATTGTGTATTTATATTTGTGGTGCTTTTTCTTGGGCCTTTTGCAGTTGTAAAATTCTTATTTCTTTATTTAAAGGGGTCATGAATTGAAAAATCAACTTTCCCTTGAGCTTTTGATATATAAAATGTCAGCGTAATATAAGAATATCCTGTAAGTTTCAGAGCTGAAAACTTCCTTGTTAGTCAAAGAAAAGCTTTTATTGACAGCTTGCTCAGCAAACGATCGATCTGCGAATATGCTTACCTGTGACGTCAGAGTTCAGTGAAACGCCACCTTAACTGAAGAAGACGAATGCCTAATTCTGTAGCCCCGCCCACCGACTCGTGCATGTCATGACATGTTGTAGATAAATAACACAGGCCTATGTGGAGCTAAACCGGATCGAACTTCCAAGCAATAACGCTTATGGCATTTTTCAAACATGCCATCACGTTCCTTTGGATTCTAATATTAGCAATGCATGTTTGAACTTAATGTTTTCTGAAGATCCAGCTCATGTGGGGAAGAAATTGCATTTGTTCGCTTCATTTCACTGTGGATTCGTTTGTAAACAAGATACTGGATTTGCAGACAGGATGGGATTAAAAAACTGTGCTGTGCCTTCTGGTTCTGACAGGAATGATGCAACACAATTATGTGAGTAAAAAATTTGATAGTATTGCATTGTTACGTTTGATATCTACTGATTATGTAACATAACTTACCACGCTGTCACAGGCTGGAGTATCCTTTGTATTTGAGGTGTTGTTGGTTCATTGTGCAGCAATTTAAAAAAATACAGTCGCTGAAGTTTTGCTGATGCACGTAGTACTTGGCTTGTGGGTGCGCGCATAGTTATGTACGATTTGCGGTGATATCCACCGATCGGGGCGGCCAAGTAATAAAAAATAACATTCCAATTAATTGCGGGTGGATGAGAGATAAATCATTGTGTTTGTTTGACAAAGACATTTTGCGAGTCCTGTGGGCGAATCATTCCGGTTGCCGTTTCTCCACTTTGGAAGATTTCAAAACAATTCCTCAAGTGTAAGGGAGCCGAAGCTCATTATAATATGGAAAACTGTTATCCAATCATAGCAGTGGGCGCTTACTTCCAAGTCTTCAATGCGGCACGCCCATAAAAACAGCATTCCAGGAGCTAGGCTCAAAACCAGGGTAGAAGTAATAGCCTATTACTTATTCATTATGATGTTTTTAATGTAAAAACCACACAAACGTCATAAGTTGACCTCAGACAACAGTATAAAAATATAAAAAAGCCAGTCCATGACCCCTTTAATAGATTATTTTGATTCTGGGGTGGAATATTGGGGGTATAGCCAATATGCTGATGACAATATTAACATATGTTTTAATAATATCTGCATATTGGCTTGTCCACCCTAAAATGAAAATAATTCAGTCATAATGTACTCAACGCTGTCGTTTTCAAACCTGTAAGACTTTCTTTTGTTCTGGAGAACACCACAAATTTTGATACGCACAAAAAAGCACCATAAATATATATCCACATTGTGATTTATTCATATTTCACAGGGCATGTTTGAATGTGTGTGCAAGTGATTTGAGAGTGACGGATGTGGTGATGAAACGCTAAACTTCAGAAAGATTTTGAAAATAGCACAATTTGTGTGGGCTACTGGTCACTGTCTTACATTGCATGGAAAAAAGCAGCTGCATTATTTAAAACATCTACTTTCATGTTCCACAGTAGAAAATATCTGATACAGGGTTCAAAAGACACAACAGTGAATGGCCATCCTGATATATTCAGGTTAATTGGGACACTTTTTTCCACTGAGATGACTGGGAAAAAGTGACATTTAACCTGAATTCACCCTATAACTGGTTTAGACCGCACTGTATTTTTCCAGTGCACTGTTAAAGCCTATAAAGATCACACCAAGAATGATAACAATGAAAAGATAATGACAGCTAACTATATTAGCGTCCACACCAATGGACAATATCATTCTGTTTACTAAAAGAAAGCGCTGCAGTTTTGCCTTCTGCCGCTTTAAATGGTCTAGCTCTTTGAAGCAAGATGGATTCTGATTGGCTGTTAATGTTTTTATCATACATCAGCTTGAAAAAAAATCATTCTGAAAATGATTCCAACGATATAGTTTTTCTGTGACATTATCGTTACAGTTGAGGTGTGGACTCTTCTTTTAGAACAATTTTAGAACTGTATATTTATCATTTTCGTTATAGTTATTATGCTAAATACACAGATCAATGCAAGCACACAAGACCTGAGTTCAGTGTCCCACACACATACAGTATAAACACATGCTAATCCCGGCATATTCTTTTAAAGGTCATGAAAAGGCCTTTAGGATGTCAGAATATGTTTTAATAATTTCCCTCTCCCTCTCTCTGTTTCTGTTTCTTTATCTCTTTTTAATTACTTTTCTCTTCCTTTAGATAAAAGGAAATATGTTAGAGGTTGGGTCCTGCTGGCATTTCCTGTATTATTGCCGCAAGTTATTATGAACCTCAGACACACACGCACACACACATGAATTATCAACAGCTCAGCAGGAGCAGGAGGCCGAGGTGGAGGAGGAGGACGTGAACAGGCCTGAATACATTTTGAGATGTGAATGTTTCACATCTAATGTTACATTTACATAAGATGATGCCGAGGAACATTTGGCACCTCCACAGCTGCTTGAGCCAAAACGCAACAGAACAGTGGAGAAAATGCCGGAGCCCGAAAAGAGATTGAAATTCAGCGAGTGACAGAGAAGGAGATAGAAGAGACGGAGAAAATGTGCGAGGGAGGGAAAGAAAGAGTGTGGGGGAGAGTTAAATTGCATTGGCATTGTAGCTGTCAGACAGATGGTAACAAACTAGTCTCAAGTAAAGAGTTAGAAACCAGATGGAGAATGAAAAAAACTTTTTGGGCAAAATAGGAAATGTATCATATTAGTTCAATGGATAAAAAGCACCTTGACTCATGTACATTTTTTATCCAATTTCATAGACATTATCATTTACATGCGCTCATTATAAACCTCTCTTAACATCTCTAGCTTTAATACCTAGTTCTTGCATGAAACTCTAGATGATAAGTCCTTTACTAATTTGGCTGCACTCACATCATTATCTACATAGCGCAGCTGATTGGTTGATGTTGCATCAGTGGCCAATGAGCTGCGGTTCACCATTCAAATACTAGTTAGCTGTTAGCAGTCTGTAGCGCACTTTCAGAAACCCTCCACCTTCCCCAGCTCCACCTGTATAGATCTGCTATGGGGTTCATTCATGTATGTTACATGTGCAGCAGCAGCATGTCTTACATGCTCACAGCAATGCATGTGAATGTATTGGCAGTAGAAAATACTTGCTCTGTTTCAGCAGCGAATCAGATCAATTCTGCCAAGCCCAAATACATTAACATTGCCATAACCATTACCATGCCAATCTCTTCAAGAGTTGTCATGACAGAACTATTGTAAATCAGAAGCATGACCTGACATTTGGAATATTCTTATTGATTGTATCTTAAAGAGGTAATCTCTTTTGAGGTTATATCTTGAAAATGTAAACTAGTTCCCCGCCAGCGTTTAAAAAAAAAAGTTGCCAGGCTGTGCAAGCATTTTTCTTGATCATTTTCACAAAAAATGTCATGGCCACCAGTAGGGATGCCAAAAGTACTTTGGTACCAAGTTGGTACTGAAATTTTTGTATGAAAAATGTGATGATACCAGCATTTCCTACAGACTACCGGGTATATTCGGTATGTAATAATAGGCAGCTGCTTTCAGTCACTTCCGTGTTTAAGCACAGCACCAACACCCCCAAATCTTAACAGTCCTGTCCCGGTCAAAATTTCATTCAGTAACATTAGACAGTTTTGATTTATATACTGTAACTGTATATGGGGTTATCATAACCCCGGTGCAATGTAACACCAGGCATGACGTAAGTGGTTTTTGTTTGTTTCAGCCCGACGCAGTTGTCATTTTCACATCCAGCACCACGTTGTTTGAATAGCAAATGCACTCGCGCCCATCTGTTCACCCATGGGCGTGCTGGTCTGAAAATGAGGTGTGTTCAGGCGCATTGTTGTCGCGTTGTTATTTTGAGGCAACTGAAAACGACTGCGCCATTGACCAACAAAAACCTGGTCTAAAGTAGCACAGTATTTTTTGTGTTATTTAAAGGGCGTGTTAGTAAAATGCACCTATAGGTGGGTGCACAACGCATGTAAACTCTGCTTATTATTACACACATGCGCAGCAGCACACAAACATTTTTAAATATTAAAAATAAAAGGATTCTTCCATGTAAATAGCGAATCCGCCATGGTGCAAGCACAACTGGCTTTTAAAGGGAATCGGAGATGAGACTCTGATTGGTTTATTGCACGTTACGGCCCAAACATACTACCCATGACTCATTAAGAGACTAGGTACAACCCTTTTGGACCAAAACCGTTTTTCGCCAACCGTGCTTTTTTTTTCGTCGTTAAACTAGCAAAAGTGGATTCGGACACGCCCTAAGTGCACCTGCACCATGCGCTTTAGACCATACACTCAAATCGCTAAAATAGGGCCCTTAATGTTGATGATTGCATATGATATCTCTTGTTTCTGTAACTTATTCACATGTGCTTTGATCAGGAGATTCAGTACTCTTTCAGAAGATGGCATAGTGCCCCCTACCGTATACCAGTTAAAACACTGAAATCCAGAACATTACGTATTTGTCGAAACGCTTTCTCACAAATAACGGAAAATTCCGTGTTTGGCGGGGAAAGATTAATGATCTTTTGAAATAATAGTTCAATATTTTGAATTGAAACTAAGCTGCAAACACGATTCATGTTGTAAGTGTAAGTTCTAGATGTGTGTAGCACCTTCCACTCTGCATATAAAATGGAATGATAATATTTTGGGCTGCGTTGTCTCTCAGCGCGCTACGAAGACTCTAAAGGTATAACTTAACTAAAGGTATACCATTTCTAGGCATGTTCCCGAATCCCCGGAAGGCATACCTTCTTAAGTGCGACGTTAGCAGGTGCTGTCCGTGGCGGCAGTGCTGAATTTGTTTATCAGTGGCTCAAAAAAACATTATTAACTCTGTTATGTGAGAAAGCAGTGTTCTTTATAAAATACTTCAGAAATAGTTGAAATTGCATTTATCAGGACTTGTGAGATCTTATAAATATAATCCAAATTGCAAACTAAATCTAACCATGGATATTTTAGATAATTTTGAAACGTATCATGCATCAACCCATTACATTATCATAATATATTTTGCCCTAGTCTTCATTTACTCCACAAGCAGAGATAATTGGCCGCATCACATTATTGGTGTAAATCACTCGTTTCTGTTATTGGATGACCTACTCAATAAAGGCGCAACACGCGAAACACTATCAACAACATAGCGGAGAAAAAAGAAAGAAAGAGGAGAGCGGCAACAGCTGAATTTCGGGGCACTCAATCGGGTTTGTCTTGACAAAGTCGGACGAACCAGATTTAAAAGCTGCTGAATTTGCTGCTGTGGCAGACAAAATTTATTATGAATTGCAGCTTCAGGGGATAAAAGTTTTCACGGATGAAATAGTGCACATAGAAATGGCTCCACGGATGGCGCCGTCTTTGATTTAGCACAACTATTCACTGTATCGCTGCCATAGTTTGACCAAACTCCCCTCCACAATCATTCCCTTTAAATAGACTCCATAATGGTTTGCCAACTGATGTCCCTTTGGATAATATAATTAAAAAGCTAACAACCATCAGTGTAATGACAATTGTATTCTTTGCATGAAAACACCTCAATTAGCAGAATTATATTCGTATTGACTGAGATGGTAAAGAAACAGTGGTGTCCTCTATCGGAATGAACTGTCAATAAGTGATAAGGTATAGCTAAGAGTGGTCCAGACCAGCCTTACGAACGAATGTCTTACAGAAGGCATACTTAACTAAGATCGTTTCGGGAAACACGTATTAACGTTAAGGTACACCATAAGAACGATGTAGTGTTAAAAAGGTCAGTTTCTCACACAAAGCTTCTGTATGGACTTGAAGACTTGGAATATAGACTGTGAGTCATATTAGGATACTTTTGATATGATGGCCTACTTTTATGTGGCTTTTTTTCATTTTGGAGCTTGACAGGTCTAGTTCCTTTCACTTTCATTATAATGAAAAGAGGCGAGGATATCCTTCAAAAATTCACCTTTTGTGTTTAACAGAAGAAAGCAAGTCATACAGGTTTGGAACTACGGTTACCAAAAAACTAGCCCAATGCGATTTTCTGGGTGAACTATCCCTTTACTGCAACGAGACACTAATTCACTGAGTCAGCCTTCACATCTCTTTCTCTGTTTCTCTCTTTCAGTGTGTGTGTGTGTGTGTGTGTGTGTGTGTGTGTGTGTGTGTGTTACAACTCAGTCTGCACTGTTCTAAAATATTCTAGTTTGGAGTTCTCAGGCAACTGGACTGTGAACATGCATCAGCACTTCAGACGTGATAGCCCATAATTCATAAAAATCTATTTTCAAAGGCAAATGAAATAGGAGAGTTTGAGCTTTAGATGCAGTGGAATGGTGTCTATAATCAGAGCCCAAATGTCATTATTTATTCACCCTCATCCAAACCTGTATGCCTTTATGTGGAACCCCCCACAAAAGAAAACATGATAGAATTTTCCATTTTTAATTCTAGGGATTAAAAAGATGTATGTGGTAAACTGTGTATATTATGTTGCCTCTCAGAAACATTCAACCTAGTGCAAAACTCTGCATAAGTATTGATTCCGCAAATCAGAAGGGTCACAGTAACAGTTGTACGGATGTAGGCTACCATACACTCGCATGTGCGCTATAGTTCCTCTACAGAGAACAGGAAAAAAATTGTAGCATGTCAAGGGAAGTTGGCAGGATTGATCGACCCTGTCTTTTAAAATGTCAAATGCTCTTTCTCTTTCCCCCAGAGGCTCATTCTATTGGAGCTGTAAAACTGCAGTAACACCAGCATAGCCATGTTGTCACCCATAATCTCACACACACACACACACACACACACACACACACACACACACACACGCACACGTACACGCACACGCACACACACATACATTCTTGAATATGTGGTTTACAGGGACTCTCCATAGGCTCACAAAGCTTTCTGCATTTTTTGAATTTCAGATATTTTTTAAGCCATTTGGTTTACGAGGACACAGGACATGTCCTCATATGTCCAACCATGTTTATGTGATACCCATGTCATTGTACACACACACACACACACACACACACACACACACACACACACACACACACACACACACACACACACACACACACACACACACACACACACACACACACACACACACACACACACACACACACACACACACACACACACACACACACACACACACACAGACCTTGCACTGTGTCATGTGCTTGACTGACCTTGTCACTGACTCATACTCAAGGTTGCTATACTGTAAAACGAAACAGCTTCTGACAGGGTTTTTTACAGTTATAGGTTTTTTAAAAAAAGATTATGATGGAAGATCTGGATACTGAATGTGCCACACAGCTTACATTTACAATTTTGCAGCATGGATTGATGAGTGTTAAATATAAGGGTGTAGAAATAGAGCAATAGGAAAGGCTCAGAAATTGACCATTAAGTGTCACCATTAACCCATTAATGGCTTGACCGAGGTAAATGGCAGTCAACTATAACCATGATGGACATATACAGACTCTCTCTCGCACTGAGCTTTTATTACAAATTCATACTAATTATCATCTCTAAAAGAAGGCTGTTTAGCCAGAGGGCTTTTTTGAACATCACCCCCTTTAAAATATCATAACAGGACTGTAAACTATGGGATAATTTGAGGGAAAAAACGTTTACACACCTTTCCATTCTGTCTATTGAATAGACAGAATATTTATAGAATATTATAGGTTCAGAATATTATAGGTTCTTTAAATAATCTGTCATGCTCTGCTTTGATTCTATTCAATATTCTATACTATTTTAAATTGCCATTTTAAGTTAAAGACCATCTATTCCTATTAATTTTTTCTAGTCTGTTCTGCAAAATATTTTATTCCATTTAATTTTTCCCCTATAGAGAAGTGCAGAATATAATCTATACAAACTATTCTTTTCTGTTCTATAGAAATGCTATTCTACTCTATTGTGCTAAAATATTCTATTCTGTTCAAGTTTCCAATTGATTCTATTATATTCTGCTAAATATTTTATTCATTTCTACTTAAAATTCTGGTTACACTTTACATTAAGGTTCCCTTTGTAAAGGGTTCATAAAGGTGTTATTAAATGACTAATAACTCATTTACAAATGTATTATAACTGCATGAATAAAAAGCGTGACTTTAACGCAATACCTGCCAAATAGTGAGCCATTTTAACTCATGTTATAAATGCTTAATCACACTTATTTAACTCAACCATTTAATAATGAGTTACATTAATAACCCGTGAAAGTGAACCTTAATGTAAAGTGAACCATTTATTAATGAGTTATGTGATTCACAGGTGTTCACTTTACATTAAGGTTCACTTTCACAGGTTATTAATGTTTGTAACTCATTAATAAATGGTTCACATGTTTACACTAAGGTTCACAAGTTACTAATATTGGAATTCAAATATTCATTATTTATATCTCATCAAGTTATTGTGCTCAGTTTTTTTCCCTCCAAAATAACGTTTGCTAATTTCATTCTGATAAACAAGAAGTTGATAGGCATAATGCGCTTTTTGTGGAATATCATGAGAGTAACTTTTGGTCATTGATATTAATGAGAAAACCACAAATAAAAGACCCTTCAGTCTCACAACGATAGTCTATTTTTGCTGCATCATGAAATAAATCAGGAATCTGGTTTTGAGTCAAATAAGTGTGAATAAATACATTTATTAAGCATTTATAACATGTGAGTTAAAATGGCTCACTATTTGGCAGGTATTGCGTTAAAGTCACCCTTTTTATTCATGCAGTTATAACTGCTTATCAACGATTTATAATGCATTTGTAATTGAGTTAAAAAACACCTTTATGAACCCTTTACAAAGGGAACCTTAATGTAAAGTGTTACCAAAATTCTATATATTATACAAAAAATGATATTCTACTTTGATGTACCCTATTAAATAGTCTATTCTACTAAAATCTCTATTTTTATTGGGTTTCCAAACTACTCTAATCTGTTGTAAGGAAGATTCAAATCTGTTCTTCTGTTCTAGAGTGTTCTGCTCTATTTTGCCAAAGTGTATTGTTTTTCATTGTATTGCATTGTCTCTAAACGAACTTTAAGCAGTTTCTAAGGGATTATCTAGTTATCTCCTTCTATGTTTTATTCTCACAGCCTAAGATAACACTATGATAAAGTCAGCACACACAAGTAAAAAGGAGTCACGGGTTCATTTCACAGCTTTAGTGCTATCTGGGTTTATTTCCTTACTGAGTTGCTATAGTGGTCTAGAGAGAGTGGTTTAGATTCTATATGGTCTCTCCAAATCTTCAATACCCTCTTTAAATTAACTTCCTACTCCCCTGTGTATAGGAAGAGTATCTATCAGCGAGGAAGATCTAATGAAGGAGTTGAGAGGTAGCGGTGCGCAGCCAGGTTCCGGCTCTCCGCACTCAGTGACAGCAGATAAACAGCCACTGCTTGGTTCCAGCATCTCCACGGGCACCGTCGGCATGGAGACGAACCATGCAGTGCTTTTTCTGCTGACACAGTGCCATGATACTCGAAAAAAAGAAGAGATAAGAGAGATGAAAAAGAGAGAAAAGAATATCACCGGCAAACAAAGCGTCCAGAACTGTTCTTTAAAGGAAAAACGTGATAAAAAGGGTGATTTTATATAAATAAAGTGGAAATGTGTGTTGATGAAAGAACCCAGGTGAAGCATGAAAGAGTGGTAGTGGAACTCCATCTTAAAACTGCTGCATTTTTCTTTTTGGTACTATTATACAAGCTTGAAATCTGACAAATACATTATAAATGAATATAGGTAAATTGGGACACTTAGCAAAATTCTGTAGTTGGTGTTGTTTCAAAATATGATAGAAAATTGCTCATGCCTCATAAACAATACCATTTTCAATAGCTATATTTTTCTTTACACTACAGAGGAAAAAGGAAAAAAAAAAACATTTTTTTTTGTTGTTGCTTTAAATATAATAGTAATATTAAGAACAAGTACTTTCTAATACATACAATATAAAAACAACTTGACACTGAATAACATAAAATATTAAATTATATTAAAAATAAAATCTTGATATTGAAAATAATATAACAACTTTATTAAATATAATATTTAAAACAAATACTTTAATATAATGTAAAAAAAACTTTTAAAAAACTAATGTAAAAAAAATAAAAAAGGAAGAAATCTTAAAAAAAAACCTTTGCATTAAATATAATATTAAAACAAATATTTTACAATAAATATAATATTAAAACTTTATATATAAAAATAAAATATTTAGGTAAATATGCTAAAAACAAAAAACTTTAAATATAATATTAAAATAATTGTTATGGTAAATATAATAGTAATATTAATAACAAATGCTTTCTAATAACTATAATATAAAAAAAGTAATACTGAATATCATATTACAAATAAAAATCTTTATAATATAAAAACTTTATTAAATATAATATTTAAAACAAATACTTTAATATAATGTAAAAAAAATTCATATAGAATATATTAAAAATAAAAAAGGTAAAAAAAACTTTGCATTAAATATAATATTAAAACAAATATTTTACAATAAATATAATATTAAAACGTTATATTGAAAAATATATTCAAATAAAATCTACTAAAAACAAAAAAATGTAAATATAATATTTGAATAATTTCTATGGTAAATATAATAATAATATTAATAACAAATACTTTCTAAGAAATATAATATATAAAACATGTTATACTGAATATCATAAAATGATATTAAAAATAAAATCTTGATATAATATAAAAACTTTATTAAATATAATATTAAAAACAAATACTTTAATATAATGTGAAAAAAACTTTATCTATAATATATAAAAAAACATTAAATTATAGTACAATAATTACATAATAAAATAAAAAAATATATTACAGTAAAATCTTTATATTAAATATAATTTTAAAAACCTTTTTCTTTGAACTTCATGTTAATGCAGGTGTCTTACCTTTACTGAGGGTTCCCGAGACAAGCCTCTGAAGGGATTGAATGAGCTTCATCACCCCCTGTCTGCAGCGGCTGGTACAGCCAGCCATGATGAGAGAGAATCCAAGGGTACACAGACAGCCCCAACAACAGCCTAAAGACAGCACAGAGCTGCTTTCACCAGCGGTGCTCACAGACGAGGCGTACGTCCCATATGAGCCTCTCTGTGGACTCCAGAGTGCTTCTCACGGCACAGTCTCGCACGTTTAGTCCCACAAGAGCTGCGGTTTAACAAATGGGTACCAAGTCCAAGAATGAGATGACCAGGATGCCCTCCGTCCCTATGACACACACACACAGACACACACCTTTCACCCACTCTTCCCACACACTCACACAAACACACACGAGATGCTCACAAAGTGCCTGAACCGGTTTTCCTTTGCCTCTGTGCCAACCGCTTGAAATATAAAAGGAGAGTTGCTGAAACAGCCGACTGCTGCTGTGCGAAAGTTAGAGGAGGAAAAGTTGGTGAGCGCTGCAGGCTCAAAGCTCAGACACCGACCTGATGAATTATTAAGCGGATGGCAAGAGCCCGCTGCTGTGCTACACGGACTAAGAAGTGCTCGGAGGAAGTTGAGTGTCCATGGAGACAAAAGAGTGGCTTTCCTTTTCCTTCACGATGCTTCTGGTTACGCCTCTGTCTCTCTTCATCTAGTTGTTATGTGTGTGTGTGGTGTGGCAAGAAGTCGGAGGTCTGCTGCGGTGTTTCCGACTGCTCTGTGCTGCTGGACAGATCCCTGCAGCATAAAATAGGAGACTACTTCTCTCTCTCTCTCTCTCTCTCTCTCTCTCTCTCTCTCTCTCTCTCTCTCTCTCTCTCTCTCTCTCTCTCTCTCTCTCTCAAAGCATTTCTTGCACACCTCTCACACTCTTGCTTTGTCATAACTGAGCTACAATATACACGATTCTAGATTCTATTGTACTCTATTCTGTTCTGATCTATTCTACTAGATTCTATTAAATATTCTATTTCTATTATTTTTATTGTATAACATTCTAAAATAGTCTACTCTATTAAAGATTCTATTAAAAACTCAATATTTTTTGCTATATTCTACCAGATTCTATTCTATTCTATTCTATTCTATTCTATTCTATTCTATTCTATTCTATTCTATTCTATTCTATTCTATTCTATTCTGTTATAATCTATTCTATTCAAGATTGTATTTACTCTTGCTTTGTCATAACTGAGCTACAATATAAAATATTGTACTCTTTTCTGATCTATTCTACTAGATTCTATGAAAGTTTCTATTTATTGTATAACATTCTAAAATATTCTACTCTATTAATGATAATATTTGATTAAAAACTCCATTCTTTTTCTATATTCTACCAGAATCTATTCTATTAAAGATTATTTACTCTTTCTTACTTTGTCATAACTGAGCTACAATATAAAATATTCTATTCCAATCTAATCTAGTCTGTTCTGATCTTTTCTAGATTCTGGTCGTTTCTATTCTATTTATTGTATAACATTCTAAAATATTCTACTCTATTAAAAATGCCATTCTTTTCTATTTTCTACCAGATTCTATTCTATTCTATTCTATTAAAGATTATTTCATTAAAAACTATTTTTTCCGTTCTATTCTGCTAGTCTCAGTTTTATTAGTTTCTGTTCTATTTTACTAATTAGTTTGTTTACCTCCTTTTAATGTTGTTCTACTATATTCTGTTGAATTTTACTTTATAACTTTATATTATTTCATACTATATACGGTCAAAGACTATATTCTATTAAATATTCTATTCTGCACTATTCTTTTAGATTGTATTTGTATTAATGTTTCTATTATGCTAAAGAATGTTATTTTGCTGTATTCTAACATATTATTTTAAAGTTTCTGTTCCATTCTATTATATAACTTGCCACTATATTCTACTCTATTCTGTTAAATATTATGTTTCATTAAAAAAAAATTCCATTCTATTCTTATATATTCTCTATTATATTCTGTATAATACTATATTCTTTATCATATTCTCCATATGTTTCTATTATATTCTATTTTACTCATTTGTTTGATTATATATTGGCAAAAGTTTTGGGACTCCTGCCTTATATGCACATGAACTTTAATGGCATCTCATTCTTAATCTGTAGGGTTTAATATGGAGTTGGCTCACCCTTTGCAGCTCTAACAGCTTCAAATCTTCTGGGAAGTCTTTCCACAAGGTTTTGGAGTGTGTTTACGGGAATGGATGTTGGACTAGAAGGCCTGGCTCGCAGTCTCTGCTCTAATTCATCCCAAAGGTGTTCAATCGGGTTGAGGCCAGGACTCTGTGCAGGCCAGTCAAGTTCCTCCACACCTAATTCGCTCAAAAATGTCTTTATGGACCTTGCTTTGTGCACTGGTGCTCAGTCATGTTAGAACAGGAAGGGGTCATCCCCAAACTGTTCCCACAAAGTTGTAAGCATGAAATTGTCCAAAATGTCTTGGTATGCTGAAAAAAGTTCCTTTCACTGGAACTAAGGGGCCAAGCCCAATCCCTGAAAAAACAAACAAACAAAAAAAAAACACCATAATCCCCCCTCCACCAAACTTTACACTTGGCACAATGCAGTCAGGCAAGTACACCACTGCATCCGAAGTTTTGCATTGCACTTGGTAATGTAAAGCTTGGATGCAGCTGCTCGTCCATGGAATCCCATTCCATGAAGCTCTTTACGCACGGTTCTTGAGCTAATCTGAAGGCCACACAAAGTATGGACGTTTGTAGCTATTGACTCAGAAAGTCGCCGACTTCTGCGCACTGTTCGCCTCAGCATGCGCTGACCCCTCTTTGTGATTTTACGTGGCCCACCACAGTTGCTGTTGTTCCCAATTGCTGCCATTTTGTTATAATACCACTAAAAGAAATTTCACAAATGGACTTATTGCACAGGTGGCAACTTATCACAGTACTACGCTTGAATTCACTGAGCTCCTGAGAGCGACCCATTCTTTCACAAATATTTTGTAGAAGTGTCTGCATGCCTAGGTAATTGATTTTACACACCTGTGGTGGTGGTGGGGGAATGGCAAAGTCCCAGTAAATGGTGAAAGTATACACACGAAAGTGTGTCTATGACTACAAGAATCAATTGAAATAATATGATAACAAATACCAGTTTGGAATATCAAGCAGTATGCCAGACCGTTTCTGTTCTGCTCTATTTGACTATATTTCTATTATATATAACTTTTTTTAACCAAAACAGCCTCATAAGAGAAAGTCTTCTTAGAGACTTGTAATAGTGGTCAGTTTTAACAAAAAAATATGAATGTGACAAATGTAAATAAGCATCTTCTGTAGATTCTTAATGTAAGAATATCAATACCATATTGCTTGGTAAAGTATTGCTTGTTTGAAATGAAATCCTTGTTCCCAGACTTAAGGCCCATTTATACTTCTGCGTCGAGTCTACGCCGTAGTGTACGCCGTAGGCTACGCGCGTAGCCGACGCCGTCGTGAGCATTTATACTTCTGCGCTGTTGACTGCGTCAATGTGCAATTCCACATGCAGACACTAGAAGGCAGTGTCCTCGGGCATGTTGGTGTAATCAAGACAACAGCCGAAGAAGAAGCAGCTTGATGTGTAGAATCTGTACATTCATGTCGGAATATCAGCAGCAGTGAGAGAGCGGCTTTTCTTGCAGCTTGAGTTGTTGTATCTAATACAAATTAAGCATCTCTAGTTGATTAGTAAAGTTAAATAAGGCGATCTGGCGCTGGAATGCATTTGTGAAACCATGCGGAGCTCGTGGCCGCTGTTTTCAGCAGCGGTGGCTCAGCAAGCGATTGTTGTTGCGGAGACTTCATTCACGAAATATACCCTAACGTGTCCCTGTTCTTGATATACAATTACTGATTAACATCTTTGGTTTTAATGAGAAAAAAATAAACTATATTCAGCGGATCTATGTATTTATTTACTACCATAAAGAATCGCTGGACTGCAAAATAGTGTGTTATAGCAGACGTAAGGAACTATCATCCAATTTCTGGACACACACACACACACACACACTCCTATCGCAGATTTTTTATTTATTTATTGACCTGAGGGAAGGGATCTGGCAGACCAATCACAGCGCTTGCGGTCCGCGTAGAATTGACGCGTTGTTACATTTTTGGAGAGGTGCGCGTCAGGCTACGGCGTAGGGTACGGCGTATCCAACGCGTCTATGCGTAGGGTACGCCGTACCCTCTGCGTGCACTCGACGCAGAAGTATAAATTGGCCTTTAAACTCCCACTCCAACCTCTCACCCTCATTTATCATTCTTGCCCTGGCTGAGGGGAACCCAAAATAGTCAAACAGAACACGAGGAAAGTGACAGAGAAAGAGGGAAGAGGTAATGAGAAGTGACAGCTCTGATAGATGCTGGAGGAATGAGACAGATAAAGTTAAAAGGAAATATGAGGGAAAGATGCAAAGAGATTTGGGAAGATCTGGATGATCCACTCTCTCTTTATCCTCCTGAGAAAATGTCTCCACAAGAGTTTTAGAAGAGATTTCAACAATGTCTCAAACTGTGCTCAGATGTGCCAAGATCCGTGTGAGATCTCCATATGAACTTTTCTCATGTCTAAACTGTGTGCAATGAAATCCACATTATTTGTATCTTTCTGCGCAGTATGTCAACAACAGTTTAATTTTGATTTCGCCTAAGGACACATCTGAAACAAAGCTGATTCCTGAGAGCTCCTTGGAAACAATAACCTCTAAAATGTACCTTTAGGCGTAAAGCGACATGTTTTAATGTCCCTCTAAATACAACAGTAACATGATAATTGGCTGTTTGTTTCTTTGTTTGAAATATTTCTTTCAGTAGGTTTGTAAAGGCTAGGTTTAGCATGTCCCCAGAGCAGATGCTTCTTATTCTATTAGACATGCTCAGAAAAGCCCTTTTATGTCCTGTGTTGCATATTGAAATATTTTTGGACTATGTGGGTGGAGGTGCAAAGTGGATAGAGAGCAAGCAAGACAGAGTGAGAGTTTTGTATTTATTGATTAGGAGATTTACATAACCGAAGTAATAGAATTCAGACTTCAGTCTCCAGTTTTCCTTTTATATTTCAGTTCTGCTTCTGCAAGATTCTGAATCTTTTGTGCACAGATGAAGCTAGAAGATATTCTTGTACCTAAAACAATAAATACAATATTTTCTCACATAATTATGCAGTCAAATTCAGTGCTCACATAAGCAACAGTCATAAAGTATTTCAGGTTGCTTGTGTTTGTGCGGTTATAATAGAGCAGCAGGATTCGCTCAAAGCAGGAGTATCAGCTCACAACAGCTGCAGTGAGGTTCAGTCCTACTGTGATGTGCTTCAGTTCTGCAGGTCTAACACCCCGATTTCTGCAAGCTGCTGGACGCATGTCAAATGTGATTGTATTTTGTTGAACGGCATTTGAAGAAGCACAAAATGATATATTCAGAAAAAAGCATATATTTCACATAAGTATATGTGTTCTTGGATAAGTGCTTTATAATGTATTCTTATGTTATGAGTAGCGTGTTCTTAAAGGGATAGGATAGTTCACCCAAAAATGTAAATTTGCTGTTAATTTAATCACCCTCAGGCCATCCAAGATGATTATGTATGATTATGTAAATTTTCAAGTCTTTATATGAATGCATGTTAAATTACAAGACCTAAAAAAGGCAATTTATATATATACATACTTTTTTACATAATTTTATTAAATAATTTTAGTATTAATTGCCTTTTTTAGGTCTTTTTTTAGTAAATATAAACAGCGTAAAAAATTTTTTGCAGTCTTGAGTCAACTGGTTAATCTCATGTTTGCATTATAAATAATAACAACAATAATAACAACAATTATTATTACATTCATATATATTAATGCATATTATTACAGATAAAAGATAAAAATTAACTCATCAATCACATTTTTTCTGCAAATATGAAACAACATTTTTTTATATTTTTATATTATAATAATTTCACAGTTACACTCAAAATTAATGTAGACATGTTTTACATTTTAAATATTTTTTTTTTTGTACTGGCATCTGTCATAATAGACATTCAACATTACAGTATAATTGAAAGCTATCAATTTCAACATTTATTAGGCTTTACAAAATAACAACTTTTACTTTAAGTAAACTTAAAACAATCTTCACATAAACCCATTATAATAAATGTCATATTTACCTGTGGCCTTCAAATATAATCAATATACAGAAATTGAGTAAAGTTATGTAACACTTTAAAGTTATGTATCAAACACTTTAAAGTCTTATATAATAAATTAAATTCTTAATTCTTATTAAAGCTAAAATTTTCTGTTACCTTTGTTCTTTGATTAACATTAATGACACATCACAGCAACTGGTTTATTAGGCTGCTGTCACTTTAAGATCTGCTGCTGCCGCTGCCGCTCATGACACAGATCTGACGCGCTGTCACACGCATCTAATTTTCTCACGAACCTTTAAGTTAATTTAATATGTCATTTAACTCATTTAAGGCTGCTCTTTTGAGAATACTTGACAAAACGGGCATTTTGGGATATGTTATTGTTTGTTCAAACGCGAAAGAGAACTCAATACTGGCATGCGTCTTTCTGTGCATCGTGTCAGATAGGCAGGACATTCACAGATGTTCTCTTTGTCTTGTCGTGCTTGATTGGTTTTAAAGCATTTACATGAATAAGTGCGTGATCATATAATGTAACGCTAGCCAAAGGATGACAGAAAAAAAGGGAGCTGTGTTAATTGCGTTAAATATTTTTAACGCGTTAAACTGAAAAAAACTATCGCATGCATTAACACACTACTTTTGACAGCACTAGTTTAAATACTTTAGAAAGTGCATGGCTCCTAAAATTAAGCAGCAAAACATCTCCTTCCATATTTCCTGATCTGTTCCAAATACAGAGATCTCAAAATAATGGTTTGCATACAGCTTACAATCCTCCACTGTGCCCATTAAAAAAATGCCATCCCTTCCCAATCTATCCCACAAAATCTGTGCACCTCAAAAATGTCTAAATGTTCTTTGACACACAGACTCACACCAGAGACTAAGTTGCCGTTGCATCACACTGTCTGAGAGCACCCATCTCAGTCTATTTTTACTGCTAACCATTTAATGAAGCTGCTCACATTTACACACAAACACACAGTGATAAACGCACATACGCTTGGGGCAAGCGACTGCACTCAGCACTGTTGAATTAACCTTCAGACTTCTCTTTAGCGCCATTGCACCTGTCCTATCCCACTGCACTAAACGACACAGTCTTCTAGACTGCTTAGAGCACACTTTAGTGTGAAATTATAATGAATTGAATCTATTATAAAATGACTTAAAATGACTAAAATACTTAAAGTTTATGCAGAAATCTAGTAATAATTATGACACAGTCACAGACTACCAACTAAAAGCGTATCATATATGACCACAGCTGTATTTTGTAATAATATATTATATACATTCACCTAAAGGATTATTTGGAACACCTGTTCAATTTCTCATTAATGCAATTATCTAATCAACCAATCACATGGCAGTTGCTTCAATGCATTTAGGGGTGTGGTCCTGGTCAAGACAATATCCTGAACTCCAAACTGAATGTCAGAATGGGAAAGAAAGGTGATTTAAGCAATTTTGAGTGTGGCATGGTTATTGGTGCCAGACGGGCCGGTCTGAGTATTTCACAATCTGCTCAGTTACTGGGATTTTCACGCACAACCATTTCTAGGGTTTACAAAGAATGGAGTGAAAAGGGAAAAACATCCAGTATGCGGCAGCCCTGTGGGCGAAAATGCCTTGTTGATGCTAGCGGTCAGAGGAGAATGGGCCGACTGATTCAAAAACAGGAAATTAAACATTAACATTAATCAATTAAACAGGAAAACAGGAATTAATCATTTAGTTGCGGCTCGTGGCTATCACACACAAGTGTAGTACTCCTATCAGAAATTGAAGCTTTCGCGCCTCGATCGCCCCCCGGTGGCCGGTCCCAGTATAGCTCCTAAACCCCGCCTCTCCATGTATTTGAATGGAGAGCGAGACACACTAAACAATTAAATTACACTTCCGCTTCCGAAAAATGGTTTCTGTCATTTTAGGCAGTTTTTTTCATGATGATTTAATTTCAAGTGTTCGTTTTTTAAATAAGTTTAGTTTTAGTGAGTTATTTGATGCTATAAAAACGGGGGGTGTGACGTCATGATTGACAGCTGAGATTGACGGCTTCTCTGAGTGAAGTTGTCACTGAGGCACTAACGGACTTTTTTCGGGATTTTTGGGAGGATATTGGAGCTTTAGCTTTAATTTCTATATTCCCATAACTGTTTATTTCACACCAACACAATTAATTGTTCTGCATCTGTGAGAGTGTGGGCAGGCTTTTGATAATCGCGCCTCTACTTCCTGCTCTCTACTGCGCAACTCCGGTCCCGAGATCGCCACTGCGCAGACTCAGTCCCAAGATGTCAGCGCAGTGAGCGGGCCTATGAAAGCTTCAACTATGGTCAACGGAAGTCAATGAAGTCGCGTCGTCCATATTTTTTTACGGTCTATGATCTCAACCCAATAGAGCATCTTTGGGATGTGGTGGAACGGGAGCTTCGTGCCCTGGCCCACCAGAGTGCCCTTCGTGCCCTGTGCATCCCACAAATCTCCATCAACTGCAAGATGCTATCCTATCAATATGGGCCAACATTTCTAAAGAATGCTTTCAGCACCTTGTTGAATCAATGCCACGTAGAATTAAGGCAGTTTTGAAGGCGAAAGGGGGTCAAACACAGTATTAATATGGTGTTCCTAATAATCCTTTAGATGAGTGTAATTAACATTTCATATACACAGTTAGCCCTTTTCTAACTATCTGACCTGCCAACCTGAAGAGTGTTTGCTTGCTTGCCCTCAATGGACAGATTTTCAGTTACTGTCAGACTGTACTGTCTGACGGACAGATTTTCAGTTACTGTCAGACTGTACTGTCTGACTGACTCATTCACATTCAGTTGCAGCTTGAACACACAACTCTTCAAATGCTCTTGCCATTTACTACCAGCACTCTTTTTACTCACCTAATATTTGAACTGTACTTATCGTCAAAATACTTTCATAATCCAAAGCCTATTTAGAGTACTTGACTCACGCATGAGTATCTGCTATTTGTATTTTGATTTTAGCACTGTGATCTTTCTGCCTACTGATTTAGTTTTGTGGTGAAGGACACTAGCACCCAAAACACACCATATAGTGGTCACTAGCAATGCTGCTTCTGGTAACTGGACTGCAATGCCATAGAAACCACCCAGACCACTATATGTGTTGTGCTGTGCTGTGACCCTAGCAATGCCCCAGCAATCTGTCGGATTGCTTGACTTATTGTAAATTCTACAGTACAAACTATCTGACAAGGCTTTTTTTAAAGGGGTCATGAACTGAGAAATCAAATTTCCATTGAGCCTTTGGCATATAAGAGGTCATCATACTATAAGAATATCCTGTTATTTTTCAGAGTACTGAAAACTTCTTGTAACTTTTATTGTAACCAAGCCCAGCGAACAACTCATTGTGGAATGTGCTTATCTATAGGTGAAAGACTTCGAAGAAGTCGAAGAAGAAAATCACTGCCTATTTCATCATCGCACCTTTGGCTCCACCCACTGGCGTGTTAGTGAGATGACGAGGAGAGAAGAGCAATACAGGTTGGACTACAAATGACATTACCTTCCAAAGGATCCTAATGCTTGGAACGTGGTTATTTATTTTCAACAATCTAAATGTCTCAGTTGAGCATTATTTATTTGTATGCGGTACATTTAACTGTGGATTCTTTGGTAAATCCGTCGCAATTTCAGTGCAGGCTTTGAAAACAGACTTTTGCGATATGGACTCGACAGTATTGCCACAACAACATGTAAGTAACTGTGTTAATTCTAGTGTTAATGCCTGATCTGTGACCAGTGATTTCTGATATGTAATGATTCATGTACAGTCAGATGTTATTTATCTATGTGTCAGTAAATCAAACCAGTGACTAAACAGTCAACTTCACATTGTTTCTCTTAGTAGGATGAAAATAATCTGTTACATTTTTAACTGTGATTAAATTATATAGAAAGCGATCAAAAACGCTCCCTTTGAAATCGCTGGAGCTGTCAATCAAACAGCGCAAGTTGGACTTGCGCCAAAAAATGTACTTGCATTGTGTTTGCATAGTTAGTTATGATGAAATCCTTAGTTATGATGAAACAAAGTGTGCAGAAATCGAGTTGCAATGCCGAGATTGCTGAATTCATGTTCATGACCCCAAGTCAACATCAAAAACTTTAAATAATTTTTTTCTAATTTTAAGCATTACTACATTTTGTTAAAGGGGTGGTAAACCACGATTTCACTATTCTAACTTTAGCTAACGTGTAATGTTGCTGCTTGAGCATAAACAACATCTGCAAAGTTACAACGTTCAAAGTTTAAAGCAAAGGGAGATATTTGCTTTTAAAGAAATCAGTTTCTAAGAACTACAGCAAACGGCCGCTAGGGACTACTACACATTCACCCAGGTTTTGCTGACATCACCAGGCCCAATATTTACATAAACCCCTCCTCCGGGGAATATGAAATAAGGGAGGGTGAGGCCATTTTGTATCGCGGCGCTGTTGTGGTATAGTAGGCTGGAGTGTTGTTGCCGCGATGCCAAGGAAACGCTGTTATTTTCATCCGGATTGCAGGTCTGGGGCACTTGCTCTGTTCAGCCTTCATAGGGACGGGGGTGCGTTGCAGAGTGTTTAACATACAGCATGTTATATGCACGTGTGTTCGAGTCAGCGGGGAATCAGGCGCGCGCGCGGGGCTCCCTGCAGCACATCCACGGAGGAGAACATCCACCGTCTTCGCGATTTCAATGCCAGATTTGCACAACGTCAGCTGCGTGAAAAAAACACTGCCGGTGCGTGGATGCACGACGCGCGCGCTGCACATTTCACGGAGGACAACACAAACTTCCACAAACTTTGCGAGTTCAATACAGGATATGCACAACGGCTTGTCCTGAAAGCTGGATTTACAAACAGAAGCTGTTCACGGGCCACAACCTGTAAGTCTGATTTATTTTTCATCGATGTGTTTTCCTGTAATAGGTTGTAGCAAGGAAGTAAACAGATGACAACGCTGTTCTGCAAACCAGTCTGTTAAATGCTCATTATACTTAACGTTATCCGGACGAACACCTAACATTACAAACACTAACGTTAAAATCTCAACAGCGAACCTGACATTAGTGTAAATGATTCTTTGATTAGAGCTTTTATGTATTGTTTATCTACAGGCATGCTAAACATGGTTCTGTGTGTGATTTGGCTAACTTACTAGTTTAAGCCAGTGCTTAGTGTTTGTTTTGGGTTAGTTCTTGTGACAGATATTTGGCTATAATCGTTCTAAAAATACAAAAGTTAAAGTGCCATTCAGTAGCGATCATTATAGATCCGCAGTCTTTACTCTTGAGGACTGAACAGGTTCTGCTCGATCATCTTCACTCAAATGTTCTGGGTCTGATTCGGGCTCAGATTGGTATGGTTTTATTGACGCCGTTGTTTCTAACACTGACCAAAGCACAGCCTCCGATAAAGGTAAGGGGCGTGACGTTTCCGACATACGTGCACTAGGCGGTTAGCGAATCACAACACACTGGGCCAGCTGACCAATCTGAGCCAATCGCGTATTTTTGAGGGACTGGCTTCATACAACCCGGAAAGCATCAGACCGTTTTACAAGGAGGGACAGAGCAGTGTAGAATAAAGGTCAAATATATGAAAAATAAGGCAATTTTTTTTTAAACGAAGCATGAACACATGTTACAGTGCACCACACAAACACAGTCAAGCCTTCAAAAGAATGTGTTTTACCACCCCTTTAAATATTGTTAAAAATGAGAAGAAAAAAATTATTATAATGATATAAATAAATTAATTAATAAAAATGTTAACACTTTGCATTGATGGTTCACTTTAGGCATTCTACTAACTATAATTAACTTTGCAACTACATGTCAACTACTCGTATTAGTATACTCGTATGAGCATTAGTAGACTGTCTGTTTAATATCTACTAACTGTTTATTGTAATGCTTCCCCAACAGACATTCTACTGACTATAAGTAACTTTGTAAGTATATGTCAACGTATTCTACTAACTCTAACCCTAACCTAACAGTGTTACTAACAGTCTACTACAATCTATTAATACTCTTGCAAAGTTACTTACAGAAGTTACTTGTGGTTAGTATGTCTAAAATGGACTATATCGAAATAAAGTGTAACCAAAAATATTTTCTAAAAGTTATAGGGCCAGATATCTTTTGGCATTAAAAAACTACTGTCAGGATTTACTGAAGACACGCAGTGAACAATTAGTGCCGAAAAGTCGTGGACGGGGTTATTTTTGCGGCTGACCTTATTGCATATGCATTTGTAGGAGTTTCCCTTTCAGATGCAAAATTAATGGGAGGAGAGTATTTAAATTAATCATGCAAGGTGGTTTACTAAGGCTTGCGTTTGTCAATTACTGGTATTTTCACCATTATTTATCACCCCAAAAAAAGCATGTCTTAAACCAGATGCTAATTTCAGCTGCTTTTGGTAGATTGCGTTGGTATGGAAATGATCCAGCTGCGTTTGTGTTCTTTAATTTGCACGTCGTCAGTAAATCTGCGCTTTTTTGGAATTGCGCCCTTGCGCGCTAATTTGAGATGTTTAGTAAATCTGGCCCTTAATATACAAATATCTTCTTTTAATATCTTAAGATCTTCTTTTTGCAGCGCTGACATCTTCTGAAAACCAATGGCTTCTAACTTCGGTTTGTTTATGGGAGAGAGAACGAGAGAGAACGTTAATGATCTAGAGAGAGTTAATGTGATAAAACGAGGTAGTGGTATGACACAAATGTAAAGTAATTTATGAAGAGAGATAATAATACATTGGGATATAATGATATAAAGCCAGACTAATTTGCACTCACAAGCCAAAATGATAAAGCTATAGGACATCTAATGGATTAAACCCTACCACCCCTTCACTATCCTTCTATACCTGAAAATGCAGTCGCTGTAAAGTAAGATACCGCAGCCTCTATTTAGTGCAGCGCTATATGCGATAATGGACAGAGCATGTGTGATTTTAAGTGCGTTTGAGAAGTGACAAATAGCAGGTGTCAGACAATTATGGCACCACGTCTCAAAAGTGAGCTTGAGGCAGGTTTCAAACTGACAGAAAGATACGCACATGCGAAAGCTTACAGAGCAAAGAATCCATACTGTCAGTTGAGAATGCTATAGTAATGGTTGAAATTAGTTAGTTTAGAACCACTGGTACAATATACTTCTTTTTACATCTGGTTCTAGCATGCGTTTCAAACAGTGGCGGCTCTAGCTCATATAGCGCCCTGAGCAAACCACAAAGTCAATATGCCGCCCTGGGCGTTTCCCCATGTCGCACATGCCTAAATCCAAAATAGAATACTTCCCTACTATATAGTAGGCCAAAAGAGTAGTATGTCAGAATAAATAGTATTGGGAAAAAAGTACGCGAAAAGTCCCCGGATGACCTACTACTTACACTGAGAATTTGAAAAGCACATTCAATGGACACTTTACAATCCCATTAGGCCATTAGGGGATTTGTGAATGGCAGTGTTATTTATTAAATAACATTCACATGTTAGTGACTGGCCGGTGAGTAGGTGGGGCTTCTGAGCGTTTACAGTACAACTGCTATGTGGTCACACATGTTTCTTCTTTCATACTTGGTTTCAGCGATGCAATCACAAAATGATTGAGGGTGTGTTCACACTTGTCATGTTTGGTTCGATTAAAATGAACCCTGGTGCGATTGCTCGGTTAGTGCGGTTCATTTGAACATATGTGAACGCTGCCATCCGAACCCTGGTGCGCACCAAACAAGCGGACCAAGACCGCTAAAAAGATGGGTCTCGGTCCGCTTCCAAAACGAACTCTGGTGCGGTTCGATTGATATATGAACGCAACACGGACCAAAGACATGTAAACGAACCAAAAACCGGACGTGATGCCACAAGATGTGACGCTACAAGTCAGCTGATTTGACGACGCGGAAAGATCGGTGTATCCAAAATGAGTAGAGGGCAAACGTGGAGCAACGAGGAGGTAAAGTGCCTCATCAATATTGCTGTTTTGGTGCTATAATGGTGCTGTTTTGAACATTTTATGAGCTCTTTGTGAGTTTTCAGCTGGTAAAAATAAAACCATATGTGCATGCATAAAAAAATCACGTTTAATCCAGCACACAGCATTCTTTTGAATGTTTGGTAAGCAAGCTCCGTCACGAAATATACGTCATAAAAGCCGACCAATCAGGTTGTGACTGTATCCCTATGCCTTTGGTTCGGTAACTTTAGGTTTGCTGTTAAAAATGTCAGTGTGAACGCTAAGTGGACCAGGACTATATGTTTTATTTTAGTTTTTTGGTCCGGACCAAACGAGCCGAACTACAAGTGTGAACGCACCCTTAGGCTCCGTTTATGATGGGCCTGTTCACAGAATCGAACTGATTCGAACTTAAACACACTATGTACGATTTTTGGATTAAAATATCCACTAGGTTATGTATTTTGTTGACTTGTGTACGTACATTATCCCAAATGTTTCCAAGAATGTTTAAATCCAGAGAAATAAGTCATTTTATTCAGGACACAGACCATGTCTGTGCATCACTTATCAATGATATCATACCTTGATTTACCCTCGATTTCCGAAACACCAAAGACGTTTTTTTTTATAAATATTATGTGTTTGGCAACTGTTTGGATACATTAATCGACAGAAAAAGAATCATTGTTATATAGCTCAACACAGTAAGTGTTTTGTAGCAACCAATGTGGATCGGGTTAAATGAATCACTGTGGTACGTCTGGTCAGGACGCAATGAAGATGCTTATCGGGTTTGTTGAGGATTTATTGGGTGCATGTATGTGTGGTTCTATAACACAAATAGAAACCAATATATCAATACTTAACATTAATAAAATATAATAGCATAACAAACAATACTCAATAACAATACAATTACAATAAACAATTTAAATACTTAGGAAGACATTAGAGCATATCCAGAAGTAATATTATTCACTTTGTCATCTTATCTTAACCTTGGTCAGACCCGGGATCGAACCCGCGGCCGTAGCGTCAATGACGTCACATAGACAGCGCGTGCATAACAGAATGACTAAGCATTTTCTAGCGTATGCGATAATTACAACAAATTATATAAATATACACAATGAAGAGGCAATTACACTTACGCTTGATATAAACAAAGAAGAAATGTAGAAATGTCGTTATATGCATGCAGTATGATAATATAGGCAGGTTGATCGGCCGTATGCGACATTAATTAGGCCTATTGAATGTAACAAACAGGATTATGGTGATATTCCATAAAGAACAAGAGAAATAAACTCAGTAAACATAGAAACTTACTTTTAGATGCACTCACACGATTAATAGCACCACTTTTATGACATGAGGCAACTCTCGTGCGTTTTGGAGTCCTCACTCTACGGATTCATAACAACTGAATGACGCACTTCCAACACAGTCGAATTACACTGTTATTCCACAAGGGGGCATAAACGGTCCATAGTCATTGAATAACTCACTGTAATAGAACCTTCTAATATAAATGTATTACTTCCAGTGCTTAATAAAGGGTCCTTTGTAACAGCCGCCCCCAAATTTGCACAGTCAAATTTGCTTATTAAGAAGGGCCTGAGACTACACCAATGTCTGGGAGCGCTGGTAGTTTTATGAGGCGCGCTACGGGTCTGATATATGTTCTGTCCTTAATTTTCACCTCAGCTGTCCTGATGCGGCCATCATTCCCGGGGAAAACATCTGTGATCCTCCCTACTGGCCAGAGGGCTCTAGGTAACTGTGGATCCACAATCATAACAATCATGTCTGGCTGCAACTGCTCAGTGTCTCTCTGCCATTTAGCACGGGTTTGTAGGTTGGGTAGGTAGTACTTTGTGAAGTGTGTCCAGAACTGATCGGCAAGCACCTGAGAGTGTCTCCATCGACGCCGACTTAAAAGTTCTGTTTCATGATACACTGTCTGGGGAAGTGATGGATCGAGCCGCCCCATAAGAAGAAGGTTTGGAGTCACTGGGTTGGGGTCAGCAATGTCAGTGGAGACGTAACCCAGAGGTTTAGAATTCAGAATTCCTTCTATTTCAGTGAGAACCGTGCTCAGGACCTCCTCAGTTGTACTTTGCCCTTGTAAAATGGCATACAGGGCAGACTTGATGGATCTGATCTCACGTTCCCAAACCCCTCCAAAATGGGGACTACTGGGAGGATTAAATCGGAATTGTATTTGCTGTTTGGCCAGCTCCATCTGCAAAGTGGGACACAATGATTTGAATGACTCTTGGAGCTCTCTTTCGCCACCTTTAAAGTTTGTGCCTTGATCTGATCGTAATTCTGAAGGTTTGCCCCGGCGTGCTGTAAAGCGTCTTAGAGCCATCAGGAACGAGTCAGTATCAAGGCTGCCTAAAAGGTCAATGTGGACAGCACGGGTAGTCAGGCATTTAAACAAGATGCCCCAACGTTTCTCACATCGTCTACCTATCTTAACTGTAAAGGGTCCAAAACAGTCCATTCCAGTAGAGAAGAATGGGGGTTTGAATATTTGCAGTCTGGCCTGAGGGAGGTCTGCCATCCGAGGCACTGTCGGTTTGGCTCGCCATCTTTGACAGTCAGGGCATGAATATTGCTGCCGTTTAATGGCTTCTCTGCCACGCAAAATCCAATATTTACGGCGGATCTCTGCAAAGACCCGTTCAGAACCAGGGTGATGAAGCTCTTTATCTATGTTCTGAATGAGTAGTTGGGTTATTTTGTGAGAGGGATCTAGGACAACTGGGTGGATGATATCTGCGTCCAGTTGTTGACTGTGGCGAAGTCTCCCACCAACTCGAATGAGCCCTACTGTTTGGTCATACTCGGGTGCCAAGGTTAGAAGACGGCTAGAGTACGGTACTGGTTTTCCTGCCACTAGACAGTGGAAGTCCTCAGGGAAGCTATCATATTGAGATTTTCTTAGAATGTCTCTTTCTGCTAATTGATGATCCTCAGCTGAGGGGTCACCTTCTTTACCAGCCGCCCCATGGCGTAGAAGTGCTGCAGCTTCAACCAAGGCTTTAAAACTGCTGAACTGTTGTGGGTCAGGCAAGGACTGAACGTCAGCAACTGTTAAGTGACTACAGAAAGTAGACTTCCTCAGCTCGGCAGGATTTTCAGATGTACTTATTTTGGGGATAATGGGCCAGCAGCTGGGTGAGAGCAAGAGATATTCTGGTCCTTGTCTCCATTTTTTGTCTATGGCTAGCTCTTCTAGAGTCTTCCCACGGGTAATGTAGTCAGCTGGATTATTGGTGGATTCCACATACCGCCAGTTGTGCGCACTTGTGAGTTCTTGTATTTCGGCAATTCTGGTTCCCACAAATACTTTGTAGCGACAGGATTCTGACTGAAGCCATGTCAGGACTGTAGTGGAGTCAGTCCAGAGGACAAAGGATTCAATGTTCAGGGTGAGCTCTTTAGCCAATAATGAAGCTAACTGTGCACCAGTGAGAGCTGCGCACAATTCCAATCTAGGCACAGATAACTGCCGTTTAGGGGCTACTCTTGACCTGGCTGTGAGAAAGGCCACCTCTACACCTCCTTTCGGATCCTCTGTGCGCAAGTATGCTACAGACCCATAGGCCTGTTCAGAGGCGTCACTGAAAATATGTACTTGCCGACTACAATTCACGGAGTCCATCTGGGAACTCACATAGCAGCGGGGTAGTGTGATTTGAGTTAGATGTGGCAGTTCTCTTTGCCAATCATGCCACGTTTGAAGAATCTCATTTGGCAGTAGTGGGTCATCCCACTCTCTTTGTTTCGCCCACAGACTCTGTATAAGTATCTTGGCCCGAGTGATATATGGAACGAGAAACCCAAGGGGGTCATACTGGCTTGCCACTACCTTGTATATGTTTCTCATTGTGGGGGTTGAACAGTCAGCAAGACGGCTTTGGTATCCAAGAGTGTCAGATTGACACATCCAACGCAACCCTAATGCCAGTTCTTGAGGGTCTGATGCGGTTTGGTTAAGCCAAAGCTCACTGCTTTCAGATCTGGCATCCTTTGGTAGATGATTGATGACATTAGGAGAATTGCATGCCCATTGACGTAGTTCAAATCCTCCTTCCGCTAACAGATTCCTCAGTGTATTCACCAGCCCTTTAGCCTCCTCAGGTGTAGCAACGCTCTGTAGACAGTTATCTACATAGAAACATCTTTCGATGGAGTGTCTGACATGATCTCCGGGTTCACTTTGGTCAACTACGTGCTTCTGTAATGCGTATGTGGCACAGCACGGACTGCAAGTCGTTCCAAACGGGAGTACTTGCCACTCGTAGATGCTAGGGGGTTCCTCTCTGTTCAGATCACGCCATAGAAATCGGAGGAGGGGCTTGTCCTCAGGCAGTAGTCTTACTTGATGGAACATGCCCTTTATATCACTACTAAAGGCTACTGCATGCTCCCGGAATCGTAGCAGTACCCCGAGCAAGGAGGACCCCAGAGTTGGTCCAGGCAGAAGCAAGTCATTCAGATTTTCTCCTCTGTATGAGAAAGAACAATTGAAAACAACTCTGTTTTTTCCATTATGACTCACCATGTGGTGGGGGATGAACCATGATTCTTCTTCCCCAGTCAGTTTGTCCTCCGGTATTGCAACCACATAGCCTGCCTGTACCAGTCTTTGAATTTCTACTCTGTAAGCCTCTGACTTCACAGGATCCTTAGCCAGGCGATTCTCTGTGCTACGAAGATTAGGCATCACTGCTTGCTTGGTGGCATGTAATTTCGGCATATTCTTAATTCTTAAGAGGGGTGTAGCATAGCGTTGGACTCCTTTGATATCAATTCGAGTTGTCTTTGCCTCTAGCAGGTCGATGGCTTCTTGATCTTGTTTGGATCTGGTGGCAAGTTTCTCACTCCTGTAGGGCAGTACATCGAGTTGCCACAGTTTCTCAATATGTCTGAACAGCTCACTGGAAGGGGAATGAATTGATATGTTGAGACATTGTTGGGTAAGAAGTGGATGTCTCACAAGCTTAGCGGGCCCTTGGACTGTCCAGCCTAGTCGTGTCTTCACTGCTGCCGGTCCACCGGGAGGACCCAAGCGTACAGGCTCAATCGGGGTAACTAAGTGGGGATAGTCAGAGCCGATTAATAGAAGAGGCCGGACGCTGTCAAAGGAAGGGATTGGCAGCCCTCTGAGGTGTCTGTATTTATTCTGTAGGGTTGCAGCTGGACATGTGTGCTCGGCCAGGCCTAATTGGTCTGCAGTAAAGGCCCTGTGTATCTTAAAGACTCTTTGAGGCTGACAGGCTGGAGAGATGGTGAAGGAAACAGAAGTACCATGTATGACTCTCATGTCCTGCCTAACAGTTCTCAGAGCAAGGTCTTCTGGTTGGCCTTGTAGCTTCAGTTTCTGAGCTGCTGCTTGCAAAAGGATGGTGCGTTCTGAGCCATCATCCAAAATGGCAAATGTCTCGATGGCCTGTTCTCCATTCCGAAGAATTACTTTTGTGACCTTTAACAGGACCTGACTACAGCCCAACGGTCGGTCTAGGTACAGGACATCACTGGTGTTGTTGACAAGACAAGTGTTCTCTTTGACTGGTCTTTCATTCAACTCATGAAGTGCATCGAGATGTTTGCCCTTACATACCTTACAGCTGATTTTCAAACGGCACTGCGCTGCCTGATGAGATCGACCACAACGCCAGCATCTCTTATTGGTTTTCACCCAGTCCGTTTTCTGATCTTTTGTGAGCTGGCTGAAATTCTGGCACTGATTCAAATAATGCTGGGTATTTGTGCAGTAAGGGCAGAACATTTTCGGTTTGTCCTGGGGTTTAGCCACACTCGAACTGGACTCTTCTGTAGATGTTGTATCGAGAGCAGGGTCCGCACTGTGGAATATAGCCATTGTCTTGGCGGATTTAAAGTCTAGGCGCCTATCTCTCTTCTGGGCAGTATGCTCCCTTCGGTCACCTCCAAGAAACTCGAAACCACTCTCCTGTATTTTTAGCTCGTATTCAAGCCAGGCTGCAAGGTGTAAAAGAGTGGGGATATGAACGTTTAAGGGGTACATATACCTTTTGAACTCAGCTCGCAAGTCGTGGGGCAGCTTCGACAACAGTCTTGTTACATGGGAACCGCACTGGAGCTCAACCCTGCCGCTAGCCCCCAGTTGGTCCAGCATGCCAACCAATGCTCTGACTTTCAATGCAAACCTTTTGAATCCACTGGCATCATGGCTACGGATAGTAGGTTCATCCATTAAATCAGCAATCCGCCGCAAGGCTAACTGGTGAGGTTGCCCATATTGCTCAGCCAGAGAAGCCATGGTATCTGAATAGGGCCTACTGGAATTGATGTAAGAGTCTGCAATGAGAAGAGCGTCCTCAAACTTCAAGTGCTCCAAGAGGATTTGATATCTAAATCTCTCAGTAGTATCCTCAGGTAGAAGATTGTCTAATGAGACCTTCAGTCGTGCGAATTCCCGTGGGTCTCCCTTACAGAAGTCAGGGATTGTGGGTGTAGGGCCTCTGTATATCTTCTCTTGTTGAGGGTAGTAAGGATGCTGTACTGTGTCTCTATAAAATGGCATGCTGGCAGTAAGGGCTGTTTGCGGAGGCCTGGACTGTGAATAGTTACGCGCCCTCTGCTGTGGAGTTGTTGCCATAGGATACCTCTCGGGTTCACAGTACTCAGGTGTCGACACGCAGGAGGTAGATGGTTGTTTATTCCCTAATTTCCGCAGGTTAGTGGTTAGTTCCTCCACCATATCTGATATATTGTGTCTAAGAGGTGGTGGTGGTATATCCCTTGCGGGGGGAAGGATGTCATCATCCACTACCGGAGGAGGTGGCAGTGGCCAGTCGTCATATTCTGGTAAAGGGGCTCGGCTTGTTGGCACTGCTCTTTGGGGGATTGAGGATGCTCTCTTACTGTCCATTTGCTGTTGCATATCTAGCACTGTAGACTGTAGTTGTTGATTTTCTCGCTTAAGTTGCTGCATCATCTTCATAATCTCCGATACATCCTCCGTTGCAACTGGGTGAGATACAGGTGTGCTTTCATATCTTGGTCCAGTGGTTGGTGAACTGCTTATGGCTCTCCGGTCTGCCCACATGGCCTCGTCGCTTGATGATGGATACATGAGAGGGGTCATCTCGGCTACCCTTTCAGTGTGACTTGCCTGTAACTCTCTGTGATGAAGGAATGTATGAGCAGCTTGGGTCTGTTGACCATAGTGAGGGAGAGCAACCTCATAATCCTCAAACCACGCTGGAGGCTGTATTCGCCGCTTAGGACGCACGTCAGCAGGCCGTCCTTCTCTGGCCATCTTGTCTGGAAACATCTTCAACACATCCACAGCAATTTACTGGATCCGGCTCGAAGGACCATATGTTTTGTAGCAACCAATGTGGATCGGGTTAAATGAATCACTGTGGTACGTCTGGTCAGGACGCAATGAAGATGCTTATCGGGTTTGTTGAGGATTTATTGGGTGCATGTATGTGTGGTTCTATAACACAAATAGAAACCAATATATCAATACTTAACATTAATAAAATATAATAGCATAACAAACAATACTCAATAACAATACAATTACAATAAACAATTTAAATACTTAGGAAGACATTAGAGCATATCCAGAAGTAATATTATTCACTTTGTCATCTTATCTTAACCTTGGTCAGACCCGGGATCGAACCCGCGGCCGTAGCGTCAATGACGTCACATAGACAGCGCGTGCATAACAGAATGACTAAGCATTTTCTAGCGTATGCGATAATTACAACAAATTATATAAATATACACAATGAAGAGGCAATTACACTTACGCTTGATATAAACAAAGAAGAAATGTAGAAATGTCGTTATATGCATGCAGTATGATAATATAGGCAGGTTGATCGGCCGTATGCGACATTAATTAGGCCTATTGAATGTAACAAACAGGATTATGGTGATATTCCATAAAGAACAAGAGAAATAAACTCAGTAAACATAGAAACTTACTTTTAGATGCACTCACACGATTAATAGCACCACTTTTATGACATGAGGCAACTCTCGTGCGTTTTGGAGTCCTCACTCTACGGATTCATAACAACTGAATGACGCACTTCCAACACAGTCGAATTACACTGTTATTCCACAAGGGGGCATAAACGGTCCATAGTCATTGAATAACTCACTGTAATAGAACCTTCTAATATAAATGTATTACTTCCAGTGCTTAATAAAGGGTCCTTTGTAACAGTAAGTCTTATTGTTTAAATCTAGTTTTCTTGATTTACCATGAGTACCATGTTTTACCATTCCTAATATCGATCTAGCTTACTGCAGTGTGTAACAAGTGTCTAGTAGCTGCCAAGCAAATGCACTGAGTAGGATTATAACATAACTTTCAACACACTCAAATGTATCTTGTATGATAAAACAGCGCTGAGTTATAGCCTACCCCAAATACGCATGACCGGAAGAAGTGGAAGCGGTCATCTGCATAATAAAAGCTCCACTGCTCTCTCGTGTGTCGCACTTGTCTCTCATTAGAAATCACTCTAGCAGCCTCGTTCCGCTCAAACGGCTTTTAGCCCCACCCTGCTTCATGCCACAATAAAGTTAATAAATCTTTAATACATTACCTCATTGTGGTGAGCAGCAAGGCTGAGGGACCGTGAGAGCGGGACGAGGCCGCGGTCATTAGTGATGATGAGCGCCAGCTGGGTGCCGTCGGCCTCGTGTCTCATGGAGGAGTGACGGGAGTATAAAGGAGGAGCGACGACAGTGAAGGACGAGAGAGGACCAGGCCTGGATTTTTTTAGTTGTTTTATTTATGTTTTGTTATGTGTGTGCACAGCAGTCGTCCGTGAGGGGCTGCCGCTTTTACTTTCACTTTGTTTATTTATTTGATTAAAGTTGTTGTTGATTGTTCGCCGGTTCCCACCTCCTTCTTCCCTGAACGTCCGAACCCCGTTACACTCATACATGAATATGATTTCTCCCCGAGTCCCGTAAGATTCTTTTCCACCGACTGTAGAGGTGAAGACAACAACTCCCATGATTCCATGAAATCAAGGTGTCATCAAGCTACGCCTTTGTTTTAAATAAGCAGTGAAAACTGCATATTGTGCCTTTAAGTTCCAGGTTGATGATGCAAGACGCACATCCGAAGTATGTTCGAAGTCCTTTCGTAATGAACTAATGAAAAAGAAAAAGTGTTGAAGTTTCAACCTCATCATGAACAAAAAGCTGACTTGCAACTCTGCCTATAGGTTTGACTTGTTCATTTCAAACCGGTTCTTTGGTAAACAAGGTTGTTCCAACGTGCTCCATGATGACACATGTTCAGAAACCTATTTTAATCCCTTTACTCCAATAATCAACCTTTCTTAGACTTATTCATCATATTCTATCCTTGAGTGGAGGATAGCCCCCTCCAGTCACGTACCAACACACTTTTATTCGTATGCAATGAATATTTAAAATAACGACAAAACAATGTTCCATAAGCATATTAATAAAGCATAACATTTGAATACAAATTTCTTCCACAAGGGTATAGTTATTTTGAGCTATGATTACCTCATCAAAAACAGTGTGGGATTGTGATCCAGGATGTATATATGTGAAGAAGAAGACAAACAATATGTGAATAAGCTTCCAGCTTTTCATGGATTCAATGGGTCGCAAAATACCAGGATTTGGGAGGGTAATGGATGTATGTATCCACTTTCTCCTTGTGTGCTGGCAGGAAACGGTGTTAAACCTAATGTCACCTGAAGTAAAAATAGACACTGTCTTCTAGATTTTGACTCGCATGTATGCCCCTGAATGAAACCATGTGATGCTGCTCTTATCCCCCCTCCCCCCTTTTCTCTACTCCCTTTTATTTTTTTCTATTCACTATATAAACAATTGTAAGAAATGTACAATCCACTGTGCAGGCTTTTTCTACTTCCCAGCTGAGAAATATCCCAGGCTCTTCTTACGCTAAGAGCGACAGACATAACGTTGTGCTCGTTTTGCTCACGTTCACATGTTTAGGTAATTGTTTTCTTGGTGTTCCCCTGGGGAAAGAATGTGTGCTTTAATCATGCTGCTTCTCTTCAGCGCTCTGACCATCCATGTCCAGGAGAAATCCCTCCAGGCTCTTTCTGTCATCATAATCTTGCTTAATCTATTTCTCGCTGCAGTGGTGAATGTTTTTTTCCCCCTGGTCTCATGTGATTGGCCATGTTCAGGTGTTTTGCACATTGGGGGTTCTTTGGAGACATATGAAGGTCTGTTTTGCATTATACTCTTTTAAAAATAAAGGTTCCAAAAAGAGGTTTCTTCAGCAATGCTATAGAAGATGCGTTTTGGGTTCCTCAAAGAACGTTTCAGAGAACAATTTTTCTTCTTTGTGTAAAGAACATTTTAATAATCTGAAGAACCTTTTCCACTATAAAAAACCTTTTCTGCAGTGGAAAGGTTCCATGGATGTTAAAGGTTCCTAACTTTTTAAGAGTGTGCTGAATGAATGAGTAAAGGATACCTTCAGTCTAGCTTTCTGAACCTTTTGCAATGAAATCAGCTAAATAAGAATTTTTATACTGTTTATAATGCTTCATTTTTAGTGTATAGTATTGTACAATGTTTTGAGAGCATTTGTACGGTTTGTGTTACTTGAATATTGCAGTAGAAGTGCCTCTTGAGACTCCTTGATGATTGGACCATAGTGTCATGTGACCCCTTACATCAGCACATTTCATTTGCCCTGAACAGAAACTGTGAATTAATCAAAGTTTCGCTTTTGTGAGCAAAATGGAGCACAGTTTTACGATCATTAATTATGAAAGACTAAGAGTAAGCAAGGAAGACGCTGACGTAACAAAATTTACGTGGAAATCAATGCTGTGAGGTTCAATGCTGTGTGAAGGGCAGGGGATCTAGGAGAAAGATTTCTAAGTGTTTGGGTTAAAGTTACGTAGTGCACAAACACACTCAAATGCACATCATAGTTATGTAACCAAAGGAGACAGACCACTTTTAGAATACAGTGTTTCATACCTCACTGGGCTGAGGACATTTTCAGTAACTCGCTCTTTTTCTCTGTCACATAGTGCTTCTTGTTGTGATATTTGGTTATGACTGTCATCTTCTGAACGAGAAAAAGATCCACACAATACTATTATTAGTCCATGAACCATGCACTCACATACACTCACACCAGGGCCGTGCAGAGAGTTCTTCAGGGGCAGGGGCTCAAATGTAAAAAAGGGGCAATATATATATATATATATATATATATATATATATATATATATATATATATATATATATATATATATATATATATATATATATATATATATATATATATATATATATATATACATATGCTCATCAAGCCTGCATTTATTTAATAAAAAATACAGAAAAAACAGTAGCCTACTATTGTGAAATATTATTACATTTTGTTCTTTTTAACTTTGTATTAATCCAACAATCTTGAAAAGAGTATCACAGTTTCCAGCATTGACATTAAGATCCTCATATCAGAATGATTTCTGAAAGATCATGTGACACTGAAGAGTGGAGTAATGATGCTGAAAATACAGCTGTGATCACAGGAATAAATTATATTTTAAATTATTTTAAAATAGAAAACCATTATTTTAATAATATTTCACAATATTGCTGTTTTTTTATCAAATAAATGCAGGCTTGATGAACATAAGAGACTTCTTTCATAATGCTGCATAATATTCAAAAATGGTAACGTTAAATAAAGTCCTTTCACGTAACCATTTCGCCAGCCTACACTTCACATAATAGGCCTGTGGCACTTGGGTTTTGATAGTTTCATTAAATTGTAAAACGTGTATCAATATACATAAATACAAGTGAATTTAACACTACTTACCATTAATGCGACTTCTGCTGCTGTGGTTTTGTGCATGGATTTGTTTGTTGTCAGTTAAAATCCATTTTGTCAGTGATGCAATTTTTAAAATGAGACAAACCGCAGGAAATCGTTCCACAAACGTTAGTTCGTCAGTCCATGTCATTTTTTACCGATTTATGAATAAGAACAGAAAATTACCGCTTCACATCGCCCAATGGAATTTGAACTTGCTTTGACAGATCACGATTGGTTGGTGTATACGCAACCCGTTCTCACTCCCAAGGCGTCAAATTCCGACGCATGGTCAAGTGCTTTCCGCGTCACAATAAAGACGCTAAAGGCACCCCTAGGCGTCACTATATTGACGCGCCGAGTGCTCCATTCATTTCAATGAGAAACCTTTGGCGTCAGAAACAGACGCGTTGGGCATGGGAAAGTTATCGTCATGATGATCATATATTGGGTTATGATTTTGCCATTATGACATGTTGGACTGTGATTCTCAATTTAATCAGCCAGCATCATTTTATTTACGCTATCTAGACACGTTTTAACATGTAACCCAACCCCATTCCATCCCTAAACCTACCCATTTGTGTGGTATAAAACGCAGATATAACAGGCAGAGTCGACTGCATGCACAATTTATTCAAAAAATACAAATATTCCGAGGCCAAGCGATTGATTTGTGTGAAGGAAATCCCCAAAAGCGACCAGCGTCTCCATCCGCAGAAGATCACGAACACATAAAATTTCAAATATTGCCGCCCGTTACGTCAGTTTTCATAGTGAAATTGCATTGGCTGTAGTATGTCTCGTGACCAATTGCGTCATTACGTCAGCTTTGATTGTAAAATGTCATTGGTTCTCGTGTGTCTTGTGACCGAATGCGTCATACTAAAGAGGCGTGTGTATTATTTGAATGAGATATGAATGAGTGCGTTAACGGAGCTGCGGGATCATCATCTCAGCGATTAAAACATTAAGATCAACTCTGTTCTTTACATGAAGACATCGTGTGACTTCAGAAGACTTGGAATGCAACATGAGTTAATACTTTTATACTGTTTTTAGTCAGTTTTTGCAATAAATAGATGTGACTGTACTTCTATTTGCCTGTTATGTGTTTCTATATTGTTTAGGAGTGGGTAGGTTTAGGGTAGGAGTTGGGTTAGCTGCTCCAAAATATAAAAGTAACCTTTAAATATGAATAAACTATTAATAAAATCATGTATACTTTTACAAATGCAAAGAATAAAATGCGTCTTGATCTGACGCATTGGGTAAACAACTGAAATCAATGGAGCACTCAGCGCGTCAATATAGTGACGCCTAGGGGTGACTTTGGCGTCTTTATTGTGACGCTGAAAGCACTTGACCATGCTTCGGATTTTGACGCCTTGGGAGTGAGAATGGGTTGGTATACAGGGGTGTAGCCGTCTTTTCATAAGTGAGGGGGACAGAAATGTCAGGTATAATACCTGTTTTTTTCTGACCTCTGTCTAATTGACAGATTTAATTGATCTATTACTTTTAATTCAGTAAGATATCAAATACACTGCTGAACAATAACCACTAATATGTATAATATTTTCCCCTATATTTTATGCCAATTTTATGATTGGTTTATGCACTACAAACACTTGTGCATTAAAGGGTTAGTTCACCCAAAAATGAAAATTCTGTCATTAATTACTCACCCTCATGTCGTTCGACACCCGTAAGACCTCCGTTCATCTTCGGAACACAAATAAAGATATTTTTGTTGAAATCTGAGAAATTAATGACAGAATTTTCATTTTTTGGGTGAACTAACCCTTTAAGTACCCATGGATTTTATGCAATGTTAAAAAAAATATCACTGAACAAGGCAGTGTAGTTAAAAAATTACAATTGTTCAATGTTTTTGAAAGAAGACTTCTGCTCACCAAGGCTGCATTTATTTAATAAAAAATGTAGTAAAAAAAATAATACAGTGAAATATTATGCCAATTTAAAGCAGCTGTTATCTATGTGAATATATAAAGAAATTAAGTAATTTATTCCTGTGATCAAAGCTGAATTTCCAGCATCATTACTCCAGTCTTCAATGTCACATGATCCTTCAGAAATCATTCTAATATGCTGATTTGCTGCTCAAGAAACATTTATGATTATTATCAATGATGAAAACAGTTGCTTACTTAATTCACTGCTGAAAACACTGCTGCTTATTTTTTGTGGAAACCATGATAGTATTCAAACTTTTGTGGTAAGATTAAAAAAGAGAGAAATTCATACTTTTATTAATTAAACATGCATTAAATTGATAAAGTGATATTTATAATATAAATAAAGATTTATATTTAATAAGTGCTTTATTTAATACAAATAAATGCAGTTAATTTAACTTTCTATTCATTAAAGAATCCTGAAAAAGAAAATGCATCATGGTTTCCACAACATTTTTAAGCAGCACAACTGTTTTCATCATTGATAATAATCATAAATGTTTCTTGAGCAGCAAATCCTCATATTAGAATGATTTCTGAAGGATCATATGACACTGAAGATTGGTGTAATGATGCTGAAAATTCAGCTTTGATCACAGGAATAAATTACACGTTTACTAGCTCAGTTACATAGTAAACAGCTGTTTATATAATAAATGCAGCCTTGGTGAGCAGAAGGTACTAAACATTAAAAAGGATGTCAGTTAGCACTGCATTATTCATATACTTTATTGTCAATAAATACCTTGAGATGGCTTGAAAAACACACATGAACCATATAATGTCGAAATCATGTGTTTGTCGTCGCGTTTCATCAGTCATAATTCTCTTTATTTAGCTGCTGGTTCAGCGCTGTGAATGCCTTTGGAACGTGATTACTTCTACGAATCCGTTTTGGACTTTCTGTGAGAGGACGCCCTCCGGCTTCGAGTATGAATTGGAGTGTTGCACGAGAGTGTTAGCACTCCATGGTTTTCAGAGCGCCTTGTTTTTGGATACGAATAGAATGACAGGTCATGTAGATTTATTTACATTGGCTTCTACGTAATCAAACTTGCCCGTGTAACAGACGTAGGCCAGTAAGAGCGGTACGACTAGACGCCGGTTCGAATCCCCCACGGAGCGGGTCGACTTGGACCGGTGAGACTCGGTAAAGTGCGGGGGACGAATTTACGTTTTATTAAAGGTGCGGGGGACACGTCCCCCCCGTCCCCCGCATAATCTACGCCCATGGGTGTATATACATGACAAACGGGCATTGGTGAATTGTGTAATACTTTAAAATATATAATATATAGATTTGTAATTAAATCAACACATTAGCTCTGATTATGGATGAAAAAAAAAAATATTGGTTTACTTTTTTCCCGCGAGGCCACACTCTCTCTGAAAGGACCATATTTGGCTCGAGAGCCGTTTCCGAACGTTGGAAAATCAGCTGTCAATCAAAACGCACGCAACCCATAGCAACGCGTTACGGCAAGGCCTCAACAGAAATTGTCCGACTTTTGAGCCGTCCGTTACTATTGTATACATTGTCATGTTATAATAATCACATTTATTTAGTTTTATTGACCACGATATTATCCTTGATATTTGTCTGAGAGGGGCACTTTTGATTCATTTTGAAAAAGGGCAGGGGCTCGAGCACCCAAGTAAGTATCATATCATATATATGAGTATCATTGACAGAAAAATAACCAACTAAATTCTGAACAAAATTATTCTTTTGTACCGAAACTTTTCAATGAATTGTTTGATCCAGTTCACAAAATCGATCTGAATGATTTTTAAATCTTGAGCTGAATCTGGAATCTTTCAACAAACTGGCTCATTTAAAGGTACAAGCCATATGGACTATTTTTATGACACTTGTAGTAGCCTACTTTTGAGGGGGGTTTTTTTAAGCTTAAAAGTTCCGGTCCACATTCATTACAATTGCATTAAAAAGAGCAACCAGTATAACCATAACTTATTCGGTTACAATTCATTTGAAGGTGTTCACGCTAAGGTATAATTACTGAGTAATACAAATTAATTAATGTACTTACTATAGGATGAGGGTTGGGATTAGGGTGTGGTTTAGGTTAGTTACATGTAGTAATTAAGCACAACTTATAGCAATTACCGTACTAGTAACTTGTAACGTGTAAGAAAGACACTGTAAAATAAAGTGTTACCCTACTTATTTTGTGTTCTTAGGTTTGATAGAAACTTGACCAGGGTTTGGAATGACATTAGGTTGAGTAAATGCAGATTTCTTTTAAAGTCCTCCTGTAATCATTCTATCCCTTAAAACTCCTCTTTAATCAGCAAAATGGCATATTTAAATGTTCTTTCCTGTGAAAATATTTTCTATTCATGCCTCAAAATAGCGTGAATGTAACTCTACACCCTTGCTTCATTTAGTATACGCAGATTCATGAATATGCTAATTAGCCCCGCCTCCCCTCAATCGCACCACCTCAGAGATCCACTCTGTCAACTTTACTGTTGTAAACGCTACTGGCAAGTGGAAATACTGGTTTAATTCAGCCATAGATGTTTGAACCAGAAACTGATTCAGAAGAAGTGGAAGAGTGAATAATCCTGGCTCATCTACAAGTCGATGTATCAGAATGGTAATACATTTTATGTATCGCTCTCTACAACGTCAGACACATAACGGTAATTACTATGATTAGCCTTTTGCTTGACTACGCTACCTAACAGCTAATAATGTGTTGCTAATGTTACACAAACCATGTTCCTATTCGCCATCTCATAGTCAGACAACTGCCTTCTGAAAATCAGTATCCTTAGAAACACTTTGAACAACTTAGAACGTCAGTAGAGAAAGTCATATAGTTCATCATAATATCGTAATGTACATCATATGTATAATTCACCCACTATATTACCAAATGTACCCGATTTTTTCATATCAACAGAAAAATATACCGGGATAACCTGGCTTCTCTTGAGACTCCCCTTCTTCGGAGCAAAGTTAATGATATGCTAAAGCCCGACCTCATGTTGACATGACTGGTTACAAGTTAGTCTGTGACGTAAGAAACACTGTTTTTTAGACTGTCTTTGGTTCACTACAGTTTTAAAGGGGACATATTATGCACCTTTTTACAAGATGTAAATAAGTCTCTGATGTCCCCAGAGTGTGTATGTGAAATTTTAGCTCGAAATACTCCACAGATCATGTTTTATAGCCTGTTAAAATTGCCACTTTTTGGGGGTGAGCAAAAACAAACCGTTTTTGTGTATGTCCCTTTAAATGCAAATGAGCTGGTGCTCCCTGCCTGTTCTTTCAAGAAGAGGGCGGAGTTTTAATAGCTCGTACTACAACAGAAAATGTCAGAAACTAACGGTGTTCAGTTCGAACCGGACTCGGACAATAATGCCTAAGGAGGCAGAGAATATATGCTGCATGGAGATAGCAGCTATAGTTTTAATAGGTATAAGGTGCTTAATAAACTTTATATCTGTAAAACAACTCAGATAAACTATTATAAAGTACGCGCCTCCCTTTCATTACTGCCGTGAGCAGTATCGCTCTGGAGACTATAAGCTGGATCAAGAATAGTTAGTACTGATCCATCCTTGAGCTTTAACTTTTTATAAAAAAAAAAGAATTTTCCCTCGTTCAGGCAATGCACCTGCATTGCTTACAGGGCATTGTTGTCGCTATAGTTGCTCGAGCGTGGAGAAAGTGGCGGACAGTGTACAACTGGCTGAGGGCGGAAACTATGCTAATACGGAACAGCCGTGGGTGGAAACGTGCAGATTAAGGGGTGGTAATATTATAATAGATCCCCTCAGAAGGGGAATGAAATCTGAGCGGCTCGTTTTTTCACATGCTTGTAGAAAAAAACTTACCAAAACAAAGTTACTGGGTTGTCCTTTTTCACGTGTTATGGGTTGGTAGATGCACCGGGGACCCGATTATAGCACTTAAACACGGGAAAGGTCAGATTTTCATGATGTCCCCTTTAAAGGAGAAAATACTCAGCAATGGTGGTGACCTATGAATTCTCATATGGTTTGTTTTAAAGCATATTAAAAAAACTCCTCATAGACATACAAGCAACATTAAAAACTTGATTTTCACCACAGGGGGTGATGAATATGTTGAAGTTTAATATGTTTAAGTCATCCTTGTGGCGGTCAGCTTTGGTCAAGCATGTTACCAGAGCTCCATATCTTAATTGATCCTTGAAGCTGAGCTTCAAGAAATGCTCACAGTGCTACGAATGTCTTTACTCCCTAAAACCAAGAGCAGAAATAATGTACTGTCCTCAACAAAACTTCACACAGACTTCTCTTTCGATCTCTGTAACAACACTGCATACAAAATCAATGAAGCATAGTCAATCTTCTCTCTCTGTGTTTCTGCTTCAATTTCCAGGGATGAGCTTGTATACAGATGGAAAGAGTGTAGAGGGGGAGCTTAATTCAATTTTTCATGAAAGATGGTCGAAAGGGGACATGGGTTGCATGCTTAGTACTCTAATTTGTGCATATCTGCTTGTGTATGTGGTTTATATTTTACTAGTCTGGCGTGTGATCTATAATGAGGCTGTCAACATTAATTCTATATTTAAAAAGAAAACAGAAATGCATATATTTATACATCGGTAGTCCTACACAACTGCACGTTTTGATGGCACCTGCACTTTTTGTGAATTCCACGCTCCATGCTTCTTTCTGTGTATGAAGAGAAGTAATTGCGGAAGCTTTGTTTAGGGCCAGGACTCAGTGCTGTCAGTAATAATAATTTATTTAGGGCCCTGCTTGCAAAGGAAGAACTTCAATTCCAGCCCTCAAACAGACGCTGCCCTCCTTCCCTCTCCCTCATATCTATACAGGTAGGTGAATAAAGGCTAATGACTTAAAGAGCTGTTACTGAACTTAAACTGAAAAAGGTGACAGGAGATCAAACAACTAATAACAGCCCAAACCTCAGGAGGTACACCTTGTAATAACATTTTGCATGTACTTAAATGTGATTGGATGAATGGTAATTACAAGATTTATGCATTCAGGTCTAATTACAGAAGAGAGAGAATAGGCTTAAACTTTTAAAGCTGCTCCATTTGACGATGAGAGGAAAGCCCTGAGGTACTCAGAAACAAATTCTTTTTTTTATACATACGTTTAATTTAAAAAGACTGAAGAGAAATTACACAAATACATAAAGATTAAATGCTCACAGTGCTACGGATGTCTTTACTCCCTAAAACCAAGAGCAGAAATAATGTACTGTCCTTAACAAAACTTCACACAGACAAATACATAAAGTTTAACCATGTTATTTATTACATGTTGATGCACAAATTAGTTCTTAAACATTCTATCCAAATAAACTAATTTGGATGCCTTCAATGTCTCAGTTTTAATGTTGATGTCCATGAATTAGTTAGTTATATCACACAGTCAGGATAAGGTTATGCTGCCATCTATTGGTTGTAGAGTGCTGTTGAAGTGCTCCATATATTATGGTTTTTCAAACATTCCCTTTTATGCAGTGTGTAATATAGCTGTTTGTGAATGTAAATGTTCTACAAAGTTGTAAAGTCGAAAGTGCTCGATAAATAGGCCTACAATTAAGTCTCTCAAAAGAAAGAATCGCCTCCACGTTAAGTCATTTTTTGTTAGAATCTCACATGCGTGACAGTTCTACATCACTAGAAATTATATTTGCATAATGCCTGCCTATGTTGTACGTTGTCTGCCCGCGAACAACTTGTCTCGCCATTTTACTGATGACTGTGTCAATCTTCTGAATTCATGTACATGTGACTTTTTATTGTTTAGGTTATCTTATCTTTACTCCTGATGTACTTAAAACACTTACAACCCCCAGTGTTAGACACTGGCATGTCTAGACCTTAATTAAACAATTTAATAATCAATTAAATGTATAATTCAGCTGCGGACGCCATCTTCTGGCAAGATGTGGGAGCGTTCATGACATGTATGAATATCTACATGAAAGACTTCAATAGATGATTTTGCTAAAGTTCATCTAACAATAAGATGAAGGCGTCAGCTAACATAACATTAAAAAGCTACCATAGTAAAAGTAAAAACATTAAAAGCACCATAATACAAAACATATAATATTGAGTGCATATAAAACACTCACCTGTGAAAGGTTATCCCATTTCTTCTGGAATTTAAATCTCGGTGGTTTCACAACCAGAAGCTGCGTAGTGTTTGTGGCATCATTCTTTCTTATGTGAGTGACAACACACTGACCACAGCATCTAGCCTACGTTTTTTATCGGTTTTTGCCATAGTTGACACAAAAACACGATATACTCTCGTTGTGTGGTGGCGATCGTGTGGTCAACATGAACGTGACCTCTGGAACTTACCGAGGTATGAAGTGGGACATTTCATTTATTATATTCCCACGTCCAACCTAGTCTGGAAAGCAGCACGAGTGAAGGGCACAGAAATTTGGAGTGGAACGCATCCTTGGAATACTGAACAGCATGTGCACTCCCTTTCTTTTGGGTATGCGGCTCTGTTCAGAAAGGCTCATGTATAATAGCACACACATGGAGTCATGGGTGTACATTTCAGTTGGACAATAAACATAACATTTCTAAAAGGCATTTTCTGAAGGGGACACAAATAATACAGCCAAAATTGTACTTGTAAGGATATGTGTGGCATTTTGGTGCACTGAACATGATCTTAAAATTATCTCTGTCATTTTATCTGGCCAACAACACAAAGCAATAGTTGTTTAAATATCATATGGTATCATATCTTAGTAATCATAGGTTCACCACGCGGCAATATAATTATTAAGTTATCTTGCTTCTTCCATATAGAATTGAGCAAAACCCAACACAGCAGTAAATCTACAATACTAGTTAGTTATTAGTTTTTATTTTACAATAATTTATCAGTTCATACTTGGCTTATCGCCGTGTCAGTTGAAGCTGGTTGTGGTGATTTACAACAAGCTACAAAAAAGTAAAAAATATCGCTAAAATACTGGAATTATGGAAAAATACATTGGTTATCATATTTTTTTTGTCATTGCTAATTTATTAGTAACTCGTCTGTTTTAAAGAGAAAATAATTACTGAATCCGATGTTTAAAGTGAATAAAATAGCCTTAAAAGCTTTGGAGTTCCACAACTACTGAAGAACTTTGTACTCTCCCCCAATGGACTTGTTTGTGTAGGTGAAGTGCGTGATGGACCAAACCACTGTGAGGCTAGAGAGGAGGGACACAAAATGTTTCTAAACTTAACACACATTTTATTTTAAGTATATATAATTATATTATTTACAATACACAATGTGGTTTTTAATGCTAATCCTGACAAATCTTAGCTGTTCTTGAAGGATTTTTCTGACATCTTGTTGGTTGCATTGTATTAATGAAACAAAACCACATACTTTTACTAGACATGTGTATAATGAATGTTGGAAAAAATAAATATTCTGAACCCTAAAGATTTACACAAACTGAGAAGTGTCAAAAAGCATTTGGTTGTGCCCCGCTCTCCCATACATGGTAAATGGACTGCATTTATATAGCGCTTTTAACAGACCCATGGCCATCCAAAGCGCTTTTACTTCTTGCCTCACATTCACCCATTCATACACCAACGGTGGTGTCAGCCATGCAAGGCGCCATCCAGCTCGTCGGGAGCAGCTGGGGTTAGGTGTTTTGCTCATGGACACCTCGACCCTTGGGCAGGTGAAACCGGGGATTGAACCACCAACCTTCTGGTTTATATGAACCACTGGGCCACTGCCGCCCACTGAGCCACATCCTAAAAAGTAAGCTACATTGGAAGAAAAACAACTCAATACATGAATTACAGGAAATTGTATACTGCATGCCTCAGAAGCATGCATGAATACATTAGATAGGAAAGGGAATGAGATCCTAACACCTACATGACAACGATGTACTAAAAAAAAAATTTCCTTTGCGTTTTTCACTATGTAGCTACAGAGGACAGCATTGTCAAAATGATCCCCGTTCACACGGATCCAGACAGTGTTATATAAATGAGCCCTCCGTTTATCAGTAGCATTTCTCAGAAACAAAAGTGAAAATAAGCAGGAGGGCGTGATCCAACTATAAACACTGACTGTCAAGTCATTTCCTCATTAACCAGAAGGATCACGATGGATGAACAGTATCCCATCACTGTCGAGGGAGACTGGGGGCCTGAAGAAGCAAAAACTGTGAAAAATAAACTTCAGATTCACTTTCAGAGCAAGAAGAAATCTCAGGGAGGAGACTGCGTCGTGCAATATGACAAAAGCAACTCTGCTACGATTCTGTTCAAATCATCTGACGGTAAGTGCTAAAGATGTTAACAAAATACGTTTTTACATATATTTATAATAAATAAATGTAATCAAGCTGTTGAGATGTTATCACGATATTCAATATAATATATAACTTCTCTTACGGTCACTGTATTAAAAGAGAGAGAGAGATTGAGAAATTTGCGAAACCTCACTTTGAAAAACCATCGACCTCAGGCAAAAAAATTAGAAAAATGTTGTATTGTGATGTATTTGACTAAGTCTGATTGTTTGTGTTTAAGTCCGAGATGCCGTACTCTCTCAGGCAGAACACATTATTACTATTGAGAGTAAGCAAATCAAGCTGAAAGTGTTCAAACCTAGCGGTGTAGAGGAACAAGCAGAGAACACCATACAAAAGGTGAGTATAATTAAACGTTACAAAAAGTGCAGTTAAATTTAGACTGCATCATCAATACTATTTAAATGAATAATAATGGTCTATCATAAATTCTGAACCTTATTTTATGGTACAGACACATTTTACAGTTTCATTAGGAAGATGGTTGTCATATTGTTGAAAGACAGTGGAGAGAACAAACTTACTCTACTTGTTTAGTAGCATTCTCCATTTACGTGGTCATAAATTCTTTATATTTTTGTGGAAATTTGAAAAAGATGTTAAAATGTTGAAAGAGTACAAATCCAGTAATGCAGAGAAAGAGGCAGATAACACTGGACAGAGAGTGAGCAGACTTATTTTAAAATGCTCAATTAGGAACAAACAAACCATGGACAAGTGCAAACCAAAGTCGCTGCTATATATGGCCTATTAGAACATTAATCATTTAAATATTACTCTTTTACGGTTGAGATGATGACTGTGTTTCTCTAGAAAGATGGTTGTCACTTTTCTATAATGTCTCAAGGGTGCAGAGGAAAAAACAAATAACTTGCCCTACTTGTTTAGTAGTGTTCTCCATTTACATACTCTAAATGTTTTACATCTGTGTGGTTTCAGTTGGACCAGGCAAGTGGATATCAGGAACCAAGTAAGAATTATCTGAAAATATGTACATGTGATCTTTTTATAAAGTACATTTTCAAATTCAATTGACATGAATTAGGTAGTTACCTAATTGGTATAAAATAATTAGGTTAATTGTAGGGGGACTTAAACAAGTGTCACTTTTAATTTTCCAGAAGATCAAAGTGTCCTGCAAAATAAGTTGGATGTGAAGAAACCTCGAGAGTCAAGTGCTGTGGTCCTGGAGGACCTTCCAGATGATTTTAATCACGACATGTTGACACTTTTGGTGGAGAACATCAGCGGTCTCTCTGAGAATTACTTTGGCATGGAAATGATACCGGAATTAAAAAAAGCAGTTGTGACCTTTAAAAATCCCAGTGGTATGTTCATATAAAAATATATTTAAATGTATTATTTACATTTTCACATAATAATAATTATTATCATCATCATTTTGTTGTTATTACAACCTTTTGCAACTCATGGCCCACCAATGACTGTTTAAAACCATTCCAAAGGACCACCTTTACAAATATGATAGTATGAACACAGAATAACAGAAAATTCAAAAAGTACAATGATATACTGTTAATGCTGTTAATCTTTTATGCCACTGTAGCAGACTATGTCAAGTCAGCTGTATAGATGAAACCTGTCCTTGTATAAAAAATACTTTTGCCAGGTTTACTCAGTAACCATATATTCCTGTAACAATAACAGGGCAGGTCAGACCAATGACTGGGTCAGACACACAAGGGGAACACTCTTTTAACAAAAGTAATTAATAACACATCCCCACATCCAGGCTAACATACCTGTAACAGGTCAGACACAAAAGAGGGGGCCATTTCATTCATAATGGTCTTAAACAGCCTTAAATTTGACTTGGTGAAACCTGCAGAAACCCTGCAAATGGGTCTGGCACATTATGTGAATATTGATATAGTATTTCTGACAGATGCAGGAAAGTTCCTTGATGACTGCAGGACGCATGAAAAGTTCAAGAAGAATAATCTGAGGGCCCGTGTACTGGAGAGAAGCACATGTGTGAGGGTGGAGAATCTTCCAGCTGAGGCCAAAAAGATGCTGCTGGAACTTTATTATGAGAAATGGGGTGGTCCGGTTGAGGACGTTAACATAATTCCATCAGAACAAGCAGCCATTATTACCTTTAAGGAGGAAGAAGGTATAAACATGTGTAGTTACTGGTAGTCTGTATTGGTACAGTTCCATATTCCATGATGATACTTATTTACCTCATTTTATCAATGTCAATGCATTTATTCATTATACCTGGTACTTTCATTACTTTTCAGCCAAAGAGAAAGTTTTGAAGCAAGAGAATATCATCTGTGATTTTCCAGTCAAGATATATCCCTACTTTAAATCACTGGATACGGTCTTGTATGGTGGCAACAGACCACATTTTAAGCTGCCTGAACCCATTACAGTCAGTGTACATCCTGCCATCAGGGAGTTCCTCCTCAAGAAAGGGGAGATTTCTTCTATTAAAAACCAGATGAGCTCACACTTCTGCCAAATAAACATGGACAAATCTGAAACTTTGCTCAATCCTGATCCAGCATTACTGAAACAGAAAGGAGTTACCAGAAGACACATTGATGGCTGGAGTAAGAATGCCTGTGATGCCTTCAAGAAAATAATCTCAAACTACACAACATCTGAGTGGCCGGTGTCACACCTCGTATGGTCTAAAGTGGAGAGTGGTGTTAAGGAATTGGTGAAAGATCAGGTTTTCACTGATATGGATGCCTCTAAAGGGATCCTGACACTGGTGGGGATGACCCATGAGATAAAAGGACTGAAACCCATTATGGAGAAATTTTTAGAGAGAGCAACAGATCAAATAGAGAGAGAGAAGAAAAGCGTGACAGAGAATATGGAGATGTCTCCTGCCATGTACTCTCTGCTTTTACAAGATGGCTTGAAAAGTGCTGCTTCTCCACACCTGCACATTGACTACAACAAAAAAATTAACAGTCTAATTGTATCAGGTATTTATACAGAAACTCTTGCCTTCAAGAATTGGGTTCTTGAGAAGAAAGTAAACATGAGGAAGAAGCCCTTAAAGATTGACCACTCAATCTTGGAGTTTCTGAGATCAGTGGATTGTGATGAAATGTCCACAGATCTCTTTATATCTCATGGAATAACTGCTGTCTACACAATCGAAAATGGAGATGTTGTTGTGACTGGGGGCACAGAAAAAGAACTTGTTGAGGCAGAGAAGAGGGTGAATACGGTTCTTGCATCTAAAGAACTCATTATAGAAGATCAGGGTGTCCTTCAAATGCCAGAGTGGCAGGATCTCAAAAAACAAAATCAAGAATTGTTCAATACTTCCAAAAAGAGATCTGTGTTTATAAATATTTCACAGAGAGACAAAATAATAGTGACTGGATTCAGAGATGCAGTGATGGAGGTCAGTGCGAACTTAGAACGTTTCATTGAAGAGCACACTAGAATTGAAGAAACAGTTCGTGTCAAATCACATGCAGCAGTTGAATTCATAAAAGACAGAAAATCACAAGACGGGCAGCATTTAATGAAGTCTGATAAGATGAAAGTGAATTTTGATTCGAAGAGACCCTGGATAAAACTGTCTGGAGAGCGTATATTTGTCCAGCCAGCTATGACTTTCTTTAAAAGCTTGACAGAATCTCTCTACACTGACACACTGACCATTAAAAAGGCAGGAGCAAAGAAGTACTTCAAGGAACAGGGTAAAATGATGTTCTCAGTGCTGTTGAAGGAAAAAAGATTTGTGGTGGTGCTCCAGGAAGATTACATGCTGGAACAGGAAGAGGATGAATTTCCTGAACGCAGTGTTAAAGATTTTGGCCAGGTCTCTTGTGAAGTTCGAATGCCAGGTGGAGTAACTGTTACTGTCAGGATGGCAGATATTTGCAAGCTCAGTGTTGATGCTGTGGTCAATGCTGCTAATGAAGATCTGAAGCATATTGGTGGTGTAGCTTCCGCACTTCTTCAAGGTGCTGGACCATGTCTACAGCAATATTGTGACCAACACACAAAAGCAAATGGACGTCTGAAACCTGGAGATGCCTTCATCACTGAAGCTGGTCGTCTTCCCTGTAAATATGTGGTACATGCTGTTGGACCTCGCTTCAGTGATTCAGACAGACGAACCACCGAGAAACGCCTGAGACGTGCTGTGAGGGAAAGTTTGAACCAGGCATCGAGCAAAAACTGCTCCTCCATTGCAATTCCAGTTATTAGTTCAGGGATATTTGGTTGTCCTCTTGATCTTTGCACTGAATCAATCGCGAAGGAAGTGTGTGAGTACATCGAAGATCGTAACCGCAGAGGCACATTAACTGAGATTCTGTTGGTTGACAATAATGGCAGCACTGTGAATGCCATGGCTCAAGCTGTCAGAAAGGAGTTTGCTGCTTATAACCCTAAAATGACCAAACCAAATCAAACCAAACCTCATGGGTATAGTAACCATGGACAAGGATATCCTGGAAATGAAAGTGCTCGTGGACGTGGAAACGGAAATGGCTATCGTGGTGGTGGAAATTATGGCCAAAGAAACCAAGCATTTGAAGGTCCCAAAGGCCGTGGTAATAGGGACTTTGAAGGAAAAGAACACTCAAGCTCTGGTGGCAGATCCGATAAATATGAAGGGTTGAGTGTTCTTGAGACCAAAACTACAAGAGAGGGACTAAAAATCATTCTGAGCAAAGGGAACATCCAGGATGCATGTGTAAGTGAACAATAGATAAAACTTGTCAGACAGATAGACCATAGCAAAAAATCCCTTCTTAAAGCTGCAGTCTGTACCTTTTTTTTGGTTAAGTACATAATCCACTTACCGTAGCCCGATTCACAACGGTAAGCTTGTAATGTGTTATAATTTGAATGGTGATCATGCCGCCGTTCGTCTTTATGTCACATCTGTATACATAAAGAAGGAGTCCCCGGTAGGCTATATTGCATGTGAGGATGCTGCAGGTGGCAGATCATTTATAGCCTTTTCTCACAGCAGCTGTAATAATTAAACTTATCATTTTGATAAGGTCCAAACGACAAACAAGAAAAATTACTTGAGAAGCAAAACTGCATAAAGTTTTACTTCAAAATTATACTTGAAGAAGTGAAAATCTGCCAGTGCAAAATAAAACATATTTGAAGGGATAGTTCACCCAAAAATCAAAAGTCTGTCATCATTTACTCACCCTCATGTCATTCCAAACCTGGTTCCAAAACTCCTAAAACTCAAGTATTTTTTCTTGTTTTTAAGGTTTTTTAAAATATATTTTAACTGGATAATTATACATTTTTTAAACACTTAAGTGCATTTTTTGTACCACCATCCAGGTCAGTTAAAATCAAGTATTTTATATTGTTTTTATGTTAATCAGTGGTGATCACTTCCTCCAAAAAAAAAAAAAAAGTGTGTCTCCTTTGTTTCTCCTGCAGGCTGATATCATTGTAAACACTATATCAAATGACTTGGACCTCAGTAAAGGTGCCGTCTCCAAAGCACTCCTTCAGACTGCTGGTCATCAGATCCAGTCAGAAATCACCACAGCTGCTCGCTCAAGCAATGTCAATTATGGTGATATGGTCATCACAGATGGCTATAGACTGAAATGTTCCAAAGTCTTCCATGTAGTCTGTCCATTTTGGAAACAACGCTCAGCAGATAAGGTGAAAATAATATTTTTTTTTTAATTGAAATTTAACAAAATTGTCATAAACTGTGTTGCTTCATATGTAGATGTAACAGTCCCAGTGTGCAGTGAAGAACTCACAAGGGGGGTTGCACATTTCAAGTGTTTTTATTTTTTTCACCAGTTTACCTACAAAACAGGCAGGCCCGTTGCAAGGGGAGTGCGAGGCCCTGTGCGAACGTGATGTGCATGTAACGGGGGTCTACTGTAGCTATAGTGACGAACAATTTGTTGTTTATGTGGATATTCCAAAAAAAAATGGTCTATTCAGTTTAGCAGCATTAGGTTCAAGAAGTTAAACTGTGTAACTGAAATGGGCAGTGCTGTTTTTCAGTATTTCCTTTCAGTATTTTTTTTAACTTGGTTTGACTCATTTCAGAGGCGGCCAAAATCAGAATTTGAATGGACTGTGGCAAAGTTCTACGAGCATGACGTGCGATGCCTGTTGACTGGCATGCACATGAATCACTGTCACAGTCTCATGCACAGAGGCTATTTCAAGTTACTGCATATAACATTTTTAACAAGCAGAATAATACAGCATCACGATACACATTTTTAGCTCTATTTTGAGGGACAAAAACATGAACTTTAACTATTGGCTTTACATCATCAAGTAAGCTGTCACTTTTCTTTTGCGTGAGGCCCTGTGCGATCGCACACTTGGCACAGCCCTTGTGAAGGTACTGAAAACAGGAATTAATCGTTTAGTTGCGGCTCGTGGCTATCACACACAAGTCTGTAGCACTCCTCTCAGAAACTGAAGCCTCCGCCTTCCTGCTCTCTACTGCGCAACTCCGGTCCCGAGATCGCTACTGCGCAGACTCGGTCCCAAGATGTCAGCGCCATGTGCAGGCCTAGGAAAGCTTCAACTCTGGTCAGCGGAAGTCAATTAAGTCGCGTCATCCATATTTTTTTACGGTCTATGATCACACACCGTCACTCAGGTGGAAGTCTCGCTCTCAAACTCACACGAGACTTCATAAAACATGAAATATTTTGTGTTCATATTGTCTGCAATGAAATACAAGTCAAAGTAAATTTAGAAATCACTTCTTTTTTTATTTATTTGCGTTTTCCATACTGTCCCAACTTTTTCTGATTTGGGGTTGTATATATATATAATTTCTCGAAGTGTTTCTCTCTCTATGGCTCTGGCTATCACACACCGTCACCCACGGGGAAGTCTCGCTCTCAAACTCACGCAAGACTTCACGAGAGCACGGTTCCTTTAACCGACACCATGCAACATCGCCGCCACCTGCTGGTGTACTATGAGACTGTAACGTTTCAACATTACATTACATACATAAAGATGTTTCAAACATCTTTTTAACATTACAAATTATACATTAACATTATATTCTCGAGTGCAATACTCAGTCATTGCGCTACATAGGTAATTTATTTAGATGAATCTTGTTCAAAGATGATAATAGATATATTTATTTATTTACATTTTAAAAGGTACTCATTCAGATCATTAGAGATTGCCTGAAAAAAGCAGAAACCAGGGGAATGGCTTCAGTCGTCTTCCCAGCGATCGGCACCGGGAATCTTGGCTTCCCTAAAGATCTGGTTGCCAGAATCATGCTGTCAGAAGTCCAGGAATTTAACTGTACAAGTCTTCGAGAAGTAACCGTGATTGTGCACCCTTCTGACCAGGAGAGCATTCATGTGAGTGAAGGAAACATAGATTCAAGAACCATAAAAACACAAATATAGGCTATATATATATATATATATATATATATATATATATATATATATATATATATATATATATATATATATATATATATATATATATATATATATATATATATATATATATATATATTGTGATAATCTAAGTTGCTCATGTTAAAGTTGTCTTGTATATTTCTGTGCTTTATTGATTAGTGCTTTACCAGCTTCTTCAGACATGGGATGCAGGGTTCCATCACGAAAGGAGCACATCAACATTCAATGCCTAAATTTTTTGACAAGTCAGCTGAGACCTCTGGTAACACTTGCTTATCTGATGTCCATCACACTTATTTTGTTTTAGTACATTTTATTTAAAAACAAAATTCTGATAAAAAGTAAACCCAAATGTTACAGGATATATTAAGGATAGTGACAAAATAAAATTTAGATATTTTCCATACACCGTATATCTTTGTTTTTCGTTAGGGCTGGTTGACAAAGTCTCCTCTCCCTCTCTTGGGGTGCACACTATGCAGCTGGGTCGAGTGACTTTGGAGGTTTCATCGGGAGATATAACTAAAGAAAAAACTGATGCCATTGTCAACTCCTCAAATCAGACATTTTCTCTGAAATCAGGTTAATCCATCTTCACGCACTGTCTTGCTTATTTTAATAAATCTGTTTAATTTCTAAGTTATTTCACATTTGAAAAGAATTATAATGTAACTGTCACATTTCAATTGCAATCCAGGAGTATCCAAGGCCATTTTAGATGCTGCTGGATCACAAGTGGAAAAAGAATGTTCACAGATTGGTTTGTATTTTATTATCTATTATCATTTCTTGTTGATGGACAATACCTTTTTGAATACTTCAAGAGCGATCTAATAAACTTTAGATACTATTGTTAAACCCATTTTTTTTCCAATAGTGAGATCATCAAAAATGCAGCAAACAGAGATTGTGACCTCAACTGGGCGCCTGCCATGTGGAAACATCATCCATATTATTGGACGCAATGGTCCATCTGAAATTAAGGATACTGTTTTGTCTGTTCTGAAGTTATGTGAGTCACGCCAGATTACGTCTGTTGCCTTCCCAGCTCTTGGCACTGGTAAGATGATTTGTGTGGTATTTATTTATAATGCAATAAGAGTTTTTCTTATTTACTTTCTTAAATTAATTTAAAACTTTATTTCTTAATTTATTTCTTAAATGTATTTATTTGAAAGACATTTTGTGTAAATTATTCACTATTCTTTTCCATTTTTTTGTCTTAACCCTTTAGGTCAGGGTGGTGTAAAACCAGCTGATGTAGCAGATGCAATGGTTGATGCAGTTGTTGACTTTGTGAAGAAAAAGAAACCGGTGCATGTCACGTTTGTGAAGTTTCTTATATTCCAGACGGACATGTTGGCAGACTTCCACCAAAGCATGGTCAGAAGATCTGGTGAGAAAGTAGAAGAGGAAAAAGGTCTGTTTACCAAAATGAAAGGTCAGTAAACAATAAAAAATAATGCCTTTTCCATCTATTTATGTGAAAAAGTTATTGATAATTGATCCCTATCCCAATCCCCCCCCCCCCCCCCCCCCCATCAAACTTGTAGACATTTTATTTTCATGGGGAAATTCAGAATCTCCCACAAATGAAGAGTTTGTGATGGTGGTTGAGGAAATTGAGCCAGCTGTGTTCCAACTGTGTGGAGAGACACCAGAGGACCTGAGGGAAGCCAAGGACATGATCAACAGCTTCATAGTACGGGAGCATATGACCATCCCAATCCGTGATCCAGCCATTGCTCATTTCACCAAGGAGGATGTAGAAATGCTGTATGCCATGCAGAGGGAGTTCACAGTCAGTGTCAAACTTGAGAAGAAAGGCCAAGACTCTGTCGTCACATTGGAGGGACTGACAAGAGACGTCCACAGTGCAGAGAGTCGTGTTCGGGACATGATCCGCAAGGTGGAAAGAAATGAAAACGAAAGACGTGAGGCATTTTTAACCATCAGTAATGTAAAGTGGCAATATCAGGAGAATGGGCGCAGCAAAAACTTTGATATGATGCCCAATTATGAGCTGGAAAAGGCCTTTCAGAACCGACAGCCTTCAGTGAGAATCAAGATTAATAATGATGAATATGTGGCTGATTTAATTCGCAAAGAGGCCACAAGAGGGAGAATAAGTATTGAACTAAACAGAGTAGATCTGAAAGGTGAGAATATTTTATAATTTAGACAATGATCAGAAGGCAATCATGTACAAAGATTTGTTTTTATTCTTTTCAAAAGATGCAGCTGCTGCTCAAAGCTCTTTGCCGTCACACTGGGATGACATGAAAGGAAAGTCAGTTGTTCTTGTAAAACTCACAGCAGGCTCAAAGGAATATAAAGAAGTGGAGAAAGAGTTCAGAAGAACCAGTCTAACCTATAACATAATTGAAGTAAGACTAGATGAAGGGGAAATAGAAATCTCCTGTTTATTAGTTTTGAGGTTCTGGTGTTGCATTTTAGTACTATAGTGTAATATAATAGTGTTTCATTTTTTGTTCAGATTGAAAGAGTCCAGAACAGTGCACTTTGGAGAAACTACATGATCAAAAAGGAGGAACTGGAAGAAAAAAATAACCACAAAAACAATGAAAAGCGTCTCTTCCACGGCACTAGCCCTAATAGCACAGATCAGATCAACAATAACGGCTTCAATCGCAGCTACGCTGGGACGCATGGTATCAGTCAAATTCCACATAAACTTTATTTGCTCTTGTATCCATTCATGTCCACAGTCTAATACTCTTGTTCTGTTTTCTAGGAGCCATGTATGGGAACGGTACATATTTTGCTGTGGATCCGAGCTACTCAGCCCAAGGCTACTCTAAACCTGATGCCAAAGGACATAAACGCATGTACCTCGCCAAAGTGCTTGTCGGTGATTTCACTCAAGGAAAAGCAGGGCTTCTTGTTCCGCCTGCGAAGAGCTCCAATAGTGCTGATCTCTACAACAGTGTGACTGACGACACCAACAACCCAAGCATGTTTGTGATCTTCAATGATGTACAGGCTTACCCAGAATACATAATCACGTTCCAGTGAGGATTATGAGATCTCAGTTTCTGTTTTTGCTGCTGTTTTATGTTGATTTGGTGTAGCTGAACACACTGGTATGTGTCATTTTTACTGGCAATGTAGACTGTAGCATTATGCTCATATAAATGACAAAAACTGAGAGAAAAGTAATTTATCAACAAAAAAACATTTTTTACTCTAATCAGCAGTTATTTGTTATCATATATAGAAGTATTACCTAACAAAGAAAACAGTTTGTCCTGAACATATATGGGATTATGTTTATGTGGATTAAAGGGGCACATTGATTAAAATTAAACATATCATTATGTAACAATAAATTTAACAAAGGATTTAAAATATGATTGGTGAAGATTTTGTTTTAAAAATGTGTACTACATCCTTTAAACATTCCAAATAAATCAGATTTTCTGGATGTTTTATATGTTTCTGTGTATTATTGCATTAATTTATTTACAATAAAATAAATTAGGACATTCAAATAAGATTAAATTAAATCAAGGTAAGAACAAGGTAATGGTTGGTTTGTGTTGGAGCTATTTTCTTGTTTTGTAATTAAGTTAATAATTAAATTACTTTATTTTTGTTTTACTTTAACTAATTTGCATGATTATTTTATGGATGTAGATACAGAACGTTAATGTTACTATTTTCATTAATTTGAGCTATTTTTGTGGGGACTTTTATTTTGATAGTACTGACTGAGCACCTGTTTGTATGTATATATTGGTGATTACACTTAGGACGAGCAGGCACTGGGAAAGGTTGTTGGTTTTTACCAGGGAAAGAAAGGCTGCAGACACCATTTGTTTGTATGCTTGCTCAAATGGAAATAAACCGCATAAACGATATGGTTGCCTGGATATTGGTTTTATTGTATCCTGCGTAAGATACTATCTTTAAGTGCCTCAGTGGCCGTTTGATTATTTGTTTGATTTAAGTTAAGGACAAATCGCCACAACACAAAGTAAAAACCTCACCTTAATCTGGACATTCATGTCAATGGACTTCGTGGAAAGAGGATTGAGGAGTATGTTGTTGAAAAACACGTCGTTGTCTGGAAAGCAGTGGTCTACGGACATCACAGGAAGCCATTCAACAGTCGGTATGTGAAAAATGTTTACTTTGAAGCTGTATTGGAAGACGGCTTAGCTATTGGAGCATTTGGATTCATTTTTGGAGGTTGAATATTGGAAGTCTTAAAGAGTTTGAGGGACTTTGGAGGATATAGCGGTTGCGCAAATACCTCCACAGGGACCTTCACGTCATTCATTCATAGGAAAGCTATGTCATTGAAGCGACTTAATGCAAAAAATGATGTTTTCTCGCTCTATGGCAAACAAATTGTGTGAAAATTGAACAAAAAAAAAAAAAAAAAAGGAAAAGAGGGAAAAACAATGTCGCAACAATCTTGCACATCAAAAGCCAAGAGTGACGTTGTGTCCACGCACTCGGTAAAAAGAAGTTTCAAGTTCACAGAAAAAGGATTGGCATTTTTTGCAAAAACGTGTCAAGAAAAGAGGTCTTTGAAATGCAAGCAGGCTAAGAGGTACATGGAACAAATTGGTGCCTTGATGGAGTCCACTGACAATGTGAGCTCGGTGCAATCTCAGTTGGGAAAATGTATTAAAGGTCCCATGGCATGGCATTTTTCTATTATTTTATAATGTTTCCTGAGCTGTACTTATATTGTTAGTATGACTTTTACATCATAAAATGTCATAATTTAGAAATAAAAGGCATTTTTTCTATACTGCTGTTTGCCCTGTGGCTGAATGCCCTGCTTCAAGAGGCGTGTCTGCTGTGAGACTTCAGTAAAAACACCCACTGTTGTGATTGGCTGACATCTTTGCATTTTATATGAGCGGAGGGGGCGTGGTTTATCGAGGCACGAGCAGGCACGAGTCTGCCAGGGAGACGGATGGACCTGAGTTCACTTCACATCAGTTCTCAGCATGTCTGAACTGTTTTAGTTACAGCATATACTTTAGGTTATTAGTCTATTTCTAGTCGGAGGGACTGTCACTCATGTCAGAAAGTTAGTAACTTTAGTAAATTATGGATCAGCGCTGACTGGAGACGCGAACCGTTTAGAACGATTCAGTCCGATTTGGTGAACTGATTCGGTTCACTAAAAAGAACTGGTTCAAAAGAAAGATCGTTCGCGAACCGGACATCACTAATGTATCAGAGACTGAGCTCAGCGATTGCTAACAAAGTTATTTATAGTAACTACTGAGTTATGAGAGCGCTGTCAGTCAGCGCGAGTTTATTGTGTTTGTATCTGAGAGTTCTGAATAAACAGTCACACCGAGTCCGTCTCTTCATCATTATTCTACCAACTTTGTAACACATGCAAAGTACCATTACAGCTGTCGAGATGAACGAGTTAAAAGTAAGTGTTGATAATAGCATTATTTTTAAAATAAAATAAAAGCGTCAGTGACGCGCGTTGAGTACACAGCGCAAACAAAGACACAACAGCAGTAATCGGATGTAATCCAGTTTATTGTGGAGCTAGGCTGGCTAGCCCGGATATGCTCAAGCTTACCCCCCTTCTGCTTAATCTCACGCCGCGTTTGGTGCCTCCGCTGTGGGCCAGATGCAGTACTGTGGGTCGGGGATGTTGAAGGCCGAGCTTCGGCGTGTGTGAGGTTTATCTCTGCTGATGTTGAGCAGAAACTCATGACTGTATGCACATTTTAGAACCGATAGACGCGACGAGGACGTACAAAAACACTGACTCACAAGATATAAAACACGAAAACACCGTTCTGTCTGGAGAGAGAGAAGCCGCATTGTGTGCACGAATAATAAATAATTAGCTACACATCAGAAATCACTGATCACAGATCAGAAGGAACTGAAAAAAGACTTCTGTTTTCATTTGTACATCCAAACACTGAGAAACTGCCAGCGTTCACTCGTTCACAAGCAATGATGCAATGATCTCTCGACGAGCGTTTGCATGGGCGTGCCAGATTCTCTGGGCGGAGGAAAGGGAGGAAACCGTGCCTGCTTGGACGTCAAACCAGGAGACTTCAGGATTGGCTAGTCTGGCCTGTCATTTTCTCAAAGGCAGAGAAAGACAGCCACAAATCGGTTTTACACCGATCAACATTTCTATCCACTTGGGGACAATATTCAGGCTAGGGGAACTCATATTAATGTTGAAAAACCTCATAAAATGAAAATTTCATGCCATGGGACCTTTAAGTGTTATGAGGAAGCTAATGACACGCATGAATCCTTCTTGAATTTGAATATGCCCGAGAGTGAAGTTCAAAGACAAAATAATTATTTTCATGCAAAAATGACCATGTTCCGTGATTTCACTGAGGAAGTAAAGAGCTGGTTGTCTAAGGCTGCTCACCCATATGTACAATCCGTTGATACTGAGGCCAACCATCCTGATAACCAAAGTGTAACTTCTGATGGGATTAGACCTGAAGACAGTGCATCTAACATCTCATTGGTAAAGGAGAATAATTCCAGATTACACTCTCAAATATCAAGAGTATCCTCAACTTCATCTACAAGGATAAAAGCAGAAGCTGATAAAGCAGCACTTATGGAACGCATGACTGCATTAAAAAGAAAACATTTGTTAGAAGCCAAAGAAGAGGAATTAAGGAAGGAAAAGGAAAAATTGGCTCTGGAAACTGACCTGGCGGCCGCCAATGCTAAGCTCCGTGTGCTGGAAATTAATTCAAAATGTGGCTCTAAAGGATCTGACGGAATGAATTCCTATTTTGAAAGGAACAAGCAAAGTACAGGCCGCCTGAATCCGCATGCTGACCATTTTACTCCAGAACAAGTTGACATAAAGAATACTCACAGTGAATCTCATTCTGAGTCACAGGCTCAGATTGTCAGGTCTAAAAAGGTGGAAATGAAACAATCAGACACCAGACTTGCAACAGGTGATATACAAACACAAAGGACACAAACGGTTCATGATGCTCAGCAAATAGGACATCTATCCTATCTTAACTCAGCCTGCAATGATAAATCTCAGAAGGATATTGTGAGCATTATGCAACGACAGAATGATATTACCACACTGTTGGTTCAGCAAAATTTAGCCTCTGCTCTGCCAATGAGAAATATTCCTGTGTTTGATGGTGATCCTCTTCAGTTTCTAACCTTTATTAGAGCTTTTGAAAACTGTGTAGAAGAAAAGACGGATAATACAAAGGATTGCTTGAACTTTTTGGAACAGTACACCAGGGGTCAGCCAAGAGACCTGGTGAAAAGTTGTCAGCACTTGCCTCCTCAGCAGGGATACCAAAGAGCTAAATCCCTTCTTGCAGAACATTTTGGCAATGAGCACAAAGTTGCCTCGGCTTATATGGACAAGATTCTCACATGGCCTCTCATTAAGCCAGAGGACGTGAACGCACTGCAATCATTTTCTCTGTTTCTTAGAGGTTGTTCCAATTTAACACAACAAGTCATGTATATGAAGGAGTTGGATATGCCATCCAACCTCAGAAACCTGGTGATGAAATTGCCTTATAAACTAAGAGAAAAGTGGAGAAACGTTGCATGCGATCTGCAGGAGCAAAGTGGAAACAGGGCTGTATTTACTGACCTTGTGACCTTTGTTGAAAGACAAGTAAGAATTATCTCTGACCCTTTGTTTGGTAATATACAGGATTGTCAACCTACCAGCTATACTAAAACCTCCAACGCTGGCCATGCAAAGCAGAGAAGAACTGGAAGCACTTTTGCAACCAGTGTCAGTTCAGTAAAGGAAGGAGATAACGTCTACATTGATGATAAGATCAAGTCCTCGTTTGCCCAAAGTAATCTTAAATGTCTCCTCTGCCAACAGAACAATCACGCTCTGGATAAATGCTCACGGTTTAAGTTAAAGATGCACCGTGACAAGATAAATTTCATAAAGGAAAATGGAATTTGTTTTGGTTGCTTAAAGATTGGTCACATGAGCAAAGACTGTAAGAGTCGTTTGGTTTGTAGTGTGTGTCACCAGAAGCACCCATCAGTCCTTCACATTGAGGCAAGGGGTACCTCAGTCAAAGAAGCACAGGAATCTGTGAGCCTTCCACTAAAAGTGTCAACTGGACAACAGACATGTGGTCATATAGGGGCTGGTGAAGAGGATGATGCTGTCAGTTCAATTGTTGCAGTTCAGGTTAAAAGCCACATGAGTAATACAGTTGTGCAGACCTACGCATTTCTGGATCCTGGGAGTTCAGGTACTTTCTGTACTGTTGATTTGGCAAGGAGACTAGGCCTAAGAGGAAAGCCAACAAACATTTTATTAAGGACAATGGGTCAGAAGAAGATTGTGAGTACTAATGTTTTGACTGGCTTGGAAGTGTCTGGCATGGATACTAATGATTTTATCAAGTTGCCTAAGGTTTTAACTCAAAAGAGTATGCCAGTGTCAAAGTTGAACATTCCACGACAAGAGGATGTGGCTAAATGGTCTTACCTGGGGAACATAAAGCTTCATGATGTGGATTCAAATGTTGATTTGCTCATTGGAACTGATGCAGCAAAAGTGATGGAACCCTGGGAGGTGATCAACAGTCAAGGTGAAGGACCATATGCAGTTCGAACAAGAGTTGGCTGGATAATTAATGGACCACTTCGAGGTGGAAGTGGCAATGGAGTAAAGACTGGCTGCTCTGTTGTTACAACCAATCGTATTTCGGTGGAATACCTGGAGGAAATGCTCATTAAACAATACAACCATGACTTTAATGAAAAAACATCAGAGGAAGGATTGGAGATGTCAAGAGAGGACGTTAAATTCATGAAGATTGTGAGCAGTACAGCAGAACTGAAAAACGGACATTATTGCATTGACTTACCTTTTAGAGAAAAAGATCCTGTCTTACCAAATAATCGCTGTGTTGCTGAACAGCGCCTCCAAGGTTTGAAGAGGAAGTTTGAGAGGAACGATAAGTTTAAAGAGGAGTACACCGCATTTCTTGGTGATATGGTGGTTCAGGGCTATGCTGAAGTAGTACCCGTTGACCAACTGGAACAAGTGGATGGAAAAGTCTGGTATATTCCCCATCATGGAGTACATCACCCTAGTAAAGGAAAGTTGAGGGTTGTGTTTGACTGTGGAGCCACATATAAAGGAACATCACTAAACTGTCAGCTCTTGCAGGGCCCAGATCTCACCAACTCTCTTATCGGAGTTCTCATTCGGTTCAGGAAAGAACATGTCGCTGTCATGTCCGACATCCATGCCATGTTTTATCAAGTACAGGTGCCTGATAAACACGTGAACTTTCTTCGCTTTCTTTGGTGGCCTAATGGCAATATTGAGCAAGAACCAGTAGAACATCGAATGAAGGTGCACTTGTTTGGAGCTGTATCGTCCCCAAGTTGTGCAAATTATGCTTTGAGAAGAACTGCAGAGGACCATGCGTCGGATTTTCCAGATGAGGTGATCAGTACAGTTCTTCATAACTTTTATGTGGACGATTGCCTGAAGTCTATAGCTTCGGAAAAAGATGCAATTCAAATTGCAAAGGATTTGACGGTGCTCTGTGACAAAGGTGGATTTAGTCTTAGAAAATGGGTGACTACTAGCCGTTCTGTGTTGACGTCGATCCCAAGTGACATCAGAGCAACAGAAACAAAAGAGCTGGATCTAGATACGGACCAGCTTCCTATTGAGAGAGCGCTTGGTCTGCAATGGTGCGTTGAGTCTGACAAGTTTGGGTTTAGGACTTCAGTACAGGAACGGCCACATACCAGGAGAGGTATTTTGTCGGTGGTCAGCTCACTGTATGATCCATTGGGTTTTTTGGGTCCTTTTATCATGTTAGCTAAGTTAACGTTACAGGAACTCTGTAGGAGAAACTTGAAGTGGGATGAACAAATACCCCCTTTCTTCTCTAAACAATGGTCTGACTGGCTAACGGATCTTCAAAAGATGATTGGATTCCAGGTTGATCGCTGCATTAAACCTTCTGATTTTGGAACATCTGTAACAGCACAAATTCATAACTTTTCAGATGCCAGTCAAGCTGGATACGGTACAGTATCTTACCTGAGATTGAAAGATGATCATAAAATACATGTTTCATTTCTGGTGGGAAAGACTAGAGTTACGCCTCTGAAGCAAGTTACCATTCCTCGTCTGGAGCTCACAGCAGCAGTTCTAGCCGTCCGAATGGATAGAATGCTTCAGAAAGAGTTACAGTGGCCGCTGGAGAGGTCAGTGTTTTGGACAGATAGCACAACTGTCCTTAAGTATATCTGCAATGAAACTAGACGTTTCCATACCTTCGTTGCAAATAGGGTTTCGGTTATTAGAGAAGCCACAGAAGTTGACCAGTGGAAATATGTGGGCTCTAAAATCAATCCTGCCGATGCAGCGTCCCGTGGTCTGAAAGCAGAGGAATTTCTCACACACCAGAAGTGGATTAAAGGTCCAGAGTTCCTCTCTTTGCCAGAGAAGGAGTGGCCAATCACTGATGTGGATTTAGCTGGGATTCCCTCTGAGGACCCAGAGGTCAAAAGAGAAGTAGCTGTGAATGCTATTGTTAAGCACTCAGAAGATCCCACAGACTATCTCATTAATTATTTCTCATCTTGGAGGAAGCTTAAAACATCTGTTGCCTGGTTTCTCCAGCTTTAAAGAGTTCTTTTGCTCCTGAGCCAAAAGAGAGAAGAGTTTAAATCTACTGCAAGTGACAGAGACGTAGGAGGCAAAGGGGTTGTTGAACAGAAACTTCAGAGCTTCAAGGCCACTCTTGGAGGGAAATCTTTAACTCCAGAAAGTTATGATGAAGCAGAAAAGGCAATACTTTGTTTTGCTCAAAACCGTAGGTTTAAGAGTGAAATTGCCACCCTGAAGAAAGGTTTGGTTAGTGTCTCTAAGGACAGTGCATTGTACAAGTTGGATCCTATATTGGAAGGCGACCTTCTCAGAGTCGGGGGTCGCTTACACAAGTCTGCATTGCCATCAGAGATTAAACATCCTGTTATCCTTTCCAAAGATTTGCATGTTTCCCAACTGATTTTACGTCACCTCCATCAACAGCAAGGACATGCGGGTAGAAACCACATGTTGAATAAGCTCAGACAGAGATATTGGATAATTAATGCCAACTCTGCTGCAAGAAGAATAATTTCAGAATGTACAACTTGTAGACGTTACAGAGGAAGACTTGGAGAGCAGAAGATGGCAGACTTACCTGAAGAGAGGGTTATGCCAGATAAGGCTCCTTTTACAGATGTGGGAGTTGATTATTTCGGGCCCATAGAAATTAAAAGAGGAAGAAGCTCTCTAAAAAGGTATGGAGTGCTTTTCACTTGTTTGACCAGTCGGGCAATACACCTGGAAGTGGCATACTCTTTGGATACGGATTCCTGCATTAATGCTTTGCGGAGATTCATTTGTAGAAGAGGTCCGGTGTTTAGCTTAAGGTCAGACAACGGCACGAATTTCATTGGAGCAAACAAAGAGTTAAAACAAAGTCTGGCCGCTTTAAATAATGCAAAGATCCAAGGTGCTTTGATGCAAGATGGGATTAAGTGGAGCTTTAATACACCTACAGCCTCACATCAAGGCGGTGTTTAGGAGCGCCTGATCCGCTCAGTAAGAAGCATACTCACTTCAGTTCTTGGGCAGCAGGTTTTGGGTGATGAAGGCCTGCAGACACTGTTTTGTGAGGTAGAGGCAATACTAAACGACAGACCCATTACAAAGGTCTCTGATGACCCTAATGACCTTGAGGCCCTCACACCAAACCATATTCTTCTGCTAAAAGGAAAGCCCATCCTTCCACCAGGACTCTTTGCACCAAGTGACTTGTATATCAGGAGAAGATGGAAGCAAGTACAGTACATTGCCGAACTTTTCTGGAAAAGATGGACGTTTGAATACTTACTTCTAATGCAGGAAAGACAAAAATGGGCTGTACCAAGAAGAAGTTTCTCTCCTGGGGATATTGTCATCATTGCTGTAGCCACGGCACCGAGAGGGTCCTGGATGATGGGTCGAGTTCTGAGTGTTAAGTCTGACTCCAAAGGATTGGTTCGCTCTGTGCTCCTCCAAACTAAGACCAGCGTCTTGGAGAGACCTATAACGAAGATCTGTCTGCTTCTGGAGGCCACAGTGTAGCATCATGGACATATTCTTTCTTTTCTTTCTTCTCTTCTATTCTTCTTCTGTTTTGTTTCTTTTCTAGATAGACACGGGAAGAAGATCAGAAGAATTTATGTATTATAGTTAGAGCTAAGCTAGATAGTAGCTCCGTTACAGGAAAAAAGTAATTGTGGGTTTACACAGTTCACAATTAGGGGCTGGAATGTTGGAGCTATTTTCTTGTTTTGTAATTAAGTTAATAATTAAATTACTTTATTTTTGTTTTACTTTAACTAATTTGCATGATTATTTTATGGATGTAGATACAGAACGTTAATGTTACTATTTTCATTAATTTGAGCTATTTTTGTGGGGACTTTTATTTTGATAGTACTGACTGAGCACCTGTTTGTATGTATATATTGGTGATTACACTTAGGACGAGCAGGCACTGGGAAAGGTTGTTGGTTTTTACCAGGGAAAGAAAGGCTGCAGACACCATTTGTTTGTATGCTTGCTCAAATGGAAATAAACCGCATAAACGATATGGTTGCCTGGATATTGGTTTTATTGTATCCTGCGTAAGATACTATCTTTAAGTGCCTCAGTGGCCGTTTGATTATTTGTTTGATTTAAGTTAAGGACAAATCGCCACAACAGTTTGTATATCGTAATGAGAATGTCTTGACTTATCTTGGAGGAAAGTAGGCTACTTCGTAATAAAATAAATAAAATGTATTAACAAACAGCCTAAATTTAAATGATTCCCCCAAGAAACTGCATTCCCTCGCAAAATATGTTGTGTTCCCCTAAGAAACTTTGCATTCACTCACAAAAAACACAAACATTTCACAAAGTTTCTTGAGGGAACGCAAAACTTTTGCAAGCGAACATAAAAGCATTGAAATATATTTTTTCCATCACCATGTATCTTTTAGGGTCGCCGTTTTAACTCAACTCCATTGCTGCATCCAAAATTGCATACTGTATAGTAGGTAGGCCTACTACGTTTAGTTTTAAATTGAAACTTATTTTGCGACGTTAAACAAGTATGTTAGTTTGGGTGCGTCTCAATCAGCTCCCTAGCTCATGAATCAGTAGGCCTATATCGTGTACATGAGTCCCCAAGTGTGGGTATCTGCTGGAAGGAGTAATGGGAGTGACAAAAGGTAGGGGCGTGGAGAAAGGTCTTTATCATTGGTTGTAAGCTGCGGGTCAGGGTTTGGGGTAAGTTTCTGTTGCTATCCCTGGCTGTGTCCGAAATCGCCCTCTATACCCTTAAATAGGGCACTCATTTGTAGTGGTATCCGAAACCATAGTGGATGTTACAGAGTGGTGCAGGTATAACATCACTTGGCGAAAACACAGAAACGAGTTAGCATTTTAGCACTTCCGGTTCCATTGTCCTGGAGTCTAAATGGATGAAATAAGGTCTGTGGTGAAAACAAGCTCAAGACACTTTCACGTTTTATTCTAGGACGTAAAATACATCAGTATTACCGCACTCATGAATTATTATTTTTTAAACTTGAAAAAGGCGGTTGCTGACAAGTAGCTAAATGGGACTACAGAGGCTGTCGAGGAGATTAAACATCACCACACCGAACAGGTAAGCTGAGTCCCCTTTTACAGGCTCATTATGCTTAAAATTGTGCTCTTATAAACTAGTCTAACTCAAAAGTTCTGGGAAAATGTTTTGAGATAAAAACTCAAAGAGTTGTCGGAAGCTTAGTGATGGTGACGTTGACATCGTGCAACCGTGGTGTAGTTTGTTTATAGCTCACCTTTAGCTTTTATTACTTCTTGCGACTGCATTTAGGATTCAAAATTCATAAAAGTTGTGTTCATCTGTGATAATTATCTTGATGGACATAAAGTGCAAGTATCATAAACTTTTGTTCCTCACAAAGCTTGTTTTTTAGCGATAATCCAAAAGCCTATGGGTAAATCCTATCGGGTTTTCATCGAGGGAACCACTGTGATGCTAACTGCCGATTGGCCTACAAAGTGACGTCAAACCTGCACCACTCTATAGAGAATGAGAAGGTGACGTCACGATGTTCACTCCGTGTTGCATTTTGGGAAGGCGCCGCCATATTGGCAGGATACGCTATCCGTTGCCATGGTTACTTCGACAGTGAGAGATTTGTTTGAATTTTTGCGATACGGCGCAGTCTCTTGGGAAGAAATGGAGAAGGAGGAAGCGAAAGGAACGATGCTCTATTGGAAGAGACTAAATATGTGAGAGGTGGCAGCACTTCTGGGTTGTGCAGGTCGTACGGGTCGATGTTGTTGATGTCAAGCAGTTTCTCTAAATAATGCTGTTTGGCGGTGTTATTTAGTCTCTCCCGATAGAGCACCGTTTCTTTCGCTTCCTCCTTCCCAATTTCTTCCCAAGAAACTGCACCATATCGCAAAAATGCAAGCAAATCTCAAGCTGCTTTCTCGGTCTAACTGTCGAAGTAACCATGGCACCGGATAGCATACCCTGCCAATATGGCGGCGCCTTCACGAAATGCAACGCGGAGTGAAAACCTTGTGACGTAACTCCGCCTTCCCTATTGAGTGCACGCATTCAATCCCACAACGGCTAGAGAATACCCATAAAGCACTTTGAGAGTCACACGCTGAATTAATTCCCGCATCTCGCCAGGAGATGGAGCCCACAGGTGAATCAATCATCCATGCATTTTCCAACCCACGCAGGTCCGGCGTATAAATTCCTTTTTAAATGATTATTAAATTGTTGCGGTTTATACATGCTAGTTTACATTGCAGAGTTCAAGATAAATCTTCTCATTACTGCTGGAGCTGCCAGTTTGCTATATACGTTTCAAATAATTATTAATCGGCAAGCACAAACTAAGCGGCAGCCCTTCCAGGCTATATTCACTCACTTGTTTTCATTCTCTGCTTCAAGTGGACTATATTAGTGAACGCCTGTCTCCAAATTCGGGCACGAGTAAAGACCGTGGCTCACTACACTTTACTCAATTTCCAATGGCATGACTACATACAACGTCAACGTACAGTGTTGTAGAACATGCTGGTATTAACAGTAGGACCTATGTCTTTTTGATATTATTTTTTATGCTGCGTAAACACATTGATCTGTTACATACACTCTAAAAAAAAGGTGCTATATGGCACTAAAAGTGGTTCTTGGCCCCTAATCATAGGGGAACCTTTTTAAGTGCTGTATAGCATCTTGGTGCTTCAGTGGTTCATCAGCAGTTCTTCAACGGTTCTTTGGCTGAGGTGCTTTATAGCACCGCTACCTGCAGAACATGTTAAGATATGGTGCTATATAGCACCAAAAGTGGTTCCCTTATGATTACGACAAAGAACCACTTTTAGTGCTATAGCCTATAGCACCATTTTTGGACGCACCTATAGTGAGCATCGATGTATGTTTTTTACTGTGCATTGTGTGATTTTCCAGGGAGTAAACGTTTCGGTGCACTGGAAGGATAATTGAGACAGCCCTTAAAATGGCTTCCTGATCAGTGAACTAGAGAGATGATTGAGACGCACCGAATGAGTGTGTGTAGTATGAATGAAATTTGGATGTACTATATCCTCCATGTTGTCATTTGTCATGTGACCTACGGCTTCAGTTGTGTGTTGTTTCCCCTCCATTCACAAAAATCCTCTTTATTGAGAACTGGTTTAAAATTATTTGGGTTAAACAGTTGATCAAAAAGAATGGTGCTTTATACAATTATACTGAAACAGTTGATCCTACCCAATATTTTTTGGTTTTATATGCAATTCCCAAGGATTTTTTGAGCCTATTAGAATGTAATAATGATTATTCTTTACAAATAGTTCAGGTTCAGTTTCAAGTTGCTGGGTAACGATTTCACAAGTTCTGGATGTAAAAACATTTTCTTGCGTTCCCTTTTTTAATCTAAAGGTATACATCATGTTACTTCTCATTTTGATTAGAGTAAAATGTGGATGATAGGCCTACCTCATAAGCATGGGCGTAGTGGGGGAAAAAGTGGACCTGACTACCCAGGGCCCCGTCTAGGGAGAGGGCCCTTTGAAAAGTCTGGAATATATTTTAACATGGAACATGGGGGCCCATCAGGACTGCCTATGCATAGGGCCCAGGATTTTGTGCTACACCCCTTCTCATAAGTATAGAGGTTTCATATCAAATTTTCCATCGAGTTTACCCAGTTAATCACTTACAGCGTTTTGAATATGGAAGATATTTTCTTTTTTTTATTTTTTTTTATTCTAAGACTATTATTAATCGTTTATTTTGGGAGTGTCCCGCAAGACACAAACGTTTTGGAAGGAACTCAATAAACACTTACAAAAAAAAAGAGGCTAAGATTCTTTTTAATTTTGTAAGCTGATGTTATGCCTTAAATGTTTTTCATTTTTTTTCATATTTGATGATTTATTATATATTATTATTAAAAAGAAATAGCCTAATTACAATTACAAATTCAGAACAATTTAAATGTGATGTTAAAATCTATATGGAACAATATCCATAGATAAAATTTTAAAAGCAATGCAAATGCAGCTGTTTAATAGAGATAGAAAATAAATAGCTGTTTAATAGAGAAATACAAGTTTTGAAATTCCTTACTTAATTGTTTCTTCTCCCCCCCCCCCCCCCCCATGTATTTATTTACACCTGACATTTATGGTTATATGCACTCTTGTGTGTACAATATGTTTTGTTATTTTATTGATCACAAATAATTAATTTGTTTTATCTAAGCAACTTGTTATTAAATGCGTGACATGTTATAATAACGAATGCCGAGGCGCATTAAAGGCAGCAGTCAAGGTAGCAGTACGAGTGCAGTTAAATGTTAACTTGATAGGCCTACTACACTACAGCGTTTATTAGCTGTTCTCGGGTCAGCGTTTATATAAACAATCGCAGTACAGTAGGGGGAGAGCGGGGCACAACCTAACGCTTTTTGACTTTCTCTGTTTGTGTAAATCCACTTGGGGTTCAGAGTATTTATTTTTTCCCACATTAATTGCACGCATGTCTAGTACAATTATGTGGTTTTGTTTCATTAATACAGTGTATACTTTTTTCTTGATTTACCCCGAAAGAATGGAAGTGAAATGTGACAACATGCCCCGTAGGTGGGGTAGCCTACATTGTAACATGGGGCACAATGTAACATGACCAAATAACCGCTTAAAATGTTATCTGATATAATCAAAAAAATATACAAGACAAACTAAAATATTTCGTCAACAAAATACAATTATTAACTTTTTAAAATAAAATAGGCTAATTGCATTTTTTTAATCATTAAAAATAAGCATTTTTGAGTTTGACTACAAATACATCGCTAAATAGACAGCTATAGCCTACAGCATAGTTCAAAACATAACATAGTTTCTCAAAATAATTAATAAAAGTATAGAATATAATGGCATATTTCTGGCTCATTGTAAGTGTTACAACGCACCCCGTCTGCACAACTGTTAAACCGCGGCTTGTGTCTTCTGCTGTTAGATCAGCATTAAAGAACGATCTCAACTGTTAAATAACAGATATAAGATTAGGCCTACAATAATATCGGATTTGTCTTATTTTAAATAAACACAAAAAACAGAGATGAAAACTAAACTTCAGTGAGAAATTTATTTTTGCTATGGTTAAATAGCCTACGTGTTCAGTAATATCTTCCAGAGATTTTTTAATTTTGGAGCAATTTTTTCTCTAAATAATGTCGATATGGCAACTAGTAAATACACTAAGGTTCGTCATTCTGGCATGTGTGGAAAGGGTTAAAACATGCGTGTTACAACTAACCCCGCGCTGCGTTAGGTTGTGCCCCGCGCTCCCCTATAGTTCCTGTGATAAACTTTCGGTTTCACGGTAAATTGACGAAGAAACGAAAGCAGGAGGGCGCTATTAACTAGCTATAGCACACGGACTCACAATACATTTCCTCGTTGATGAGAAGGATCACGATGGACGAATATTATCCCATCGTTGTCGAGGGAGACTGGGGGCCTGAAAACGCTAAAAGTGTGACAAATAAGCTTCATATCCACTTCCAGAGTAAGAAGAAATCTCAGGGAGGAGACTGCGTCGTGCAATATAATGACAAAAGCAACTCTGCGACGATTCTGTTCAAAACACCTGACAGTAAGTGCTAAACACAAAAGCATTATGTTAACAAAATACCACGTTTTGTATTACTTAGTAGCCCAATGCAATGCTTTCGAGACACGTAAGGTAATTTCAGGTTCAAAAAGTGTACAATAATAGGCTACTGCTTTCAGTATAGCCTGGGTACTGCAGGGCTAAAGGCACACCTTAAGAAAAAATGTGCTTTTCACTACTCGAAAAGTGTGATTGCAGACAAAATATATAGTTTGTATTGAACATTTATGGAGCAATATATTTTGTGAGAAAATAAATCATAAAATTGGTTCATTTTCTTTAAAAACCTTATAAATATATGAGGTGTAAAGTTGCCTTTTACCACACACACAGGGTAAAAGGCTCACCGGGGGCAAAAGATACAAATAATAAAATGTTTTTAATTCTTGTTCAAAATAATCACTTCAGCAAAGTCTGCATGTTCTGTTTATTTGATAAAGCTTGTTCAATAAATATACTGTCATGTTAATATGTTAACATAAAAATATATTTTAAAAATACATAAACAATTATTTTAAAAAGTAAAGATTCTGAAGGCTTTGAATGAGATCCCATAATTTAATGTAGCTTTACAGTAGTAACATTAAATCATATTTTTTAAATATGATTATTTCATTATAAAATGGTGATTTATGTCTAAGGTGAACACCCAATTTAATAATTTATGTGTTACATCCAGAGAACTGTGCTGAGAGCAGGCTGAGGCATGGATCTACGTGCAGGGGTTTAATAAAGAAACAAGTAACAAACACAAGGAACGAAAGGTAACTGAAAAACAGGGACCACACCATTCAACAACTGAACTGACAGAGAGCAAATGAAACACAAGGGCTATAAATACACAGGGGCAAACAAGCCTAAGGAGGAAACAAGATACACCTGGGGAGACTAATCAACATGAAAAACTACAAAGAACTACAAAATAAAGAACAGGAAACACTTCAACATAAAAGTCCAAGGACAGACACAGTGACCAGTGTTGGGGGTAACGCATTACAAGTAACTTGAGTTACGTAATAATATTACTTTTTCCAGGTAACTGTAAAGTAACGCATTACTTTTCAAATTTACAACAAAATATCTGAGTAACTTTTTCAAAAAAGTAACGCAAGTTACTTTTTCAAATTAATTTGACTGACAGCTCTCCCGTCCCCATGTTGAGAAAAATAAGTGCAGAGGCGTTGTGTGTAAACATGATGGTTATTGTAGTTCCAGACTAAATGTGAGCATTTATTTCTCTCCCTTGCACAATAAAGATTCTGTACTCCTCAAAATGAATAAAATCAGTCAAATGCAAAATCAGAGTATGCAAACCTCCAATAATTAAATGTTAAATAAAACAACTATTTTTATGCATTTAATCTACCTTTATATTTAATTTACTGATGTCTTGCTGCTGACCTTTGATGATAAAAATTACTAGATTTTTTCTCCTGCGTCCTATTCTTCCATTATCCAGAATGGCACCATAGCAGAGCTGCGCCCTCTACTGTTCATGCGTAAATTTGCATTATTACCTCAGCCTGGGGCTTATTATTTCAATTTTAGTACGAAGAGGTCTTTACCGTTGCACAAAAATATAACTTTTTTGTTATAAAAAACAAAACAAGCCCAGCCCAGGTGAGAAAAAGTAACGCAAAAGTAACGTAACGCATTACTTTTCTTAAAAAGTAACTAAGTTACTCAATTAGTTACTTTTAAAGGGAGTAACGCAATATTGTAATGCATTACTTTTCAAAGTAACTTTCCCTAACACTGACAGTGACAATATGATATTTACTTTCTGAATCTAACCATGTCATGTCAACAAATGGAAAAGTCAGCTAACTATGTATTATCATGTTAATTATTGTGTTTTAACCCCAACAGCAGGGGTACCTTTTACCCCAAAATACCATACTTTAACATATTCTTCCGTTATTGAAAAACTGTTGCTTTAATTAGCTTGGAAATCATTAAGAAGATATTTGTCTCAAAATAGATTCAAACATTTTAGTGATTCTTTGCTACTTAAATCTACAACATAAAAAAAAAAACTTATATTAGATCAAGTTAGCGCAAAATAAGCTTTGTGCTGCTTTCCACAATTGCGTCAAGGATCAGACAAATTTCTGCATCTTGAAAAGTGGATGTTTTGGAAAGTGCTGAGGCAAGTTTTTGCGCCATCTGATTTAGAGGAGTATAAAATCAAAGGAGCCCTTAGCCCCACTGTACCCCTATAATCTGTGAATCTTCCGCTCAGATATCAGTTACTATACTCTTACACTAGCCACCGTTGTCATCCATTTAAAGAAAAGTAAAGAAGTGAATACTTATTAATGTAGCAGACTAAAACCTGTCATGTGCACACTTTGCTAGGAATTAATAATAATAATAATAAATCCCTGTTGTCACTCATTGTCAAGCATTTTGCAACATGTATTTGGGACCTACTAGAAGAATAGTAAGCTTATCATTCACTTATATATTACGTAATGATACAGTTTACAGTATATAACTCTGTGTTATTTTGTGGTATGTTCTTTGTTTTAAAGTATTGTGATGTTTCTGACTAAGCCTGATTGTTTGTGTTTAAGTCCGAGATACCGTACTCTCCCAGGAAGAACACATTATTAATATTGACGGTCACCAAATCAAGCTGAAAGTGTACAAACCCAGTGGTGTTGAGGAACAGGCAGACAGCACTGGATAAAAAGTGAGTAGACATTACAAAATGCACCACAATGCTTTTACAATCAAACCTTAGCTTAGTGGCTTTATAAATCTAATACTCTAGATTGCATCAGGTCAAACAAAATTGAACAAAATGGTCTATCATAAAATATTAGTTATGGTTGATACGTAGATGCATTTTAGAGTTCTCTAGTAGAGAGAACAAATAACTGTTTTGTAGTGTTCGACATTTACATAATTCTTAAACGGGTAATGAATTGAGAAATCAACTTTCCCTTGAGCTTTTGATATATAAAAGTTAATCGTGATATAAGAATATCCTGTAAGTTTCGGAGCTGAAAACTTTTAGCAGACAAATATTCACATTTATATGGTAGGTAGCCTACTGGGAGCAGGGAGACAGGAGCAATAATGCAGACATCAACAAAAAAAATAATGCAATAACATTTTATTAGGATTTTTCTAAATAGATACTGTCATAATGTTTATTATTGAATACATTTTGACATTTAGACTATTTCGAAAATGATGGGTGCGTCTCAATCAGCTCCCTAGTTCAGTAGTCAGGGCACATAGGATGGCCTGGATGGGTGTAGGATTTTCCAGCCTTAAAATTGTGTCCCCGTCCGGCCCTGTGTTTTTGTGCTTTCAAAACAATGCTTATCCAATCATAACAGTGGGCGTTTACTTCCAAGTCTTCAGTGCGTCATCACATTAAAACCGAACGTGTCTTGAGAGAGGCGCAAAACCAGGGCAGAAAATAGCCTATTACTTATTCATTATGATGTTTTTGAATGTAAAAACCATGCGAACGTCACAAGTAGACCTCAGACAACAGTATATATATATATATATATATATATATATATATATATATATATATATATATATATATATATATATATATATATATTAAAAAGCCAGTTCATGACACCTTAAACAGTGTTGGGAGTAACAAATTACAAGTTACGTAATCAGATTACTTTTTCAAATTACTAGTAAAGCATTTTGTTTTAATTTACAACAAAATATGAATTACCTTTTCAAAGTAAGGCAGGTTACTTTGTTTTTTTCATTTATTGACCGACTCCTCAGTCCCCATGTTGAGAGAAATCGGGAGTGAGGTGCAGAGGTGTTGTGCACTGTGAAAACATGATGGTTAGAATAAAAGTGAGCATGCATTTACTTATCACTTGCACAAAAACAGATAAAGAATCCCTCAAAATGAAAAAAAAGAAACTATGCAAATCTGCAATATTTAAATGTTAAATTACACAAATATATTTTGTATTTAATATAATCTTTTTTACCCAATGTATTTATTGCTGACCTTTGATGATCCAATTCAACCATACGAATAAGCAAAAATGACTAGATAAACATCATGACTAGATAAACATCACATTTCTTCTCCTGTGTCCTATTCTTCTGCAATCCAGAATGGCAGCACAGCTGAAAGGTTTGTTTGAGCTGTGTCCTCTTGTGAATTGTGAATTTGCCTTTCCTTCAGCCTGAGGCTTATTCATCTCACTTTTGGCGCAACTAATGGCACTTTTCCACTGCGTGGTATGACTCGGCGCGGCTCTCTTTTCTTTGGCTTGGTTTGCTTTTCTACTGCAGTTTAGTACCGCTTCAAAGTGGGTGGGATTATAGACTGATCGTTATAGTTGCTGAGAGCAGGGGATATCATCACAGACTCCACTCACCCTTGACACCTCCTGTTTGAACTGTTACCATCAGGACGGCGACTCCGATCACTGGCCACTAGAACATAGGCATAGGAACAGTTTCTTCCCACAGGCCATTTCCCTCTTGAACAGTTAAATACCACCCCCCCCCCCCCCCCCATGCAATATTCCCACTGTTTTGTGCAATATCTTCTAAACTCAGGAGATTATTTATATTTATATTTATTCATACTACACAAATGCTTTAAAAGGACAACTCCAGTGAAAAATGAACCTAGGGGTAATTAACACATGGTTACCGAGTAGATCGTTCTCTGGGATGCGTTTTGTAAAGTAAATGTAAAGAGTTTTATCTCTAAAAACAGATTAGAGTCGAGCCACGAACGCTGTGCTAAGTGAGCTGGTCGATAGGAATTATCGCAGCTTAGCACAGCGTTCGTGGCTCAACTCGTCAAGACTGTTTTCCAAGATGGCTCCTGTCTGTATACACGTAATGTACTGTCTTTATAAAGTATCTTCTTATTAAACTGTTTGTACACTTACAAAGTTCTCAATGCTTAGGTTTGCATGTAGGGACCCTCATTATGCTACCGTGTTAGTGTGAGGCTATTTTGAGCCTTGTTAGTGGTATTAACTAGCGATTTAATTTAACTTATTCTGTGCCCCATTTACTAGCGTTATAAGCTGATCTGTTTTTAGAGATAAAACTCTTTACATTCGATTTTCATGAAAACGCATCCCAGAGAAGGATCTTTCGGTAACCATGTGTTAATTACCCCTAGGTTCATTTTTCACCGGAGTTGTCCTTTAAATATGTTCATAATCTGTAAATGTTTATTCTGACTAAACGTAACTGTGACCTTACATTTTTTTTTACTATTTTCATATTTTTATTCTTAGAATTTGTATTACTATGTTCTTGTTATTTGTATTGTATATGTGCACTGGAAGCTTCAGCACCAATAAAAATTCATTGTGTGTGCAAGCACACTTGGCAATAAAGCTCTTTCTGATTCTGGTAGTTGTGCCGCCTCTACTGCCATGGCATTATTGTAAACGCAACACAAACAAACGCACAACACAGGAGCAATGGAGCATATCGATGGAATGGTGTTCTTGATTCTCGGCATGTGGATGTTTTTCACTGCAAGACGAAGTTTAGTTGCGTCTGAAATCGTGTACTGTCTGAGTAGGTACTACATTTGAATTTGACCTTACTTCGCAACCGTTAAAAAAGTCGGTTCTATGTTGTAAGAATGAGTGTAGTATGAATGTAATCTGGACAGAGGCTGGTAGTGACTATTCTCTCTGACCAATCAGTGATCTGCAGTGTTTACATGTCACATTTTAGTATCAGTATAGCTCACTTGGAACCTCAACCAAGGTGGTACTATTTAAGCGAGCCGTATCAAGATGTACTGAGCCGTATCATGCAGTGGAAAAGCGCCATTGGTGATGCAATTAGTTACTTTTCAGGATGTAAAACAATATTGTAAATCCTTACTTTTAAAAGTTACTTTCCGCAACACTGAATGTAAATGATGTGATTTCAGGTGGACCAGGCATGTGGATATCAGGAACCAAGTGAGTAAATCATCTGGACTTTGGTCTCTGACTGCATAAGTGCATGTGATCTTTTACTAGTTAGGTTCTCATGCTGTACTTGTTTTCAATGTTAAAGATATCAGTTAGGTTACTAAATGATACAAAACATTGTTTTGTTTGTTAACAGTAGTTGATACCGGTAACTGACTTACCCAAAAAATATCCTTCAATGACATTTTATACATTTGTGTATCTTTTATTTTGCCTGAAGTTCAAAGTGTCCCTCAAACTGATTTGGATTTGAAGAAGCCTCAAGAATCAAATGCTGTGGTCCTGGAGAACCTTCCGGATGATGTTAAACAAGATGTTTTGGCTCTTTTGGTGGAGAACATTACAAGTCTTTCTGAAAATGACTATACCATTGAACTAATAAGAAAAGCAGTTGTGACCTTTAAAAATCCCAGTGGTAAGTTCTCCTATAAAATATATGTACTTTTTATTATAATGTAAGCATATTTCACTTGGTCAATACTTTTTTGCACCCAAAAATGTATTTTAAACTTAATCTTGATTACACGATGCTTAAGCTTTATGTGATGGTCTTTTTGGCCTGGAGAAAATTAGAAAACTGAAATTCTTCAGTCGTTACAGGGCTCCAGACTAACATTTGAGAGCAGTGGCACCAGCGCCACTAAATTCTACCAAATATTCAAATATTCTACTCTTATTTAATGAAGACTACCATTGTTATTCTATATCATCACACTGAACTGACCGGAAGCTTCAGTGATAATAAAAGGAGCTCTCTTTACTTGTTTTCTGTGTAATTCAGTCACAATTCAAAGAAAAGTTTTTTTTGTGAAAAAAAGACTTTGTGACTTCCTACTTTTTTCCATATTAGGAGAGGGGTGTGGAAATGGCTAATATGTCAAATAATTGCTCCTCTGCCTCCAAATACTGGTTATAGTGGTTATTAATAAATTTTTTAAAAATGTGTTAATGCTGGAAAAGGTGTGAAGCACTTGAAAACCCTTGAAAAGTGCTTGAATTTCACTCTTAAAAGGTTGTACAGATGAAAAAAAAAACCATTTGACTATTTCTTCCACAATACCATGTGGTGTTACTACATTACATCCATGGTGAATGTTGGTGATTTGTGTCCATTTGGTTGCACTCTGGAGCCCTGCGTTAGCTTCTTGTACAAGCTTTGTGTGTGCCCGAGTCCACCAGTCTCTCTGTCTTCGGCCCATCACCTGTTGGCTTTTATTCTCTCCACGCCAATCACTGCAATCAGACACAGTTGTTAGTTGCGCTTGGCCCACTTAGGCACCACTTGTCTCCTCGCCACAATTAGATTTGATAAATTAACACCTTTAATATGTTACTGATATATATAGTTGTACACTCTAAAAAAATGGTGCTATATGGCATAAAATTGGTTCTTGGCTCGTAATCATGGGAACCACTTTTGGTGCTATATAGCACCATATCTTAACAGCTTCTGTATATGGTAGTGGTGATATAGCACCTCAGTCATCCCAAAGAACCGCTGAAGAACCACTGAAGCACCAATATTTGGTGCTATACAGCACTTAAAGTGGTTCCCCTATGATTACGAGCCAAAGAACCACTTTTAGTGCTATATAGCAACATTTTTTGGAGTTTATGTTATTATGACTTGATCAAATGTGTCTAGCACATTCTGTAAAATATAATTTCTGACAGATGCAGGAAAGTTCCTTGAGGACAGCAGGACACATGAAAAGTTCAAGAAGAATAATCTGAGGGCCCGTGCACTGGAGAGAAGCACATGTGTGAGGGTGGAGAATCTTCCAGCTGAGGCCAACAACAACAAGATGATGCTGGAGCTGTATTTTGAAAAATGGGGTGGACCAGTAGAGGAAGTTATCACAATTCCATCAGAACAAGCAGCCATTATTACCTTTAAGGAGGAAGAAGGTAAACATGTGCAGTTGTCTATGTTGGTACCAGAGTATGTGAGCGGAGTGGAGTGGCATAAATTTCCCCTCCACGCTTTAAGCATTCAATAATCACTCTGCTCCAGCTCTGCTCCGGGTTCACCATTTCTCGCTCCACTCCTCGCTCACTGCTTTCAGAAACAACGCTCCGTCTTCGCTCCAAGGAAATTTGCGGCTACCGTATTTAAGTAAGCTCTGAAATATCACAAAAGTTTGATTTATAACATACATTAAATGAAAAACAAACAAACAAAACAACAATAGGAGATAATGTAAACTATGTTTCAACATAGTTAATTGTGTTTATTGCAGTGCAAATTTTGTTTGGAAAGATGAAAATAGTACGTTTTCATCAGTTATTTTATCTACGGGTCACTGTAGATTTCACTGATTTCTGCTTATTTCAAAATCAGATGCAGATAAGCACTGTAAGATTTGTTTGAATATGCATTAGAGAGAACGATTGCGTGTGAATAAGTCCTACCTGTTTAAAATGTGCTTTCACCTGATCATATTCAGTATGTAGAAGGTACAAAAAAATTCCTTGAACTAACAGGAGAGGTGGTGGTCCAGTGGGTTAAACCACTTAACTGCTATGCAGAAGGTTGCTGGTTCGATCCCAGTGCTCACCATAGTGTGTCCTTGAGCAAGGCACTTTACTCCACGTTGCTCCAGGGGGATTGTCCCTGTAATAAGTGCACTGTAAGTCGCTTTGGAGAAAAGCGTCTGCCAAATGCATAAATGTAAATGTAAACTATAACATCCCGCTCATGTCCATCGCAGTCATCATAACCTTTACATTCTATCTGATTTGAGTGATCCATCTGTATCAAGCTAGTTAAATGTGTTTAACGTGTGTGTTCTGTCTAAAAATGCAATTATATTATGGGCCGTTGGCATGAAATGTACTCGTGATGGAGCGGTAGTGGAGCGCTGTCGGAGCGAGTGAAAGCCACAACGCTCACTCCCTTCAAAATCACGCCACTCCGCTCCCACTCCGTTCACATACTCTGGTTGGTACAATTCCATATTTGGAGATAACACTTTACCTTATTTTATCAATGTCAGTGGATTTATTCATTGTACCTGCAACTTTCTTTCTTTTTTTAGCCAAAGAGAAAATTTTGAAGCAAGAGAATAACATCTGTAATGTTCCAGTCAAGATATATCCCTACATTAAATCACTGGATACGGTCTTGTATGGTGGCAACAGACCACATTTGAAGCTGCCTGAACCCATTACAGTCCGTGTACATCCTGCCATCAGGGAGTTCCTCCTCAAGAAAGGGGAGATTTCTTCTATTAAAGACCAGATGAGCTCACACTTCTGCCAAATAAACATGGACAAACCTGAAGCTTTGCTCAATCCTGATCCAGAATTATTGAAACAGAAACAAGAAAGCAGAAGACTCATTAAAGCCTGGAGTAAGAATGCCTGTGATGCCTTCAAGAAAATAATCTCAAACTACACAACGTCTGAGTGGCCGGTGTCACACCTCTTATGGTCTAAAGTGGAGAGTGAAGTTAAGGAATTGGTGAAAGATCAGGTTTTCACTGATATGGATGCCTCTAAAGGGATCCTGACACTGGCAGGGATGACCCATGAGATAACTGGACTGAAACCCATCATGGAGAAAATTTTAGAGAGAGCAACAAATCAAATAAAGAGAGAGAAGAAAAGCGTGACAGAGAATATGGAGATGTCTCCTGCCATGTACTCTCTGCTTTTACAAGACGGCTTGAAAAGTGCTGCTTCTCCACACCTGCACATTGACTACAACAAAAAAACGCACAGACTAATTGTATCAGGTATTTATACAGAAATTCTTGCCTTCAAGAATTGGGTTCTTGAGAAGAAAATAAACATGAAGAAGAAGCCCTTAAAGATTGACCGCTCAATCCTGGAGTTCCTAAGATCAGCTGATTGTGACGAAATGTCCACAGATCTCTTTATATCTCATGGAATAACTGCTGTCTACACAATCCAAAATGGAGATGTTGTTGTGATTGGGAGTACAGAAAAAGTACTTGTTGAGGCAGAGAAGAGGGTGAATACGGTTCTTGCGTCTAAAGACCTCATTATAGAAGATCAGGGTGTCCTTCAAATGCCAGAGTGGCAGGATCTCAAAAAACAAATGCAAGAATTGTTCAATACTTCCAAAAAGAGATCTGTGTTTCTAAACGTTTCTAAACAGAGAGACAAAGTAATAGTGACTGGATTCAGAGAACCAGTAATGGAGGTCAGTGTGAAGTTAGGATGTTTCATTGAGAAACGCAATAGAACAGAAGAAACCATTCGTGTCAAATCACATGCAGCAGTCAAATTCATAAAACAAAGAAAATCACAAGACTGGCAGCATTTAATGAAGTCTGATGAGGTGAAAGTGAGTTTTGATTTAAAGAGACCCTGGATCAAACTGTCTGGAAAGTATACATTTGTCCAGCCAGCTATGACTTTCTTTAAAAGATTGACAGAATCTCTGTACACTGACACACTGACCATTAAAAAGGCAGGAGCAAAGAAGTACTTCAAGGAACAGGGTAAAATTATGCTCTCAATGATGTTGAAGGAAAAAAGATTTGTGGTGGTGCTCCAGGAAGATTACATGCTGGAACAGGAAGAGGATGATTTGCTACCAGGTATAGTTAATGGTAACACAAAAAAATTTAGGAAGTTAAAAATTGGGATTAATTATACACTGTTTTTTGTCTTTAGGGCCCCTTGGCAGAGTCTCTGCTTCTTTTCTTGGTATGGACTCTATGCAAGTATATGGTAAGAATCAAAGCATATTCAGAAGATCCAATGAGAAAGTAGAGGATAAAAGTCTGCTTACCAAAATGAAGGGTTTTCCATCTATTTATGTAATAACGTTTAATAAACATTTGTATCCCTATTTTTTCTTCTATAACCTGCTTACTTTTCAGGGGGAAATTCAGAATCTCCCACAAATGAAGAGTTTGTGATGGTGGTTGAAGAAATTGAGCCAGCTGTGTTCCAACTGTGTGGAGAGACACCAGAGGACCTGAGGGAAGCCAAGGACATGATCAACAGCTTCATATTACGCGAGCATATGACCATCCCAATCCGTGATCCAGCCATTGCTCATTTCACCAAGGAGGATGTAGAAATGCTGAATGCCATGCAGAGGGAGTTCACAGTCAGTGTCCAACTTGAGAAGAAAGGCCAAGACTCTGTCGTCACATTGGAGGGACTGACAAGAGACGTCCACAGTGCAGAGAGTCGTGTTCGGGACATGATCCGCAAGGTGGAAAGAAATGAATACAGAAGACGTGAGGCATTTATAATCGGCAGTATGGTTAAGTGGCAATATCAGGAGAATGGACGCAGCATCAGAGACTTTGACACGCTGACCAATTATGAGCTGGAAAAGGCCTTTCAGAACCGACAGCCTTCAGTGAGAATCAAGATTAATAATGATGAATATATGGCTGATGTAGCTCACAAAAAAGCCACAAGAGGGAGAATAAGTATTGAACTAAACAGAGTAGATCTGCTAGGTTAGAATATTGAGCTGATCTCTACAACAGTGTGACTGACAACATCTACAACTCAATTTGTGATCTTCCATGATGTACAGGCTTGCCCAGAATACCTAATCACCTTCCAGTGAGGATTATGAGATCTCAGATTTTGCTGTTGTTATATGTTGATTTGGTGTATAGCTGAACACAAACTGTTATGTGTAAATTTTAACTGAGAGAACAATAATCCTGAGAAAGTCTTGGTCCAAAACCCCAAAATGTTTAGACTGTCCATTTTAGCTTGAGCTGATTTTCTGAAACTTAGCTGTTTAATGTTATGGTTTCTTTATTATCTTTACTTACTCTAATCAGCAGTTATCCGTGTCATATATAGTATTGCCTAACATAGAACACAGATTCTGCTACTTATATCATATTGACTAAAATGAGACATATTATGTAATAATAAATATAACAAAGGATTTTAATTATGATTAGTGAATAAACAAACTGATTTTTGTACATCCTTTAAACCTTCTAAATAAATCTGATTTTCTGTGGATGTTTTTTGTTGCTGTGTCACTGTGAGATATTGCACTAATTCAATTACAATAAATAAATTCAAATAAATAAATTCAAAAAATCACCTTCAAATAATTAAATTAATTAATTAAAAAAATTTTTTTAAATTAAACCAAGGTAAGAACAAAAGGTCGTCACATGGCTATGGAAGGACATTCTGGAAATAATACATGTGCATTGCGTGAATATGGATTGGTTCACTGGTTGAATGGTTTAATGACAAAAGCATTGGTTTATATTACCTAGGTAACCAGACATATATTGGTTTAGATTGGTCTGATCAAGTGCACGTTTGCTCCTTTATAACATACCTTTACACACTGGTTGTAAACTTTGGAATCCACAAATATGCAATGGTTTCTTTAAGTAGGCCATATATTGGTTTGGGTTGGCTCAAGTATAAATTGTTTTTTATACAACAGTTCGTTCTGATTCCTGATTGTGAGGCTGAGAGCCTTTTCCAGCCATGTGATATATACCAGGAACAGTATCTCTCTGCTTGCAGGATTTCTCTCACAGGTGGACGAGCAAACACCATAATTTTATAAATACTACTGTCACAGAATGCAGTTTTAAGAGTGTTAGAATGTGAGAATGTTATTTAGACCTCAAATAAGCGACTTATATAAACATAACGGCTATTTGACGATTTGTTTAAATGCTTTACACTCTCAACCAGTCCCTCTGGAATTTGCCACATGGCTCTTGGCATTGTTTAAATATGAGGTATAATTCATTTTGGGTATATCAAATGGGCAATATTTGGTCTTATTAATTACTTGTTTCAAAGCAAATTGATTTGGCTAAGGGCAAAGTTAATTTTCATATAACTTTATATTCTTATTTAACTGAAATCCTGTACTAGTGCTGCTTTTGTACTTTTGACTGAACTGTTTGCTTTTGTTTATTTCCTATTGTACAAACTTATACTTTTATAATGGCTAATATTGTTTATTTAAATAATGTTTTGTCCATTAGTGATTGTGATTTCCACTTCACTGAAAGTTACATCATTGCACCATTGTAAGGTGACCCGCTTTCTGAAATGGAAACCAGGGATATTTCATTTGAGAAGTCAAAATATCACTAAAATCTCATTTGTTATTACCTTTTAATTAAAAAACAGGGACAATACATTTTTTAATGTTTTTGCTGTTGTTGTTTTGGGCTCCCTATATTATTATTAATATTAACATTAATAATTATTATGATTTAGTTTGATTATTAGGATTTATGGTCTGGATTTGATGCAATTCAATGCACCCGCAAAAACAAAAATAAACAAACAAACAAGCAAACAATGAAAACAGTTAATAGTAACCATTGTAAATAACAAACAGCTCCAGTCAGGGACACAACACCAAAAACCGTGACTGTCCCTGGAAAACGGGGACGTCTGGTCCCCCTACACCATTGTCTCTTTATGCGAGTCATTAGCAAAGACTTTTATATTGAAAAGGACTGAAACAAGGTTGTAAACAAGGATGTCGTTTTTCATGGGAAATCCATTAAATGTTAAAAGGACAAATATATCGCCTTCATTAGCGGACATTTAAATTTTGTGATTATGAATACAAAATTGACCTGAAGAATATCAGCTAGATGCAGGTAATGCACTCACTTAGTCTGTCTCTATCTCTTATAACACTACTCTAATACAATTAGCTCAGTGAAGCAACTCAGCATTCCTTCATTGCTAGTTCTAAAGGGACGTTTCTGGTTCCTACTGGTGGAACTGGAAGGAAGTAGTTCTGCACAAAAAATTGGTTTTAAAGACAGTCTGTTGATGTTTCTTATTTATTTACACACTTGTGCTGTCAAACTGTTGTATAAACGCAACATCACACTAGTAGTCATGCAGTATGGCTCTATTAGCACATCTGCAACATTGCTTTCGTTCCACTGCCATCTAGTGGCTAAACAATACCTCTGCAGACACAACATTTCTCTTTTTCTTTGAAGCATTTTTGTTAGGGTACTGTCTTGGAACATTAGGCCTACAACATAATAGCATAGGCTACACTATTCCATACACCATACGTAACAAAGAATTAGGCCTACTTTAAGAAAACAATGTACATTTTTATATAAAACAAGTATAGTAGCAAAACAAATGGTGTATTTACTCCTGCCACTAAAGAACACTTTCTTTAAGAAGTGCCTTCATGATGTTTAATTTAATCCAGGTCACAATTGGCTGAATTAGAATCAGGGACTATTTTTATTTTAATTTTTGAAACACGTCCTTCAACCAAGCTGGTCGTTTAGGAACTCTCACAATTCTTCTAGGACTCATTTGCTGTTCCTTCACATTAGCCTGAGGCTGTAAGCTGGGTTTCCCTTCTGCCGTGTAAAATGCTCATGTCAGATGTAAAAGTAACTGGAGGCAGCTCTCAGATGCAAGAGAGAACTCAGAGACTGACAAGGCAAGTAAGTGAGAAACAGTGGCGACCATTTCTGGTTCATCCGTTGGGTCACTTGTCTCAGGTAAGGGTCGAGAGAATGCAACCTCATAGGAATAGAACAACAGATGGGCTGACCACCGATTTGCATGCCAGCTCATCCCGTGTCTTTGGATGTAAGAAGCATTGTAAGTTATTGGTGGACTCAAAACGGCCTAAAAAAACCTTTAATCTGGAACCTACATACTGAAACCCACCTAAAACCTAATCTTAAGCATGAAACCCACTCGAAACCTTACACCTAAAAATGCTTTCAATCGGAATCCTACAACAAATAAGGATTCTGGGGCGAAAACGGCACAGGGAGTCACAAGGTGACAAGTTTATAGAAGGGTTTTCACCATTATTCTGTTTTGTAAAGAGGAAACCTAAACGATACATGTATTGTTCAGTTATTTTGGTCCCAAGTTTCTTTGTTTCTTTTTGAGTTGTTTTACAAGTTTGTCACTATAACTGCATGGTCACCCAGCAAGCAATAGCCATCATTTCACCGCCTCGGTTAACTATAGACCCGATGTAGTCTGGCTATGACTAACCCACTTCTAGCCAAAATAACCTTGAATTTGGTTACATGTCGTTTTTGCCAAAATAACTTGCGAGATGTATGATATTCCATAATGTTAGCAAAGTCAACAGTGATTACAAGGTGTTTGGTTTCATTTCTTTGACATGTTCATGTTCAATGACTAGTCTTTTCTTGGGCTGGTTAGACGTTGTAAAACCGCATGAATTCGCTCCAAGGATCGGCAGCGAACCGCGGTGAAGGCCTTACGCGTTCAGTGTCTCAGCTGGAAGAATGGATTTGATTATAATATTCTTTATCTGACTCCATTTCATTTAGTGGTCACATTTAGAAGAGAATCCCAACCGATTGTTTGGTCATCTATATTTGGTAGTTAATCATACATTTGATCGTTCCGTTTTAACCCTTTGTTACAATTATAACGTTCCACATTGGAGATAGTTAATAATTACAGATTAATTCAGAAAGGATCAAAATGTAACAATTTATTAACAATCAAGTAAATGTAAAATGTCAATTACATCATAGACATAAATCTCTTCTAAAAGGAAACACAAATTCTGGTTATGGTTACACTCTAAATAGTTTCAAATAGATGTAAACATAAACCATTAATTATGCTCTGTAGGCCTCTGCCTAGAATGTTACCTGTGAGAGAGAGAGAGAAAGAGAGAGAGAGAGAAAGAGAGAGAGAGAGAGAGAGAGAGAGAGAGAGAGCTAAAGAACAGCTCTCTCCAGAGAAAGCCAGAGAAACCAAAGAGAGCGAGCTACAGATGAAATTCTCTTTTATCCTCTTTCCTGATGTCACCAAATTCAAACCTGACTCTTGTAAAACTGACCAATCAGACCAACCCGTGAGACATTTGAAAATAACCAATCAGACAAAACTTCCCCCATTGTATCAAAGGTGCGAAAACCTGTTGGCCAGCCGGCCAATCATTCTTTTGTCTTTCTAACTCAACCTGGCCCTTCTGATGGCGTTAAGGGGGAAGGGGTTGAGTCAATTTCAATATCTTGATCACGACGATGGCAGTTAACAGCAAAGCAGAGGATTTTGTTCCATTTCAAATATCTTTGATTATTTTCCACCTTACAGTTCCCCGTTTGGCACCATTGGCCACAACCATTGAGTCCAAAGGTGGCATTGTCCACAAAGATATGCTTTCTGTTGTGTGTAGATGTTATTCTTCAGACTTCTCGTCCAGACTTGTTGTAAAAGCAGCTGATAAGTTTTCAGCCTTTGTTGTCCTTGTAGCCCTGCATGAGAACTTCATCATTGATATGCAAAACGTCCATTGATTACTTCACACCTCAAGAACAGTCACTCTTTTTGAGGACACAGGAGCGAACTTTTGCTGCAGGTATTCTGTGATTAAGCACAACAAAGAACAAAAGCATACATGGCATTTTTCATTGGTCAGAAGTCTGATGTGGTCATATTAAAATAGTCTCCGGCAATAAGCCCTTAAATCGATATACTTAATAAAGTGGTCAGGGTTTGAGAATAAAAAGAAGATTCCACAAGCTCGTACATTGTTTCTGGGAACATTGAAATAAAATGCATTATAACAAAACAAATCATTGTTGATTTTAAGTCCCCCTTTTCATGAGGAGTATTAGCAAAATATTCAGTGTAACCAAGACTCGGAAATCAAACTCAAAGTTCATGTAACTTTCCACTATTTCGGTGGTAGTGGAATTTGAGCATTTTGGTCTGAATTTCTCGAAGGAAATGTAGCAAAAGTCAGTGCAATTGATACATAAAAAAAAAGATGGTACTCATCAATAAACCATAAAAGAAAAACAACAAATCAATCACATTTATGAAAACATATATATATATAATAACCACTGTGTTTGTTCAGGAATCTTCCAATGTAATTAATGTAGATCTAAATATGATTAGTCATACAATAATGGGTATTCCTGGTAACTGTGTGTGTGTGTGTGTGTGTGTGTGTGTGTGTGTGTGTGTGTGTGTGTGTGTGTGTGTGTGTGTGTGTGTGTGTGTGTGTGTGTGTGTGTGTGTGTGTGTGTGTGTGTGTGTGTAGCTATCTGGATCTGTTAGTGTGAAAAGATGAACAATAGATCTTTGGTGAAGTAACACTTTTAGACTCTATGTCATCTTTGTCGTTTATGATGTGTAGTGTTCAGCCTGAATAGATTTGGTCTATTCCAGGTGATGTTGTCGTGAGTGTAGGGTGTGTTCTGTGTTAATGTTTTGGAGATGGGTGGAATCTAATCAATATCAATCTGTGTTGCATAATTTAATTCCAGTTTTTTCACTGGGAGGTCATGTAGACATATTGTGAGGTGTGATTGACCTCATCGAATATATATAAAGATATTCGCACCCATCTCTCACATCTCCAGTTTTGAGATGCAGGGGGGAGGAGGGCCTTTTGGCCGTCCGTCCTCCAAGGAATTGCAATTGTCATCCTGAGATAGAAACAAATTACAAATTTAAAGAGAAACAAATTTAGAGAGAAACACAGTTAATTGCTGCTGTAGTTTCTGTGTATTAACAATTAAGACTGTTCTGGCAGTCGAGCCTTCACAATCTGAGACTTCATTACAGTCATTTTGAGTGAAGGATGAATTGGTTATGAATTGGTTTTCTATTATCTGTGCCACATTTAACAGCACAATTCCCCTCCTTTTTGGCACTGGGAATTGAACCAATGAAAAGTATTATAACTTGCTCAATTTAGAAATAGCAAAGGTCAGAGTTATTGAGTCCTGTTGCGATGAAGACATTTTCATGGTTAATGCAATTGTAATTCACACTGTAGCCACATGGCAATTCTATGTTCCTGTTTATGGTTTACTACAGCTATATTGGAAATAGCAGAGCTTCCACTATAGGAGACAAACAAATTCAACATTGACACATGCAACTTGAAATTGCTGTACAATTCCAGTATTAAAGTTATTCCAATTTACACAAGATACATGGCCTAGAATGCGCAGCATCTACAGCCTTTATCCTAAGTGTTTCATCACTTACAGTAAAGCAATCATGTGTTTTAAAGAATAAACTTGACTAGTCTATGTGTATCTTGTAGCACAAACAACCATAATGTGTAATCAATGCGCACAATGTGTTATACAATTACAAATTTGAAAATACAAACAGGATCATTGTAATCTGGATGTTTTACTATTAAACTCCTTGCTGAGAGGCTGCTAACCCGCTCGCAAGTGAAGTTAATAGCTGAAGCCCTTGCATGAACACTGCAGTTAGCTCAAAAGTTTCATCCAGTGCTGCTTGTTTTACTGCGACCACTGGAAATCCTGCATTATCACAACAATCTTCGAGAGCAGATATGTAATTACTGCCGGTTTGAAGTTTTCTTTGTAACTGATCAATTTTTGTCGCCATTTCGTCACGCTGTCTAGCCCACTCTAGTTGCTCGTATGCGACCGCTTCGACTTTTGATCTTAACTTTTGTAATTCATCAGATCGCAATCTTTCAATTTCTTTGATATTTGCTATCGTTCGTTCGTTCTCGACCATTGTCTTGAGATCGTTACGACGAAGCAAATAAACAATTGCAGCGGGGATTTTCTTGTATTTTGATTCAGATTTTAGTTGTGCGCCTTTAGCAGAATACCAGGATATCATTTCGTTGTTACTCCATTTCAGGTTCAATCCTTTATCGCTTAATCGAACGAGGAGTAATTGTACGCCTAAGATTGCCATAATTTTCTCATCTACACTGCTGCTGTTATTTCCCTGAAAAGTCATGTTTCACGTCTAATTCTTACACAATATCGGATTTCTACGGTTCCGATCTATAGTGGGCATACCGACCCGTTCTAGAAATGTGTCTATATGTGTGAGTTGCAAATAAAACTTTCCCTCAACAATTCTAAAAGGCAAAGAAGGTTTACTTACTCATTCTGGTCGGAGGGTCCGCTTTAATCCATTCACAAGATCAACAGAACAGCTGAGGAAAGAGAAGCTCAAATCTCTTGTTGATTTTAAATCCAATACTTCCTGAAAAGGACGTTTCTCGTGAAACTGCTTTGTTTTGAGATCACGTCGGGGTCACCATTTTGTAGGGCCCGTGAAATTGGTCCAATCTGCCGGTTCGCCAATACACAGGGAAGGTCACACGTGTTCTGTCCTTATTCATGCAAAGTATTGGTTGGTTAAATTTGTAATATATTAATCATATATTTACTCGTTTATTTCATCTGACTCCATAAATGAAAGGTTTTAATAATATCTGTGCCTCACTAAAAGTGAGCGAATGTTTGACTATTCCTTTAACCATTAAGTGAACAAAGTCAAAATCAGTTAGAATAATCAAATGTAACAATTTATTATGTCAGGTAAATGTATCATGCCAATTTCATAATCAATTCAAAGATAATCGATACAAAACATCAAATGCTCAGGAATACAGAGAAGATGCAAACCCAACTTTAAGAAGTACATGAGGCTGAGAGATTTCTCCCTCAGCCTCGCGGGCCGACCTCAAGTACAGGAAAGGCCTCGAACTCTCTGCTGCATCTCCTTAAATAGCCAGACCTCTTTTACATGGAAACATGTGCTAACAAAAGAAATTTACATGCAGTGGTCGCACCTTAATGGGGGTTGGTGAACATTTGCTTGAGATAACCACCTTCTTTTCTAAGTCAGTTGTCCATAAATTCTTAAAACCTTATTACCTTTTATTTTATCTATCTGGATATGAGATATCTGTACCACTCACTTTGAGACATTTCAAATGACACCAAAAACATAACAGTCAATGATAAAACATTCACATTAAACCATATTCCTGTGTGAGTTATTAGTAGTTTGTGGAAGTGAGGTTGTGTGGGGACCCTTTGTCTCAGAATAGGGCCTCAACCAGTATTTTCAGTCTTACAACGTCTACTACATTTTCAGTGACAGACCATATTTTGCCTTGTTTTACGTCAGGGCTGTGCTTGGACGGCTATTAAACGTCTTTTAAACACAAAATTGCTTGCTGGGCTTGTTTATGGATTGTGATACTGGTTTATTGGAAATGGATAATATAATTAAAATTCTTATTTTATTTGGGAAATATCACGTAAAGCAGAGTGTATGTTAACTGTACCAAACTTAAAGTTTTTTTTTTTTTACAAACTTCAATACAGAACAATCGTAAAGCTGTCAAGCGATCTCAACTGTTGAAAGGGACAATTGATGTATTAGAATAGATGATTGATTTTTGATATAAGATGCAGAATTGTGATTTTATTGTTTCATAGATTCAATTGTGTTTTTGTATGACTTTGTATTCCCCTATTGTTATGTTATTTATTTATTTATTTATTTTTTGTCACATGCTCTCCAAATATTAGTTCTGAATGGGAAAAAATGTATCAGAGGGTTTCTGTTCAACAACTAATGATTACTAGCGGCCATGATGCTGAAGGGCAAAAGACCCAGAGTAACATTGATCAACTGACCTCCCCTGAATTGCTTAGGCTACTGGAGCTTGCGGACAGATTAGACAGATCAGTAATTAATAGATTATAATGTTATGTAGGCTATTGTTTTTATAATTCTCACACACACACACACACGCACACGCACACGCACACGCACACGCACACACACACACACACACACACACACACACACACACACACACACACACACACACACACACACACACACACACACACATTTGGAAACAATGAGTGACAATGACAACTTGATGCACAAATAATCGAGTCGTCAATAATCGAGTAGTAAGTCGAGTTGTCATGAATGGGTGTCTTTTAAATGGTGATTTTTTTTCTCTTTAAATATACTTTATATATGGAGACGTGTACTATTTTCATATTTGGTGACTTTTGAGGGTGGTCCAGGAGATTTTCAGAGGGAGGGGTCTGGCAACAATGGTGGGCGGGGTTGGATGTCGTCAAAATAACACCACGTGCGTTTATAAAACTGCGAAAATACGAACTGTTGACAGAAAAACGTATGTTCCGGTTTTAAAACCCAATTAATAGGCTTGTTTGAGATGAGCGAAATCTGCGCAGAACCGATCACCGGTGATCAGCGCGAGATGCATTCCGGTTAGAAAAGTGTCCGAGGGCGGTCCGCCTTGCTCTGATGTCATGCTGACGTTTGTCAAAAAACTCTCGCGAGCGAAAGGCGGATGTGTCGGATTCTGCAGTCGAGCGCATTTGCTCTCCACCGACTGCGCTGAGCAAAAGCATGATGGGAAACGACTGGCTGACGACACAGCTTAATGCTTATTGGTTTAAACAACCGTGATGTATGGTTCTTTTTTTTAAATGTTTGATTTTAAAACTCTGAGATCATGTTTTTATGTGTGAATATTCCCAAACTCTCTAACAAAGGCGATCTCTCTGTGGGTTATGTGATTGTTGTCATATTTATAAAAATTTGTATGTAGGCCTAATTAAAGTAAAAATGATTGATAAACACGTCTTTCGAATGGAAATAAATAACAAAAACTTTGGGTGTCTTGTTCATAATATTTATTTTCATATAAAAGTAACAGAACTTAAATTACATCCTGTTTATCAGCAACAAAGCGCACGAGTGTGAATCCCGCGATATCCGCCTTTGATCTCGCAGGTGTCTGATCCACTACGAGAAGAGAGAACTGTCCGGCTTGCCTGCACTTTTTTCACTCCTCCCCTCACTGCAGCCGCCTAGTCTCGGCTGAACTGCAGGCGAGGCGCATCTCAAACAAGCCTATTATCAACTCGAAACTTCACTTAGTACAGCATATGTCCACTCTTTGCAGAGACGCATACCCGACTCTCTCCACTAGGCTGTTCCGAGACAGACAGCAGGCGCGACCAGTCCCATTACCGATGACGTCACTCACAGAACGAACTCAAAATATTATTTATCAACAAAAATACTCTGTCTTGAAGAACTAAATAAAGATGTACATAAAGTAAAATAATTAAAGCAATGTGTCAATATGATACAAAGTGGCCTACTGTGTTGTAAACAGGCCACACTCGGTTTCACAGTAAACTGACGTAGAAACGAAAGTGAAAATAAGCAGGAGGGCGTGATCAACTATAGGCTAATACACTGACGCGAGCCATTTCCTCGTTGACCAGAAGGATCACGATGGACGAACAGTATCCCATCATTGTCGAGGGAGACTGGGGGCCTGAAAACGCGAAAAGTGTGAAAAATAAACTTCATATCCACTTCCAGAGTAAGAGGAAATCTCAGGGAGGAGACTGCGTTGTGCAATATAATGACACAAGCAACTCAGCTACGATTCTGTTCAAATCACCTGACAGTAAGTGCTAAACACACAAACATTCATAAGGTATTAACAAAATGACACGTGTTGTGTTATTTAGTGATGTAATCAAGCTGTAGAGACACGTAAGGTAATTTCAAGTTCGAATACAAAGTGTGACAAACTCTCTCGAAGTAGCCTATAGTAGCCTATGCTATAATCTGTGAATCTTTGGATCAAATTACTTCTATTGCTCTAGCCACCGCTGTCACTCATTTAAAGAAAAGTAAATAAGTGAATACTTAGCAGGCAAAATCTGACATGTACATACTTTGCATAATAGTAATAGTAATAATAAAATCCCTGTCGTCACTCATTGCCAAACATTTTGGAACATGTAGTCTCCTCTAATTTGGGATCTATTGGACTTTTTTTTTTTTGCTTATAGGCCTGGATGTCTCATTGTTAATCATCTGGTCAAATTCACTATACATAATGACATATAACTCTGTGCTGTTTTGTTGTGGTATGTTCTTTGATTTAAAGTGCTGTAAGCCTATCTGACTAAGCCTGCCTGTTTTTTAAGTCCGAGATGCCGTACTCTCCCAGGAAGACCACAAAATTACTATTGACGGTCACCAAATCAAGCTGAAAGTGTGCAAACCCAGCGGTGTAGAGGAACAGACAGACAGCACTGGACAAAGAGTGAGTAGACATTACAAAATGCAGAATTAAAGGGTTAGTTCACCCAAAAATGAAAATTCTGTCATTAATTACTCACCCTTATGTCGTTCGACACCCGTAAGACCTCCGTTCATATTCGGAACACAAATGAAGATATTTTAGTTGAAAGCTGATGGCTGAGAAAGGCTTCAGATTGGCCTCCATTGGCATTCAGTACACTTATACTCCCAAGACGGATAAAAGGCACTCAAAACATCGTTACAAAGTCCATCTCACCACAGTGACTCTACAATAATCTTACGATGCGACGACAATAGTTTTTGTGCGCAAAAAAAATCAAAATAACACCTTTTTCCAACTTGTTATTGCCTTCCGCATGTGCCTCCACGACGCATGCGCGAGAATATGACGCAGATCCGGCGTTCGGACAGATGACCCAGAAGTGATTTGTTTACAATCAGAGGAAGACGCGCGTATCTCAGCTGTTGGATTCTACATTGATCGTGCTTTAGGTCTCGGCGTAGTGCTCAAAATGGGGTTAGAGTGGCGTTTCATGGAATCCCGAACCCCGGCGCTACGTCATATTCTCGCGCATGCGTCGTGGAGGCACACGCGGAAGACAAGAACAAGCTGGATAAAGGTGTTATTTTGATTTTTTTTTGCGCACAAAAACTATTGTCGTCTCATCGTAAGATTATTGTAGAGTCACTGTGGTGAGATGGACTTTGTAACGATGTTCTGAGTGCCTTTTATCGGTCTTGGGAGTATAAGTGTACTGAATGCCAATGGAGGCCAATCTGAAGCCTTTCTCAGCCATCAGCTTTCAACAAAAATATCTTCATTTGTGTTCCGAATATGAACGGAGGTCTTACGGGTCTCGAACGACATAAGGGTGAGTAATTAATGACAGAATTTTCATTTTTGGGTGAACTAACCCTTTAAGACCACAATGCTTTTACAATCAAACCTTAGCTTATAGTGGCTTTATAAATAAAATCCTTTAGATTGCATCAGGTCGAACAAAATGTAACAAAATGGTCTATCATAAAATATTAATTCGGTTATGGTTGAGGCGTAGATGCATTTTAGAGTTTCTATATAAAGATAGTTGTCTTTTTTCTATATTGTTGAAAATGCTAGAGTAGAGAGAACACATAGTCTAGCATTACATGTAACACAAGTTATGTAATCAGATTACTTTTTTAAGTTACTAGTAAAGTAACGCATTACTTTTAAATTAGTACAACATATGAGTTACCTTTTTAAATAAGTAACACAAGATAGTTTGGTTTCCCATTTATTGAACGACTCCTCTCCTGTCCCCATGTTGAGAGAAATCGGTAGTGAGGTGCAATCCTATAATGCAAATATTATGCAAACCTGCAATAATTAAATGTTGAATTACACAAATATATTTTTGTGTTTCATCTCATTTTATTAACCAATGTATTTACTGCTGACCTTCGGTGAACCAATTCAACCATACGAATAAGCAAAAATGTCTTTAGAAAAACATCACATTTCTTCTCTTGTGTTCTGCAATTCAGGGCTGTGTTTCCTGTACAACGACGTAACTCACTGCTTAACTTCCATAGTACGATGCATTGTTGAAGAAATCAACTAGCTAGTCATGACTACTTACCAAAAACCGTATTGTCACAAATGTGGTGTTCAACCATGTTTGGTTAATGATGTCACGCAGGTGGTGGAGTAATAACTTCTTTTAAAGGGAGCATAACACACACAGTTTCTGCCAATCTCATGTTAATCTTGAGTACCTATAGAGTAGTATTGCATCCTTCATATCTCCAAAGAGTCTTTAGTTTTATCATATTTATAAAAGACAAATACGGCGTACTGTTTTTTTCCGAAAACAGCCAACCTAGTGGAGGCGTGCAGTGGGCGGAGCTAAAAAGAGTGCGCGCACACACACGCACACACGCACACACACACACACACACACACACACACACACACACACACACACACACACACACACACACACACACACACACACACACACACACACACACACACACACACACACACACACACACATGGCATAACTTTCTAAAGTTGAAAGGTTGCTGAAAGGTTTGTTTGAGCTGTGTGTTGTGTAAGAAATGTTTATGTTATGCTCTACTCTATTAATGTTATGCTCTAATCCATTACTCTTATTAAAATCTATTAAAAAACAAACAGCCCCAGCCTAGATGAGAAAACTTAGTTACATAAAAATGTACATAATTAGTTACTTTTACAGGGAGTAACACAATATTGTAATGCATTCCACAACACTGATTGTAAATGCTGTGATTTCAGGTGGACCAGGCATGTGGATATCAGGAACCAAGTGAGTAAATCATCTGGACTTTGGTCTCTGACTTATGTCTGAACATATGTGCATGTGTTATCATGCTGTACTTATTTTCAATGTTAAAGATATGCTAGGTTACTTAATGATACAAAACATTATTTTGTTCGTTAACAGTAGTTGATACCGTTAAAAAAAAATCCTGCAATGACATTTTATAAATATGTGTCACTTTTATTTTGCCTGAAGTTCAAAGTGTCCCTCAAACTGATTTGGATGTGAAGAAGCCTCAAGAATCAAATGCTGTGGTCCTGGAGAACCTTCCAGATGATATTAAACAAGATGTTTTGACTCTTTTGGTGGAGAACATTACAAGTCTTTCTGAAAATGACTTTACCGTGGAATTAATACCAGAATTAAGAAAAGCAGTTGTGACCTTTAAAAATCCCAGTGGTAAGTTCTAATATAAAACATATATACTATACTACATACTTTTTATCATAATGTAAGCATATTTCACTTAAGCCCTATTCGGATGGTAATTGTTTCTCATGTGGACATCCGTAAAAATAAATTTGCTTGCCACATCAGTGATCAAACTGATTTAAATCACATTATAGTTAAAATGGTTCTCTGTCTTGTATTTTATCGCAAAATGATGGATGTCATTTTAAAATGTGGAAATAAGCGGAAATAAGTTAAAGGGTTAGTTCACCCAAAAATGAAAATTCTGTCATTAATTACTCACCCTCATGTCGTTCGACACCCGTAAGACCTCCGTTCATCTTCGGAACACAAATGAAGATATTTTTGTTGAAAGCTGATGGCTGAGAAAGGCTTCAGATAGGCCTCCATTGGCATTCAGTACATTTACACTCACAAGACCCATAAAAGGCACTTAAAACGTCGTTACAAAGTCCATCTCACCACAGTGGCTCTACAATAATTTTACTATGCGACGACAATAGATTTTGTGCGGGAAAAAAAATCTAAATGACGCCTTTATACAGCTTGTTCTTGTCTTCCGTGTGTGCCTCCACGACGCATGCGCGAGAGTATTACGCAGATCCGGCGTTCGGACACATGACCCAGAAGCGATTTGTTTACAAGCAGAGGAAGACGCGCCGTATCTAAGCTGTTGAATTCTACATTGATCGTGCTTTAGGTCTCGGCGTAGTGCTCAAAATGGGGCTAAAGTGTGCATTCCATGGATTCCCGTACGCCGGCGCTACGTCATATTCTCACGCATGCGTCGTGAAGGCACACACGGAAGACAAAAAGAGGTTGAATAAAGTCGTTATTTTGATTTTTTTTTGCGCACAAAAACTATTGTCGTCGCTTGGACTTTGTAACGACGTTTTAAGTGCCTTTTATGGGTCTTGTGAGTGTAAATGTACTGAATGCCAATGGAGGCCTATCTGAAGCCTTTCTCAGCCATCAGCTTTCAACAAAAATATCTTCATTTGTGTTCCGAAGATGAACGGAGGTCTAACGGGTATCGAACGACATGAGGGTGAGTAATTAATGACAGAATTTTCATTTTTGGGTGAATTAACCCTTTAATACAACCTCTTATTTACAGCCTCTTAAAAACATATTGCTGCTTGGTTATTTTAACATATACAATTTCTACCGTAATAACGGCCCATTTCAAATGTTTACATGCTTTTCTTCTCCCTTTTCTTTTGAGCATTGATGAAATATTGTTCTTGTAAATACTTTCCATTTCAGTAATAAAAGTGTAGGCTAGATCTTTAAAATGCATCCAAATTACAGCGATGCGCAACCGACCGTACGGTGCTCAGCATTGATTAAAGAGGATATAAACAGTGAATTTTGAAGTGACCTCCTAAACGGATGGCAATTAAATTGCCACACAACCTTGTGTTTGTCAAAAAATAGTTGGCAATTCGGCCGGGGATTTTTACGCAGGTGAGAGAAAAACACTGACATTATGGATTCGGACGGCAATAAAAACACTGACTAGCCCCTGTAAATGTTGAAAATACCTTACCACCCCATGAGAAACAATTACTTCCAAACAAGGCTTAAGTGAAACCTTTTTGCTCCTAAAACTTAATTTAACTTATCTTCATTACAAAATGGTTGCGCTTTACATGATGATCTTTTTGGCCTGAAGAAAATTTGTTAAGTGAAGAAAAGTTTAGAAAATTCGATTTTTAATAAATTAACTCCTTTGATATTTTGCTGGTGTATATATGTAGTTGTATATTATTATGGCTTGATCAAATACATCTAGCTCATTCTGTAAACTATCATTTCTGACAGATGCAGGAAAGTTTCTTAAGGATAGCAGGACGCATGAAAAGTTCAAGAAGAAGAATCTGAGGGCCTGTACACTGGAAAGAAGCACATGTGTTCGGGTGGAGAATCTTCCAGCTGAGGCCAACAACAACGAGATGCTGCTGGAACTATATTTTGAGAAATGGGGTGGTCCAGTAGAGGAAGTTAAACCAATTCCATCAGAAGAAGCAGCCATTATTACCTTTAAGGAGGAAGAAGGTATAAATACATGTACCATTGCTGGTAGTGTTCGCTGTTACAGTCTTAGATTTGGTAACATTTATATATCAGTGCATCTATTTATTGTACTTGCAACTTTCATTCTTTACAGCCAAAGAGAAAGTTTTGAAGCAAGAGAATATCATCTGTAATGTTCCAGTCAAGATATATCCCTACTTTAAATCACTGGATACGGTCTTGTATGGTGGCAACAGACCACATTTTAAGCTGCCTGAACCCATTACAGTCAGTGTACATCCTGCCATCAGGGAGTTCCTCCTCAAGAAAGGGGAGATTTCTTCTATTAAAAACCAGATGAGCTCACACTTCTGCCAAATAAACATGGACAAACCTGAAGCTTTGCTCAATCCTGATCCAGAATTACTGAAACAGAAAGGAGTTACCAGAAGACTCATTGATGGCTGGAGTAAGAATGCCTGTGATGCCTTCAAGAAAATAATCTCAAACTACACAACGTCTGAGTGGCCAGTGTCACACCTCGTATGGTCTAAAGTGGAGAGTGGTGTTAAGGAATTGGTAAAAAATCAGGTTTTCACTGATATGGATGCCTCTAAAGGGATCCTGACACTGGTGGGGATGACCCATGAGATAACTGGACTGAAACCCATTATGGAGAAAATTTTTGAGAGTGCAACAAATCAAATGGAGAGACACAAAAACAGTGTGACGGAGAATATGGAGATGTCTCCTGCCATGTACTCTCTGCTTTTACAAGACGGCTTGAAAAGTGCTGCTTCTCCACACCTGCACATTGACTACAACAAAAAAATTAACATACTAATTGTATCAGGTCTTCATACAGAAACTCTTGCCTTCAAGAATTGGGTTCTTGAGAAGAAAATAAATATAAAACAGAAGCCCTTAAATATTTACTATTCAATCGTGGAGTTCCTGAGATCAGTGAATTGTGATGAAATGTCCACAGATCTCTTTATATCTCATGGAATAACTGCTATCTACACAATCGAAAATGGAGCTGTTGTTGTGACTGGGAGCACAGAAAAAGCACTTGTTGAGGCGGAGAAAAGGATGAAAAAGGTTCTTGCATCCAAAGACCTCATTATAAGAGATCAGGGTGTCCTTCAAATGCCAGGGTGGAAGGACCTCAAAAAACGACTGGAAAATTCATTCAATACTTCCAAAAAGAGATCTGTGTCTGTAAATCTTTCACGGAGAGACAAAATAAAAGTTACTGGATTCAGAGAACCAGTGATGGAGGTCTGTGCAAACTTAGAACGTTTCATTGAAGAGCACACTAGAATTGAAGAAACAGTTCGTGTCAAATCACATGCAGCATTTGAATTCATAAAAGACAGAAAATCACAAGACTGGCAGCATTTAATGAAATCTGATGAGGTGAAAGTGAGTTTTGATTTAAAGAGACCCTGGATCAAACTGTCTGGAGAGCGTATATTTGTCCAGCCAGCTATGACTTTCTTTAAAAGCTTGAGAGAATCTCTCTACACTGACACACTGACCATTAAAAAGGCAGGAGCAAAGAAGTACTTCAAGGAACAGGGTAAAATGATGCTCTCAATGCTGGAAAAAAGATTTGTGGTGGTGCTCCAGGAAGATTACATGCTGGAACAGGAAGAGGATGAATTTACTGAAAGCAGTTTTAAAGATTTTGGCCAGGTCTCTTGTGAAGTTCGTATACCGGGTGGAGTAACTGTTACTGTCAGGATGGCAGACATTTGCAAGCTCAGTGTTGATGCTGTGGTCAATGCTGCTAATGAAGATCTGAAGCATATTGGTGGTGTAGCTTCCGCACTTCTTCAAGGTGCTGGACCATGTCTACAGCAATATTGTGACCAACACACAAAAGCAAATGGACCTCTGAAACCTGGAGATGCCTTCATCACTGAAGCTGGTCGTCTTCCCTGTAAATATGTGGTACATGCTGTTGGACCTCGCTTCAGCGATTCAGACAGACGAACCACCGAGCAACGCCTGAGACGTGCTGTGAGGGAAAGTTTGAACCAGGCATCAATCAAAAACTGCTCCTCCATTGCAATTCCAGTTATTAGTTCAGGGATATTTGGTTGTCCTCTTGATCTTTGCACTGAATCAATTGCGAAGGAAGTGTGTGAGTACATTGAAGATCATAACCACAGAGGCTTCAGTAGCACATTAACTGAGATTCTGTTGGTTGACAATAATGGCAGCACTGTGAATGCCATGGCTCAAGCTGTCAGAAAGGAGTTTGCTGCTTATAACCCAAAAATGACTTTGCCTCATCAACCCAAACAACATGGGTATAGTAACCATGGACAAGGCTATCGTGGAAGTGGCCGCGGTCGTGGTCATGGACATGGAAACGGCTATAGCGGTCGTGGAAATTATACCCAAAGAAACCATGAAGGTGCCAAAGGCCGTGGTAATAGAGACTTTGAAGGACAGGAACACTCAAGCTCTGGTGGCAGAGGATTGAGTGTTCTTGAAACCAAAACTACAAAAGAGGGACTAAAAATCATTCTGAGCAAAGGGAACATCCAGGATGCACGTGTAAGTGAATCATAGTCGCTTCGAAAAAAATCACAGACAGAACATAACAACAACAAAAAATTCTTAAAGGAAATTTGAATATCAGTTTTTTTTTCACTTGCTTTCCAGCAAAAAATATATACAAATTCTTAAAAGAAGAAGAAAGAAAAACACAACACTGCATAATGATATACTTTAGAATTATACTTAAAAAAAGTGAAATCTGCCAGTTATATAATTTTAATTAAAAGGATATTTCATCCAAAAAGCAAAAGTATGTAATCATTTACTCACCCTCATGTCATTTCAAAACAGAATTTTCATTCCCGACTGAACTATCCCTAAAGATACATTCTCTGGAAAAAGGTTTAACATGTTATGCAGTGTTGCTTCTCAAGTAATTTTTTCTTATTTTCTTTTGGAAGATAAGACAAAACAAAATTCACTGCAAAACATCTTATTCTTAAGCCTTATTTATTAACACTAATGTGCATTTTTGTACCAGCATACATTATAGATCAAAGTGAATAATTTTAATTATTTAATGTTAATCATTGGTGACCACTTCATCCAAAAGATGTCTCTCCTTTGTTTCTCCTGCAGGCTGATATCATTGTAAACACTATATCGGAGGACTTGGACCTCAGTAAAGGTGCCGTCTCCAAAGCACTCCTTCAGACTGCTGGTCATCAGCTCCAGTCAGAAATCACCACAGCTGCTCGCTCAAGCAATGTCAATTATGGTGATATGGTCATCACAGATGGCTATAGACTGAAATGTCAAAAAGTCTTCCATGTAGTTTGTCCATTTTGGAAACAAGGCTCAGAAGATAGGGTGAGAATAACAATTTTGTCATTGAAATTTAACTAAATTGTCATTAACTGTGTTGCTGCTGGCTGATTAAATTATGTGCTACATATTTAGGTTCCATTTATTTATTTGGATGGTACTTATTTAAAGATGATAATAGAGATATTTATTCAAATTGTTAAAGGTACTCATTCAGATCATTAGAGATTGCCTGAAAAAAGCAGATACCCGGAGAATGGCTTCAGTCGTCTTCCCAGTGATCGGCACTGGGAATCTTGGCTTTCCTAAAGATCTGGTGGCCAGAATCATGCTGACAGAAGTCCAGGAATTTAATTGTACAAGTCTTCGAGAGGTAACTGTGATTGTGCACCCTTCTGACAAGGAGAGCATACAGGTGAGTGAAGGAAAAATAGATTCAAGAACCATAAAAAACAAAAAGTCACGTTTTTTTTCCATTACACACAGTATCTAAATAATATCTAAACAATTGACCATAGTTTCTCAAGTTAATGTTATCTTCTATATTTTTGTGCTTTATCTGTTAGTTGTTTACCAGCAACTTAAGACATGGGATTCAGGGTCCCGTCACACAAGGAGCACATCGAAACGTCATGCCTAAAATAAATATTTCTGACAAGTCAGCTGAGACCTCTGGTAACACTTGCTTATCTGATGTACATCACACTTGTCTTTTAAATACATTTCTGTTAAAATATGTATTCTGATAAAAAGTATATCCGAATACACAGAATACATTTAGGATAGTGACAAAATAAAACCGTTTCCATTCATCTTCTCTGTGTTTTTCCTCTAGGGCTGGTTGACAAAGTCTCCTCTCCCTCTCTTGGGGTGCACACTATGCAGCTGGGTCAAGTGACTCTGAAGGTTTCATCAGGAGACATAACTAAAGAAAAAACTGATGCAATTGTCAACTCCTCAAATAAGACATTTTCTCTGAAATCAGGTTAATCCATCTTCACACACACATTGTCTTGCTTATTTGAATGCATCTCCATTTCATTACGATTTATTTCACATTTGAAGAGAATGGTAATGTAACTGTCAATTTCTCTTTGTAATCCAGGAGTGTCAAAGGCCATTTTAGATGCTGCTGGATCACAAGTGGAACAAGAATGTGCACAGATTGGTTTGTATTCTTTTAAATGTACATTTCTTTTTCATGGACATTACCTTTTTGAATACTTCAGAGAGATCTAATGAACTTTAGAAGTGATTGGTAAACCCGCTTTTTCCAACAGTGGGATCATCAAACATGCAGCAAACAGAGATTGTGACCTCAGCTGGGCGCCTGCCATGTGGAAAGATCATCCATATCATTGGACACAGTGGTCCATCCGAAATTAAGGAAACCGTTTTGTCTGTTCTGAAGCTATGCGAGTCACGCCAGATTATTTCTGTTGCCTTCCCAGCTCTTGGCACCGGTAAGACACTTTGTGTGGTCTTATTTTATTTATTTATTATTTTTTTTTTTTACATAATGGCATTTTTCTTATTTACTTTTTGTTAATTAGACCCTAAAAATGCATGAATGTTTCGTAAATCATTATCATATATTTGGGTCTTAAACCCTGTAGAATTTGTTTCAAAAAATGAATGGGAAAACAATTATTTTATATATTTTTTCCATGATATATTGCTTTTAATAAATTGATTCAGGAATACTGAAAATGTTGATGTCTAATAAAAAAAAAAAAATCAGGAGTAGGGTAGTCAGGTCACTAAAGACCCGAGGTATGCGTAAGGGATTATAAGGGTTAATAAAACAGTTTTGACATTTTCTGTGAATTATTCTCTATTTCACTGATTTGTCTCTAACCCTTTAGGTCAGGGTGGTGCAAAACCCACTGATGTTGCAGATGCAATGGTTGATGCAGTTGTTGACTTTGTGAAGAAAAAGAAACCGGTGCATGTCAAGTCTGTGAAGTTTCTTATATTCCAGACGAGCATGGTGGCAGACTTCCACCAAAGCATGGTCAGAAGATCTGGTGGGAAAGTAGAAGAGGGTAAAGGTCTGCTTACCAATATGAAAGGTCAGTAAACAATAATAAAAATAATGCTTTTTCCTCCTATTTGTGTAAAGAAGTTTAATAAACAGTAATTGATCACTGTTTTCTTGCTATCATAATCTCCAACAAATGAAGAGTTTGTGATGGTGGTTGAGGAAATTGAGCCAGCTGTGTTCCAACTGTGTGGCGAGACACCAGAGGACCTGAGGGAAGCCAAGGACATGATCAACAGCTTCATAGTACGGGAGCTTAGGACCATCCCAATCCGTGATCCAGCCATTGCTCATTTCACCAAGGAGGAAGTAGAAATGCTGAATGCCATGCAAAGGGAGTTCACAGTCAGTGTCCAACTTGAGAAAAAAGGCCAAGGCTCTGTCGTCACATTGGAGGGACTGACAAGAGACGTTCACAGTGCAGAGAGTCGAATTCGGGACATGATCCGCAAGGTGGAAAGAAATGAAGATGAAAGAAATATGGCATTTATGATCAGCAGTATGGTTAAGTGGAAATATCAGGAGGATGGACACAGTGTCAAAAACTTTGATGTGCTGACAAATTTTGAGCTGGAACAAGCCTTGCAGAACCAGCGACCTTCAGTGAGAATCAAGATTAATAATGAGGAGTATGAGGCTGATTTAGTTAACAATAAGGCCAGAAGAGGGGCAACGAGGGTTAAACTGATTAGAGAAGATCTGTAAGGTGAGAATGTCATATTTTAGACATTGATTAAAAGGCCATCATGTACAAAGATTAGTTATTAATGTATTTGTTCTTGTCCATAGTTGCTGCTGCAGCTCAAAACCCTTTCAGACTGGGAAAACATTGTAGGACCTGAGAGGACCTCATTCAAACTGACCAAGAAGCAGAATTCCACAGAGACTGAGTCAACACCTAGGACCATAACATCAGAAGATCCTGTCAGATTTTCGTTGTGTTGTGCACTACTAGGCCACCCAGGCTGAGACTATGGTGGCCTAGTAGTGCACAACACAACGAAAATCAAGAAAGCAATTACAAGTTAACAACACAGAATCTAGCCACAACACAGCGGAAACAAGCCACAACACAATGGAATCACCACAAAACAATGGAAATGATCCCGCTCTCTTTCTTGGCCATTATAGAGGGTGCATTAAAGCTATGGACTTTATACAAGAGATAATGGTCAAATGAATTCCAAATTTTGGACTTATTGTTAGACCATTAACATGCGATGCCCAAATTTTAGTTTTAAAGCATAATTTTCATGGCAGCGAGAAACAGTTCTATTAAATGAATTCAACAGTAATAATATGTGCAAAGCTCAAGAGTCCATTGGTATGGTAAAAACGGTTAAAAATTAGCATTTCGTTAGTCCATTACCACTAGTAAAAATCCTACATGTTGACTTTAACACCGTGAAATGGGCTGATTGCACAACAGACGGAAAAAAGGGTTCATAAAAATATATTGGTACAGTAAAAACAGTGCATCAGTTAGAATTAAATATAGAAAAAAAGAATCTAAAAGTTTTATAAAAAATATAACCAAAACACAAGTTGCACAATGACACCACAATGACACAGATACTACAATTGTATTAATACAATTACATATAGACATTGATACACTAAAGCTTCTAAATACATGGATTTTCATGCAATATTTCTTCATAATATTTTAGGAATATTAGGGTCTTTTATTCTTTGTACAATAAAGTGATTTAAGAAGTGAGTTCAATTCCATTTTAAAACGAGGATAGGATGGAATACTGTTTGCACACTGTTTCCTTATGAATGAATGATTTTTCAATTATAATAATAATAAAAAATCGATATACTCCAGAGGTCTAATTTTATTATCATTATAATGAGTGTGTAACACTGGCAGAATCAAATATGTGAGAACCTAGGACAGACCAAAATTGTTTGGATATAGGGCAACCAAACAACAGATGTGCAAATGTGTCCTTTGCTTGTTTACAAAAAGACCATGAGCTGTCAATGTCCAGATATTTAGAAATATTAGAATTTACATGGTATATTTTATGTAAAATGTTAAAAGTATTTAATTTGCCTTATTGGAAATGCAGTATTTTCCAGGTAAAAAACAGGCCCTTTACCAATCTATCTTCAAGGACCTCCAATAGAACTTTCCTCTTGGAGAAATGTTCCTTTTAAATTTTTAAAAAAATGGGCAAATATGCCTATTGGTACATTTTAAACAATAAATTAATTCTTTCCAAGAGTAAAGCAGATTGTATTGTAACTGAGTGACTTTTAATAATGTGAATTAACCCAGGTGAGGCCGCTTTAACCCCTGTATTAAACTCTTGGAGGAATTGAAAAAGTCAATTTGTAAGTCATAAATTGCCCACAAGTTGAAACATTTCCTGAGTCATCAAATAAGGAAAGAATGCAGTTAATATTATTGTGGAACTATTTGGGGGAAAATAGAGATGTAACGTAAGATCCACTGGAGGCAAGTTGAATTGATGAACCCAAGTGCAGTTTATTTACAGACGTGAACAGATACAACACAAACAATGACTTGAAGCATGAACAGACTTGAACGAGGAACAAACTTGACTTAAACCTAGGGATGGCTGATGCGAAACTGACATTTCAGCTCTTTGTCGAAATCCCGAAGTGCAGATGTTTCGAAACACTGCTCCGAACTGTAATTCGAAACACCCATGTCACGTGATTATGGCTAAATGAAGCTTCAAGTGTTTAATCTGGAAACTGCCTGTCGAAACTGGGTTTGAGTGAACGAACCACACAGTCACACATCTGTATGAACCTAATTTCCCACAGTTTAAAAGTGAAGTTAATCCATCTTCACCTTGTGGGTTTTTGTGAGAGGAGAGAGATTTTATGATAGTAGTGATTTTCCCTCATTTGTATGTACTTGCTAAAAAATATTTGTGCATGCCAGCAACAAGTGACCCTTGTGAGAGGATTTTTTCAAAGGAATTATATGTAAAAAAAGAAGTCGGCTAAGTCCTTCAACAGCAGAGCAAATCATATTTTTGAATAAAAATGTTATGTAACAAATGTGACACATTGTGGCTTTATTTATTTTTATGAATCTTCATTTTTCATGACCAAAAAACCTATAGTTATTCACAATGAGGAGGCTACAGGTTACAAAACCAAGATCGTGTAGTTGTCAGACAGATGTTAAAAACGTTTTTTTTTTACATGGATCGTCAAGGTTATTTCAGATCAACACATGCAAGTCACCACTAGGTGTCATCATAGAGAAGGGTGTCGGATTGTTTCGAAACTTCGACACAATATGCCACATAATTTGCTTCAACTGTTTCAGTGCTTCACAAAGCCTCGGTCTGCTCATCACTACTTAAACCAGGACAAACACTCACAACAGCGGGTTACAGGGAACGATTCTAAGGGCCCATGCACTTTTGGGGCCCCCAGAGATCGGTTTTATTAGTAGGCCTAGTAGTAATGTAATAAAAAAGTATACATGTATAAAAGTATAAATCTACCAAAGAGTCTACTGTAGGCTACTATACTTTATGTAGCCATTAAGAAAATGTATTTAGTCTCATATTTATGTTTAAATAATTTGTAATTTTTTTTATTTCATCTATGTTGATTATGAAAAGTGAACAGCACGAGTAAGAAAGGACACATCATAAGATGTGCAATATGTCGGAAGACATGGAGTGGGTCAGAAATTATTTATTATGGCAAATCAGCATAGACACAGAAAACTCTATAGTTTATAAATAAACAATTAAAATATCTCCTCTCTATTTTTGACACATTCATAATCATTTGCCGGTTGTTTGTGCCAAGCTTTATGAGTGCACAATAGGGTAATATATTACGCAAACGCTCATTAGGATATGGTTTAGAATTCTCTCAGTATAATTATATAATTATGTAATTAAATTAATAAAAAAAGCTTAGTCGACGAATGGCTTAAATGAACAACTACTAGTAGAGTAAAGAAAAAACTTTAGTCGGGGGCAGCCCTACTTATTTCACATATTTTCGAACCAGCAAGGGCATTCTGGGCTGAGCGAGCAGTGCTGAGCGAAATGAGCGAGCTCGTGTAATTGTATGTTTGGTGTGGAATGGGTGCATAGGGGGCCCAACCTCATATTCTTTCATATTGGGCCCAAAATTGCTAGCGGCGCCCCTGTAAGAACACATGGCTAAAACAACCAATGAGAACATAACACATGAGGACAAGCGAAGCACATGACATGATCACATGAGGGCACATGGCAGGATTACATGACAAAACCAGGAAACATGACTGATGGGAAAACAAGATAAGAACATGAAACATGAACATGAAACAGAACCAACACACATTACAAGAGATTATGATAGTGATATCACTGTTGTTCTATTAAAGTGTCCTATGAGGTGAGAAACTATGGATGTAGGACAGTTTCAAAGCAAGGAGACGCTGCTGATGAAATTTGGACAAAGCAATAGGTAGCAGAAGGTAAATAGTAACTCGATGTAGATCCAGGTTGGTCCTTAAGTTATACAAGTTCATCTCTTAGAAACCTTAGGACCACTTTCGGAAGAACTGTATACGTGTGTGATTTGTTGACGATGTTTTCTGATTATGTGTTTTGCCCCATTGTGGGTTTTGTTTTGTGTTTGTTTTTTGTTAAATAAATATTCATTTCTCTGCACATGAGTCCTCGCACCAGTTTCCTTGTTTGTACTGTGACACTGTGTTGTGAGTAGAGATAATTAATTTACGCAAACAGGTTCTTCCCAAAGACGTTTCTTCCGAAGAGACAAGGGTGGAAATGCCTCCTCAGAAAATTGGGCAAGAAAATAATCCATATTACAAAAATATAACAACGTAAATATTACGAAATGAACATGCACGTATACAGCGCATCCAAATATGCACAGATGATCAACCTTTGGTTTCTCACCTGTCCAGGCTTCAAATGGAGTCATTCCTTTCACAGATTTCGTTTTGGACTTCTGTTTCTCAGCTACAAAGCTGTTGACGGTTGTCTGGTTATCACCAGACCAAGCTCAATTTAAGATTGAACACTGGTCTGGGGAGTCTGCTCTGTATTTTCTACTGCACAAGAGGCGTGAACAACGAGCATAATTCAAATGACTCTGTATGCAATTGGATAGTCCTTCAACCAATCAGACCACAAGAGGCGTGATAAACGAACATAATTCAAATGACTCTGTATGCAATTGGATAGTCCTTCAACCAATCAGACCACAAGAGGCGTGATAAACGAACATAATTCAAATGACTCTGTATGCAATTGGATAGTCCTTCAACCAATCAGACCACGAGGCGTGATCAACGGGCAACCACCCATCACTTCTCTATCCGTTATCGTGTTAAACCCGCCAATAGCGCACCAGGTGGATAAGCCAGTCTGTGATTGGTTCCCGCAAAAGTGTAGCAGAAGCAGTAGAAATTAATGTACAGGTTTCCAGACTGAGTTGCAGGGTGAAATCAAATCGCAGGCAGATCAGGCTGGGTTTAACCAGACTATGTTGACTGTGCTTCGGCCCAGAATTTTTGCATCAGCTAACTTTGATCGCATAATCAATGTTTTGTTAATTTAGTGTGTCTTTGGTATAGGCTACTGTCAAATTCCTTCTTTCTTCAAGAAATTTTGAAATGTAGATGATGTATTTTAGCTGTCTTCCAGTGGATTTTTATGCCATTGCCTTCCATTAGGAACTTCAGAAAAAACGTAAGTATTTTCATCAATGAATTCCGAGCTTGAAACCCTCCCCCCGGACAGCACGCCAAATACGCATTTAAATTTACTCTTATAAATTATATGCAAGTGTGAACTTGTGAAACCAAGTGGTTCAAAGTGTTTTTTGCTATGATTACTGTTGAACTTACTGCGATGATGCTTTCCTTCAGCACATGATTCAATTCAATTCACATTTATTTGTATAGTGCTTTTCCCATTACATATAGTTTCAAAGCAGCTTTACTGAAAATGCATGTGTCTACATTACAATTTTAGAGTGATCTGTTATCAGAGGTGACTGTCCAAATTATGTATTTCAGAAATGTACGCAGTTAGCTAACAAAGTATTCATTTCAACAACTTATTAAATTAACCCTAAAACAGGCAACGCAAAACCACAAGTTACATACTCTTTAGTGTCTTGTTTTGGCCATAAGAAAGATTTTTTTCATCAAATAATTTGATCATTTATCATAGCCTGGTCTGTCTTGAGTTGCTGGTCACATGATTTGGTTTTCTGTGTTCAATTAGTCAGCCTGTCCTAAACCCAACATGGGCGCCATCGGTGCAGGACATTCAGATTTTGTGATAAATAAATATATATTAATCTTAATTTTTTTCAGAAAAAAATGCAAAGCAACTGCTAATATTAATTGTGAACATTGTCTTTAGATGTTGAAATGCAAAGATGTAGTCAACAAAAAGTAATAATATCAGTTTTGCATGTGAATATTGACATTTGCACGGGAGACCTGGAGGACCTAGGGTCTTCCCTAAGGGCCCCGGTCCTGGAACGAGATTTCTACTGTCCCTCCCACCACCCACAACCGATCGCTCACTCGTCACACTGGAATTCGCAATAATGCAATGACCAGTACAGGGAGCCCAGTTTACCTTGAAACACCATTCATTGTCAATACTGTGGATAATCCTTTTTTTTAAATAAATAAATTATAATAAATTTAAATAAATAATAAATTTTAAATAAATTTTAAAATTTACTCTAAAACATTTGATGATATATAATGTCAAGTTCTTGAAAATACTTCTTTACTTACCAGTGAAGGTGACTCATATTTTTTTGTGGGTGATTAACTGGATGGAAACTAGTGGAAAATGCACTTTCCATTGGAGAAACTATGGAGCCATGTGACCTGTGCACATGTGCTGAAACACTTTCATTGATTAGTATTTGAGTTCTTCTTCCCTAAAATAGGTTTGACCAATAAATTGGTGTTTCATTGTATTAAAAATAAACTAAAATAGACTATGTTGCCTGGAGGCAACACCGTTCGGGGTTAAAGATGAAAAGGGAATTTATTTGAAATACAATAAAGTATACTTTTTTCACCAGGGTTAGATTAAAGTAATATCAGATTTGTCTAATTTGAAATAAACACACAAACACACAAACACACACACACACACACACACACACACACACACACACACACACACACACACACACACACACACAAACCCAAAAAACAAACAGAGATGAAAAATGTACTTAAGTAAGAAATGTAGGCTACTTTTGCTAATATATGTTCACTGATATCTTCCAAAGATTTTTTAGTTTTAGCACAATTTCTTCGAGTGTTGATAGGCTATGGCAACTAGCCTAGTAAATAAGCTAAGTTTCGCCACACTCTCGGTTTCACAGTAAACTGACGTAGAAACGAAAGTGAAAATAAGCGGGAGGGCGTGATCAACTATATATACACGGACTCGCAAGCCATTTCCTCGTTGTCCAGAAGGATCACGATGGACGACGAATATTATCCCATCATTGTCGAGGGAGATTGGGGGGCTGAAAACGCTAAAAGTGTGAAAAATAAACTTCAGATTCACTTTCAGAGCAAGAAGAAATCTCAGGGAGGAGACTGCGTCGTGGAATATGAAAACAACTCTGCTACGATTCTGTTCAAATCACCTGACAGTAAGTGCTAAACATAGCATTTGCATAATATGTTAACAAAACAACGCTTTTTGTGTTATTTATCAATGTAATCAAGCTATCAAGACAATTACGGTCATTTTAGGTTAAAAAAGTGTCTTTGTCTAGAAAATTGCTACAAACTCACGAAGTAGGCTAGCCTAGGAGAGAACGGGGAACAAAGTAACGCAGGGATAGTTGTAACACGCATGGTTTACAACTTTCCACCCATGCCAGCACGACGAAACTTAGTGTATTTACTAGTTTCCATATCAATACTATATAGAGAAAGAATTTGGGCAAAATCCAAATCTTCTGAAGATATGAACATTTATTTAACCATATCAAATTTAATGTTTCATCTCTGTTTTTGAGTTTATTTAAAATTAGACAAATCTGATATTATTTTAATCTAATATCTGCTATTTAACAGTTGAGATAGTTCTCAAATGTTAAAGACAGTAGTCAGTAGTCTACTGTACAGTAGTCTACCAGCAGAAGGCAGGCGGGGCATGTCAATAACACTGCTTTACAATGAGCACCTAACTTTGCTATTCTATTCTATTCTATTCTATTCTATTATTTTATGAATTATTTTGAGAAACAACGAGATAGAATTCAAATGTTCAGAAATTATTCATTATTATTATGTTTTGAACTATGTATAGCTGTGTTTTGCAGTGTGTTTATTGTCATGCTCAAAAATTAGTTTATTTTTAATTATTAAAAAATTACATTATTTTATATGAAAGAAGTAGGGCTGAACGATTTTTTTAACCAATATTGCGATTGCGATTTAATATGCAATTATTTTTTAAACTCTTTATCTTCTGTATACATTATTGTATAGTAATGGTGGAAATCTTTAATTGGTACCTCACGATCCGATTCCGATTCTGGGAGTCACGATCCGATTACAAAACAATTCTTGAACTTTTTAATTTTTAAGTTTTTAATAAATTAATAAGATTAATATTAATAATTAATGTTTTTTTATTATGATATATGTAATTATAAGCTTTTTAAAATAACTACACATTATAACATTTTAATTAAAACAATTGCATGTTGATAATTTTAAATATATAAACTAATATAGCTGCAAAACAAAGTAGTAAATCATAAAGAGAAACAAAAAAACATATTACAAACAATGAACAAAGAGTGCTTTCAGTATTTAAGAGTGTCTGAACTGTGAGTGATTTTTCTCTTTCTCAGCTTTACTGTTTGATTATTAATCATGACATCATAGACAGCGGGAGACCTGCATTCGCACTAATGCACAGATCTCTTTTGAAATATAAGATGTTTTTGCCCTGTCTGTTTAATTCATTAAGACATTACTGATGGTGTTTACATTAATTTTGCGTCATAAAAGCATTCTGAGACGCGCACAGACGCGTGCTCGCAAGCTCTCTTCACAATGCGCCGCGTGAGCATTTGAAATGGAAAGCCTTCTGTCAGTGAGTTTCTAACGACATGAATGAAGCCCAACATTATGAAGCTGCAGACTCGGAGCCTGCTGCATCTACAGTCCCGCACCCAGAGCCATAGAGAGAGTCCAGCATTCTCAGGCCCCTCGTTTTTCGAGACAGCGCCTCCTGCTGTTCGGAAGATCGTATAACACCTGCACACAGAGTCCCGCATTCTCAGACTCCGGATGCAATATTACGGTCTCGCTTCTTTTAAAGTTTTCCAAATAAATTCACACAAAATAATAACAAAATAACATATTTGCGTTCCCTGCTCAGTGCATGTGCCAAAAAACACACTGTGTTCTCTGACTTACAAATTACCCATTAGTTATTTTTTGAGTGTGGGTGGTAGGCTAGCCTAATTGAAAGAAAATTACTGATGGAAGAGATACAATTACAGATTGAACTATCTTATTATTAATATTAATATTGTGTGATTATTATATTGCCTCAATGTTTTTTTAATTCAAATTCCAATGTTTCTTTCAGTTCAACCTATGCTAATGGTCTAATTAACATACCATGCTAACATTACAAACCCTGTTTTTTGATATTTTGAATGCAATGCAAAGCTTAACTCAAATAAGAATAGACAAATCACCAATAATAAACAATTCTGTACTTTATTTAACGATCACCTAAACACCATGTTGCTGTAAAAAGGACAAAGAAAACAAAAAAGTAAGAAAGAATTTTGTTAGTGACTTTACTTTTCATCTTCAATTGCATAAGGTAAAATAATAACTTTACTTTCTGGTAGGTGACTGTTTTTTCATTCGTTTGGCAATCGCTCAGTCAAATTCCTCGACTTCACTAAAATAATTGCCATTGTCAAAAATATTGTGTAATAATAAATTATATATTTTTTGCAAATGCAAATTACAAGCATACCTAGGGTGATAAGTAAGACCACTGAGGAACACCTCCTCAGCTCCTGCCAGGACAATGCCTGCATCTCACATAGGCCATTAATGATGGCCTGTCCATATCAATAAATAAATGAATGGCAATAATAGAAACAATTCAATTGACAAACATGTTTGGGCCCACCTCAGGAAAAGAAAACTAAAAATTAACTCCACTTCATCTGTGAAGTTCAGTTGAGTTTTAGACTTATCCAGCAGAGCTTTGAGGTGTTCAAAAAGAATGGCTGCTGTTGCTTATAGTCCATGTAGACTGGCACACGTGGCTTTGGGGGAAACACTTTGGTTTCCCATTGAGAACATCCTGTGGGCCAAACAAAAATTATTGTTATTGTTAGTGTTATTTTATATACATTATTTCTTATTCATATTATATACATTTATATATATATATATATATATATATATATATATATATATATATATATATATATATATATATATATATATATATATATATATATATATATATATATATATATATATATATATATATACAGGGCTCTCAAGTTTTGAACTGAGTTCAGAGTGAGATTTTGGCGACGGCAGCAGGGGTTTGGGTGGGGGTTCTGATCTGAAAAATGACACTAATTTGTATAAATAAATAAATAAATAAATAATAATATTTGTATTTAATTTAATTTAACATTTCTGTGTGTGTGTGTGTGTGTGTGTGTGTGTGTGTGTGTGTGTGTGTGCGTGCGTTAGGGTGACCACCATCAAACAAACCAAATGTGGGACGATTACTAAGTTTGTGTGGGACAATGTGGGACATGTTACCAACACTAAAACATAACCTGAAACTGTTGTATAATCTTAAATTCAACATCACTGAGCCCAAAGGCAGCAGGCATCATGCAGATAACTACTTTTGAAACAGTTCTGACCAAGTGCAACTAAAATCCAACTAAATAAATAATGAAACAAATAAAACAACATTAAATTAGTTAATCTTATATATATATATATATATATATAAAAAAAATGTGTATACAGAACTGCATTTATTTATTTATTTATATCGTTTTCTGACAGGGAACACATAGAACGAATCACCGCTCCACATTTTGATTGACAGCCGTCACAACCTACCAGTGACCGTGTTTACTCCTTTCTTTTCAACCATTGGATATGGTTTAAAAAATGGCTTTAAGGCGGGATGTTACTTCTGACGAAGCGCTGTTAAATATAGGTGAAAAACGATGCCGCAAAAATAATAAATAAAAAGCTTTCTTAAAAAGGCAAAAGAACGCATGCATGTTTTCTCAATATGATCATTAAAAATCAATAGACTGGTGAAAATGCGGGACATTTTCTCAATATGCGACATGCGGGACAAGGGGTGAAAATGCTGTGCGGTACAACGCAAAGCGGGACAGGTGGTCACCCTAGCGTGCGTGCGTGCGTGTGTGTGTGTGCATAGTATTAATTCTTGCATTTCTCTATTTCAAAGAAAGATGTCAGGGAAGAGGTAAATTAATAATCCATAATAATTTGGAATATTTTTTTGCAGAATTTACTGTGTTGTAAATATAATTTATTCTGAAGCAATAGTCTCACCAGTGTTCAATCAGATTTGAGATATTTAAATCTGCATATCTTTTTGATATTTTTACCTTTTATGAAGGGCATTTTCCCATAATCTTATTAAATATAGGCAATGCTTCAGTTTTCATTTTATATTCTTAAATTTGATCTATTAATAAGACACTGTAGGGCTGTTGTCAATCAAATTAAATAATTTACACTGAAAAATTCTATGAGATTGTTTTAAATATTTTTGAATATGAAATTAAGAATATTTTTGAATATACAATTAAGAAATGTTGGAAAGAAAACACTAAACTAAACCACCAGTAGGTGGCAGAATGTAAACTTTGTTGTTGCGGGAATATCTAAATCTTACCCGGATACAGCAATGCTATTTTCTGATTGGCTGTTCGGAAGCTGTATTTTTTATTTGATTGGCTGGTGCGTGGCAGGGCCTTCTGAGCACTATATGTGGAAGTCACTTGATTCCTCTAATAGCAGCGCAATTTGGTGGGCATTATCCTGGAAATTTCTCTGCATGAGAAATACAAGGTGTGGCGTGTGAGCGTGTGAACGGGTTGAAATGCGTGTGTCTCACGCCCAATGCGTGAGACTTGAGAGCCCTGTATATATATATATATATATATATATATATATATATATATATATATTCAAATATTTATATATTCAGATACAGTTATTTCACCATTTGCAGGATCCTTCATATCAACAACTTCATATCACAGTTTAATTAACATGGATTCATTTTAATATGTAAGTTTTATAAGTAGGCTACTCATTTAAGTAGGCTACATAAATTATATAAAGTAAAATAATTACTCCATCTGACATCAGTTGATTCAATTTATAGTTTTAAGATAAAAGGTCATTTAAAAAAAAGGTCAAACTGTAAATCTGATTAAAAAATTAATGATGATTCTTTGATATTAACACACTCGATGTATTTAATTGGTCTACCTTAATTTTAATCGGATTTTACCATGGCTTGTCTACAAAAAGTCCAAGGTTAAAGGCTAGCTAAGCTATACAAATATTTTCGGGAAAAAACTATCTTTACAAATATTAAATGAGCTATTCATGTTGGTGTATCGATCAGCTATAAAGTGGTTTGATTAAGACATAAATGTGTTAAATAAAATTGATGATACTCACGTTTCGGCCTGAATCCTTCACATTGCAATTGCATTGTTTACCCGATCCAATTTGATAGAAGGCGCTGTCTCGAAAAACGAGGGGCCTGAGAATGCGGGACTCTGGGTGCGGGACTGTAGATGCAGCAGGCTCCGAGTCTGCAGCTTCATACTACTCATGAAGCCTTCGTTGAGCATTTGTAAGGAAAATACCGGCGGGCGAGAACACACTGTAAGCGTGACATCAGTTTCTCACAGCGCTTATCCTGTGCAAAGAAGCCTGCGAATGTCATTGCAATTCGCGCCGTCAACCTTTCCGAACGTTATGAAATATTATTTTATGGTTCGTGCGTGATTGTGTGTGTGTGTGTGTGTGTGTGTGTGTGTGAGAGAGATATAATGGAAGCAATCAGAATACGGGTGTTTCTAAAACACACGCAGCGCCACCGCGCACCTGCAGTTAAAATCTAAGCTCAGAATCGATCCAGAATCATTGGAGAGATGATAGTAGCCTATAGTATGAACAACACCATATTAGATAGATCAAACACAAATAGTTTTTTTTTTCTTTTAGGCCAGGCATATGATAGGCTATGTGTAACGTGCCAAGTTGATGCTTCTTCTGCAGACTTTACTCTCGCGTGTCACGTGACCAGACTGTAATTGCAGCCTTTGCGGTTATGAAATCGCGTTATAGCATATCGCGATATTATCGCAAATGCAATTAATCGTTCAGCCCTAGAAAGAAGTTAATAATTGTATTTTATTGACAAAATATTTTAGTTTGATAATATAATATATATTTGTTTGGTTAGATCAGATACCATTTTAAGCTGTCATATGGTCATGTTACAACGTGCCCCACCTATTTAAAGAAAAGTAAAGAAGTGACTTATTAACATAGCAGACCAGGCCCGGTTACAGAATCATATCACTGAGGGTGCTTCTGAAATTACTGAGGGTGCTCTAGTAAAGTGCAGATAGGCTAAGCAACGGCTCCACCATAGAAGTGTGAGAAATGTATGATTATTTACAAGTCATCACTTTTACCAAGAATTATAAGTTCAAAGATATTTTGCTACAAATGTTTGTCTATTAATCTATTAGTCTGCCTTTACATTGCTTTAATGCGTTACTATTTTAACATGTCATCTTCCTGAGAATCAGAAACAAAGTTTTTGTGAATTGAGATTACATCCTTTGGAGCATAAAAAACAAATAGATAGTAAAAAAATAAAATAGAAATAATTCTATGTTATATAATATATTCTCTGCTCTGTAGAGGACACCAGAACCCATTTATTGAGAAAATTAAACGACATGAATAGACATAAACCATGGGATTTTTCTTTTATTCACTGATACATTTTTATGCTTATGTTATGAAAGATATAACGTAACAGAATAATTTGATGTACCATTTTACTTAATGCAATATGTGTCTAATTTGCATATTAATGTGTTTTGGGACAATAGCTATGTAATGTAAAAAAAATGTGGAATAATATTTTCATAAGAATATTCATCCAGACTTAAAACTGTATGTTGTCAGAGAAATTCGATAAAAAAAATTCTCTACAGAGGAAAAACCTCTATTCTGGGTCTCAGGTGGAAAATTTGATCACTAAAATGCTGTTGCTTGGTCAGTTCATCGCGATCTCACAAAGTTCCGTTATAAAAATGAAGTTTTCAACAACAAATCTCTTACTTACATCGTGTCTTGACTGGTTTCGCAAGCCTGAACTCAGCACTGAATAGCCTAAAAACTCTTTTTTTTGAGCGGTGAGATTCTGATCGCGTTCAAGAGATCAACAACTATCTGTTATTGGCTACATTACTCACCACTGCAAAAACACACTGTAAATATGCAAATCTGCCAAACCGGTTTCGCCAATATTATTACAGTATCAACTGAGGGTGCTTTTGCTTGCATTTGAGGGTGTTTAGCACCCCCGTAGAAACGGGCCTGTAGCAGACTAAATAAACGTACTAATATCACATAAAATGATAGACCTATATAACTTAATGTGTTGTTTTGTGGTATGTTCTTTGTTTTGAAGTGTTGTAATGTATCTGACGAAGTATGATTGTTTGTGTTTTAGTCCGAGATGCTGTGCTCTCCCAGGAGAAACACATTATTACTATTGACAGTCAGAAAATCGAGCTGAAAGTGTACAAACCCAGCGATGTAGAGGAACAGGCAGACAGCACTGGACAAAGAGTGAGTAGACTTGTTACAAAATGCAGAATTCATTGGATGAGTGGCTTTATAAATCAAATATGAATATGAATTACATTTTATGGTTGAGATGTAGATGAATATTCTCTATATTGTTGAAGAAGACTGGAGTAGAGCGAGAGTAACTCTACTTGTTTAGTAGTGTTCTCCATTTACAGAACTGTAAATGCTTTATGTTTGTGTTTCAGGTGGACCAGGCATGTGGATACCAGGAACCGAGTAAGTAATCATCTGGACTTTGGTGTCTGAGTGCTTACGAGCAAGCCTTTTTTGGGTTAGGTTATCTTACTGTTATTGCTGATGTTTACACATTTTCAATGCTAAGGATTAGGGCTGTCACTATATCAGATTTTTACACCATGGTTATCGTGGCCAAAAGAATTCACAGTAATGATATATTGTGATGTCTATAGAAACATAAAACAAAAAAAAATTATCTATCAAATGCATCTTTGCTTTATTTTGTGTGTTTTTTTCTGGCTTCTTTGACACAACCTAATACTGTCACGTTCAACAGTGTTATAAATCAGCTTTAACAGCACAACTAATGCACAACCTGTTAACTTGTGTCCCCAGTTGAAACCCAAATCCAAGAAATGGCATACCCAAATTAAAATACATAGTTCATGAAGCCTTTGGACTTTAAACATTGTAGACTTATTCAAAAGAAAACATTTGGCAGCTTGCTGACATATCATTAATTAAAGATTTATGTAACATTTTATGATATAAGACCATCTTATGTGATTTTCCATGCTATTTCATTTAGAGAATAAATTGCTAACTGTTTTTAGCTTAGCGCAGCGTCATAATACAATTTATGAGAATAACAGCATATTTTACTCCAAAATCGCTTTACTGCGTCAGTTAAGTGATCCTTCTGTGAACTGATGTGGCTTCTTATCACAGAATGAAGCAGAAATTATATAATTGTTATTATTATTATTATTTTGCAGTGATAATGGCTATGTTGATTGGCATTGCATTATAAGGCCTACATTATCCTTAATAAAATAACCAAGATGGCTTGAAAAACACAGATCAACCATATACTGTCACAATGGTGTGTTAATTCTCTTCATGTTTAATCAGTCAAAACATCTCTACCTGCATTTTATTCAGCTGCAGCGATCCATATTAGGGATTTCCTGGGACTTCAGAAGTGTAATACTTCTATGGGTCTCACTTGTGGACTTTATGCACAAGGGCGCCCTCCGGTGTTGAGTATAAATTAAACAAATTACACGTGAAAGTTTAACGTCCCAAAATGCTCACTTCCCCCTATTTTGGGTAAAAGAACAACAAAAATATTCCTCTCTAAAGATATTTGAAGTAAACATACGATAATCCATACGTTTTTACCCGAATGAGCACACATTTGGACTAAAAGCCTCAATGGATGTAATGTAAATATTATAAAACACAGAAAGGTGTCAGCAGTTTACAGGTTAATGTAACATTTCCCCCAGGACTAGCAATCATTACAACTGAACTTAGTCTCTGTATTGTGGAAAAATACGCAGGAGGATGGACGTGGAGGTGGGCGAACAGGTTGCTTGTATTGCCACCTTTTGCACTTACTGTTGTTTGGCAAGTCCTGCAGACTGGGAATGACTGCGAGTCATTTTCTCTGTATCCAAAAAGCTCCCATACTTCTGCTTTAATGACAGATGGCAATGTTAAGGTGCAATACCACCACTTATTGTACTTTGGGATGTCCACCAGGTACTGGTGCTGGATTATTTTGTGTACTATTAATTTGAAATATTACAGTTATTGTCAATACCGGTATATTGTCCCACCCTTAATAAACACAATATCGATATTTCATGTTTTCAATACGGGCATATCGCGACACCCCAAGTAAGGATATCAGTTAAGTTACTAAATAATACAAAACATTATTTTACAGAAATACAAAATATTATTTTAGTTACTGTAGCTGACACTACTTGTGACTTCACAACAAATAACCTGCAGTGACATATAATAAATATGTGTATCTTTTATTTTGCCTGAAGATGAAAGTGCCCATCAAACTGATTTGGATGTGAAGAAGCCTCAAGAGTCAGGTGCTGTGGTCCTGGAGAACCTTCCAGATGATATTACACAAGATGTTTTGACTCTTTTGGTGGAGAACATCAGCAGTCTTTCTGAAAATGACTTTACCATTGAGTTAATATCAGAATTAAGAAAAGCAGTCGTGACGTTTAAAAATCCCAGTGGTAAGTTCTACTATAAAATATACCTGTTCCTTTTATCATAATGAAAGCTTATTTCACTTAGTCAAGACTTTTTTGCACCCAAAACTTAATTTAACTTAATCTTGATAACCCAATGCTTCATATTTTACTGGTATATTGTATGTTATTATGACTTGATCAAATGAGTTGGGCAAATTCTGTAAAATGTTTCTGACAGATGCAGAAAAGTTCCTTGAGGACAGCAGGGCGCATCCAAAGTTCAAGAAGAAGAATCTGAGCACCCATGCACTGGAGAGAAGCACATGTGTTCGGGTGGAGAATCTTCCTGCTGACGCCAACAACAACGAGATGCTGCTGGAACTGTATTTTGAGAAATATGCTGGTCCAGTAGAGGAAGTTAAAACAATTCCATCAGAAAACGCAGCCATTATTACCTTTAAGGAGGAAGAAGGTATAAACACTTGTGCATTTGATGGTAGTCTTTGCTGTTATAGTTCTAGATTTGCTAATTCATATTTACCTAATTTTGCCAATATCAATGCATTGATTCTCTGTACCTGCAACTTTCATTCTTTACAGCCAAAGAGAAAATTTTGAAGCAAGAGAATAGCATCTGTAATGTTCCAGTCAAGATATATCCCTACTTTAAATCACTGGATACGGTCTTGTTTGGTGGCAACAGACCACATTTTAAGCTGCCTGAACCCATTACAGTCAGTGTACATCCTGCCATCAGGGAGTTCCTCCTTAAGAAAGGGGAGATTTCATCTATTAAAGACCAGATGAGCTCACACTTCTGCCAAATAAACATGGACAAACCTGAAGCTTTGCTCAATCCTGATCCAGCATTACTGAAACAGAAAGGAGTTACCAGAAGACACATTGATGGCTGGAGTAAGAATGCCTGTGATGCCTTCAAGAAAATAATCTCAAACTACACAACGTCTGAGTGGCCGGTGTCACACCTCTTATGGTCTAAAGTGGAGAGTGATGTTAAGGAATTGGTGAAACATCAGGTTTTCACTGATATGGATGCCTCTAAAGGGATCCTGACACTGGCGGGGATGACCCATGAGATAACTGGACTGAAACCCATCATGGAGAAAATTTTGGAGAGAGCAACAAATCAAATAGAGAGAGAGAAGAACAGCGTGACAGATAATATGGAGATGTCTCCGGCCATGTACTCTCTGCTTGAAAGAGATGGCCTGAAAAGTGCTGCTTCTCCACACCTGCACATTGACTACAACAAAAAAATAAACATCTTAGTTTTATCAGGTCTTCATACAGAAACTCTTGCCTTCAGGAATTGGGTCCTTGAGAAGAAATTACAAATGAAGCAGAAGTCCTTAAAGATTGACCGCTCAATCCTAGAGTTCCTGAGATCAGTGGATTGTGATGAAATGTCCACAGATCTCTTTATATCTCATGGAATAACTGCTGTCTACATAATCGAAAATGAAGATGTTGCTGTAATTGGGAGCACAGAAAAAGCACTTGTTGAGGCAGAGAAGAGGGTGAATACGGTTCTTATATCCAAAGAACTCATTATAGAAGATCAGGGTGTCCTTCAAATGCCAGAGTGGCAGGATCTCCAGAAACAATTGCAAGAATTGTTCAATACTTCCAAAAAGAGATCTGTGTTTATAAACTTTTCTAAACAGAGAGACAAAGTAATAGTGACTGGATTCAGAGAACCAGTGATGGAGGTCAGTGCGAACTTAGGACGTTTCATTGAGAAACATACTAGAATTGAAGAAACAGTTCGTGTCAAATCAAATGCAGCAGTTGAATTCATAAAACACAGAAAATCACAAGACTGGCAGCATTTAATGAAGTCTGATGAGGTGAAAGTGAGTTTTGATTTAAAGAGACCCTGGATCAAACTGTCTGGAGAGCGTATATTTGTCCAGCCAGCTATGACTTTCTTTAAAAGCTTGACAGAATCTATCTACACTGACACACTGACCATTAAAAAGGCAGGAGCAAAGAAGTACTTCAAGGAACAGGGTAAAATGATGTTCTCAATGATGTTGAAGGAAAAAAGATTTGTGGTGGTGCTCCAGGAAGATTACATGCTGGAACAGGAAGAGGATGAATTTCCTGAACGCAGTGTTAAAGATTTTGGCCAGGTCTCTTGTGAAGTTCGTATACCAGGTGGAGTAACCGTTACTGTCAGGATGGCAGACATTTGCAAGCTCAGCGTTGATGCTGTGGTCAATGCTGCTAATGAAGATCTGAAGCACATTGGTGGTGTAGCTTCCGCACTTCTTCAAGCTGCTGGACCATGTCTACAGCAATATTGTGACCAACACACAAAAGCAAACGGACGTCTGAAACCTGGAGATGCCTTCATCACTGAAGCTGGTCGTCTTCCCTGTAAATATGTGGTACATGCTGTTGGACCTCGCTTCAGCGATTCAGACAGACGAACCACCGAGCAACGCCTGAGACGTGCTGTGAGGGAAAGTTTGAACCAGGCATCAATCAAAAACTGCTCCTCCATTGCAATTCCAGTCATTAGTTCAGGGGTATTTGGTTGTCCTCTTGATCTTTGCACTGAATCAATCGCGAAGGAAGTGTGTGAGTACATCGAAGATCGTAACCGCAGAGGCACATTAACTGAGATTCTGTTGGTTGACAATAATGGCAGCACTGTGAATGCCATGACTCAAGCAGTCAGAAAGGAGTTTGCTGCTTATAACCCCAAAATGACCCAACCAAATCAAACCAAACCTCATGGGTATAGAAACCATGGACAAGGCTATCCTGGAAGTGAAAGTGTTCGTGGACGTGGAAACGGAAATGGCTATCATGGAAGTGGCCATGGAAACTATGGCCAAAGAAACCAAGCATTTGAAGGTCCCAAAAGCCATGGTATTAGAGACTTTGAAGGACAGGAACACTCAAGCTCTGGTGGAAGATCAGATAAATCTGAAGGGTTGAGTGTTCTTGAGACCAAAACTACAAAAGAGGGACTAAAAATCAATTTGTGCACAGGGAACATCCAGGATGCACGTGTAAGTGAATCATGGATTACTTGTTACTTCTAAAAACAGAAAACTAACTTTTAATAAACAGAGCAATTTCAGGAGGGTCCTTGCACCATCAGTGCTTGGGCCCTAATTAGTCATTTTTGACTGGATGGCAGTCAAAATATCTAAAAATCCTTAAGTAAGTTTCTCCCCCTTCAGAAATGACTTATTTGTTTCTCCTGCAGGCTGATATAATTGTAAACACTATATCAAATGACTTGGACCTCAGTAAAGGTGCTGTCTCCAAAGCACTCCTTCAGACTGCTGGTCATCAGCTCCAGTCAGAAATCACCACAGCTGCTCGCTCAAGCAATGTCAATTATGGTGAAATGTTCATCACAGATGGCTATAGACTGAAATGTTCCAAAGTCTTCCACGTAGTCTGTCCATTTTGGAATGGTGGACAAGGCTCAGCAGATAGGGTGAGAAATAATTTACCTCTGTCAAATGTATTTTTGTTTTTCAGTTAATAACAATTTTAAAGTTAAATAAATATTACAAATGTGCCTCACATGTAGGCTGGGCTTATTTACTTAAATGGTACCTTCTTTAAAGATCATAACAGATGCTTTTTGTTTTTTTAATTTGTAAGGTACTCATTCAGATAATTAGAGACAGCCTGAGAAAAGCAGAAACCAGGGGAATGGCTTCAGTCGTCTTCCCAGCGATCGGCACTGGGAATCTTGGCTTTCCTAAAAATCTGGTGGCCAGGATCATGCTGTCAGAAGCCCAGGAATTTAACTGTACAAGTCTTCGAGAGGTAACCGTGATTGTGCACCCTTCTGACCAGGAGAGCATTCAGGTGAGTGAAGGAAAAATAGATTCAAGAACCATAAAACACATTTGAAAACTTAATGCACCGATCCGATCTTTTGACCATGTCCGATTTTTTTGTCCCACTTGTTTACATTTACTTTAGACACGACTTGTATTTAATATCTGTATTTACATTAATTCCCGCCCAAAATGATTGCATGTGATCGCTTTACTGTGCACATGGTAGACTCTCTGGATTTGAATGGCCTATTAAAATTATTTATATAATTCATGTTGGGTGGCCATGATCATTTGCCAGCATGGACAAGATAACAGCTGTCATGGATGTTTTGCAGCACAAAATTTGACCCAACGGATATACACAGGAAAATAACACAAATTTTAATTTGTAAGTTTATCTATAGGTTGTTAGATCTAGAATTCTGAAGTGAAATAAAGTAGCGCTGTAAGATTACAAAGAGAGAGAGAGAGAGAGAGAGTAACCTAATAGTGATGCTTTTTGGTTTAAAGGGGGGGGGGGGGGGGCACTCAGTTTCAGTCAGTCTCATGTCAATCTTGAGTACCTATAGAGTAGCACTGCATCCTGCATATCTCCGAAAAGTCTTTATTTTTATTATAATTATAAAAGAAAGATGCGCTGTTCCGAGTCTTTCCGAAAAAAGCTGTGCGGCTGGGGGCGTATCGTGTGGGCGGAGCTAAAGAATGTAGAGCGCGCGCCGCTGTTACTGTGTTGAGTGCGTCTGAAAGCTGCGTCATCCCTAAAAGCGGGAAAAAACTTTATTCAAAATAAAAAATGGCTTTTAATCAGATACAGCCATACATCTATGATCCGGAATCAGACCCAGAGGCTGAAGTTGAACAGGAGCAGAAGCAAAAACGACTAGAGCAGGACGTCTCTATGTGGTATAAGTTACACTAACTATATAATATGCTTAGCGGCTTGTGTTATTTACACGTGTGTGTGTGTGTGTGTGTGTGTGTGTGTGTGTGTGTGTGTGTGTGTGTTTACGCGTGGTTTGTGTAGACATGATTTGTAGTAAGCGGACTGGTTTTGCACGTCAGGCTAGTGTTTACATAGAAAGACATGGAATAGTAGCGCATTTGAATGAAGAAGCGCGCTTATTTAGTTCAACATATTTCCCCACTCTTTGTGTATTGTTGTTTGGAGTGCTTTACAATACACAAACATACACATATAGTGGCCAGCTAAACAAATCTACACACACTATACATCGCATGCTCCATTGATCAATACGTGATCATGTTTGGGCTACTTGATGGGCATAGGCAAAAACAGACATTTGAAGCAGTCTTACTCACCGCCTGCGGTTCTAACGTTGGGACCTTTATCGTTGGGACCGCTCCAACCTTCAGTATTAGGCGATCTGAAAATCCGGCGTCGAACTGGGCCTTGTTTATAAAACAATCGGCACCGAAATGCAGGGAACAGACATAAATATTTGCGCAACTCAGTTGCTGCTCCGGAAAAGCAAATTCCATCCACTGTTGCCTTAACGCGGGGTTATTTGGCAATCTGTACAGGACTGTTTTGGCCTGGCAACCAAAAACACACTTTTTTGGTGACATTGTTAATTACTTGAAGTCACATCACCTGTGCAGCGCAGCCTACGAGCCAGCGCTTTGATGGGCGTAGCCTATTGCTTTCACGCGCTCTCTCTCTCTCTCTCTCTCTCTCTCTCTCGCGCGCTCTTCCGGTAGAATTGTCCGTACGGCCCATACAAGGAAATTCCGCCCTGTTGACGTCAAGCGGACCCATGATCGAAAAAAACTTTCCAAAACTTATGACTAACAGGAAGTACTAATTTTGGCAAAGAAATACTCCCATCAAACGTCCACCTTAGCTTTTGAAACGGTGTCAATGTTTAGCATGGGAATCCAAGTCTTTAACAGTGCAAAAAGATCAGTATGCATGAAACAGCATGTCACCCCCCCTTTAATTACAGCAAAGTTATCACCTCATTTGCTGAAAAATATAATGTAGCTTTCAGTACTTAAGCTAAGTTTTATTTCTAAAACTCACAGGGCAGAGGTTAGAACCAGCTTCTGAATGTTTCTGTGAGTGCAATTTCTTTCCTTTTATAAAGTTTCCACCTCAATAGAAAAGCTGCAATTTAGAGCATACAGGCAGGCACATCTTCTTCACAATACAACATTAAAAAGCTATCTTTGTGGGCAAACATGTCGCCCTCATCTTGTGGTGGTTTGGAATTCAAAGGGGAATCGGATATACGTGTTTAGACGTAGGTCAGATGTTCAGATATCGGATATGTATCTGACTTAAAACCACATTTGGAAGTGGCTTATATCGGATTCGAAAAAATTGGATCTTGTGCATTTTTGTGTTTACACGTGTGTAACAAATTCCGATCTCTGTCAGATGTGAGTAAAAAATTGTAAATGCAGCCATAGACTTTTAATAAAAAACATAAAATGTTTACCAAAATGTTTAAATGTAAATATAATGTTTTGTTTAAACTATCTTTTTCTTTAAATTAGATCATCTTCCATAATTGCTCATGTTAATGTTGTCTTGCACATTTCTGTGCTTTATCAATTAGTGCTTTACCAGCATCTTTAGACACGGCATTCAGGGTCCCATCGCAGAAGAAGCAGATCAACACTTCATGCCTAAAATAAATACTTCTGCTAGAGCTCAGACCTCTGGTAACGCGTGCTTATCTTTTTCTGTTATTACTGAATACATTTTGTTAAAAGATTTATTCTGATAAAAAATATTCTGATTTATGGCCTCTCTACTAGTGATCAATAGTAAAAGTTCTAACATACATGACAAACTATGATTGAGTTTTCATGTTTGTGTGAAATGAATTTATAGGAATAATTCTTGCCAAAAAAAAAAAAATTTGAACCAAAAATAAATGAATCAGTAAATACAGGATAGTTAAATTGAGTAATCATGTTAGCTATGAGATCTTTCCATACATCTCTGTGTTTTATTATTTTCTTTATAATTAGGGCTTTTTGGGAAAGTCTCCTCTCCCTCTCCTAAGGTGTACACTATGCAGCTGGGTCAAGTGACTCTGGAGGTTTCATCAGGAGACATAACTAAAGAAAAAACTGATGTCATTGTCAACTCCTCAAATCAGACATTTTCTCTGAAAACAGGTTAATCCAACTTCACACACACACACAGACACTGTTAATTAAGTTTAATTTAGAATTAATTTGACATTAAAAGAGAATTACATTGTAACTGCTAATTGTAATCCAGGAGTATCCAAGGCCATTTTAGACGCCGCTGGATTACGAGTGGAACAAGAATGTGCACAGATGGGTTTGTATTCTTTCAAATTTTAGATTTATACTTCAAGAGATGAACTTTAGATGTGATTGGTAAACCCGTTTTTTTTCCAATAGTGAGATCATCAAACATGCAGCAAACAGAGATTATGACCACAGCCGGGAACCTGCCATGTGGAAACATCCTCCATATTATTGGACGCAATGATCCATCTGATATTAAGGATGTTGTTTGTTCTGTTCTGAAGTCATGTGAGAAAGGCCGGTTTACCTCCATTGCCTTTCCAGCTCTTGGCACTGGTAAGACGCTTTTCTGTGGTCTTCTGTTTCTACATACAGTAGTTGCAGTACATTGTTGATTATTTACTTTTTTTGGTAAATTTGTCTCTAACCCTTTAGGTCAGGGTGGTGCAAAACCAGCTGATGTAGCAGATGCAATGGTTGATGCAGTTGTTGACTTTGTGAAGAAAAAGAAACCGGTGCATGTCAAGTTTGTGAAGTTTCTTATATTCCAGACGAGCATGGTGGCAGACTTCCACCAAAGCATGGTCAGAAGATCTGGTGAGAAAGTAGAAGAGGAAAAAGGTCTGCTTACCAAACTTAAAGGTCAGTAAACAATAAAAATAATGCTTTTTTCAACTATTTATGTGAAAAAGTTATTGATAATTGATCCATATTTTTTTCTATCAAACCTTCAGGCCTTTTCACATGGGGAAATTCAGAATCTCCCACAAATGAAGAGTTTGTGATGGTGGTTGAGGAAATTGAGCCAGCTGTGTTCCAACTGTGTGGAGAGACACCAGAGGACCTGAGGGAAGCCAAGGACATGATTAACAGCTTCATATCACGCGAGCATATGACCATCCCAATCCGTGATCCAGCCATTGCTCATTTCACCAAGGAGGATGTAGAAATGCTGAATGCCATGCAGAGGGAGTTCACAGTCAGTGTCCAACTTGAGAAGAAAGGCCAAGACTCTGTCGTCACATTGGAGGGACTGACAAGAGATGCGCACAGTGCAGAGAGTCGTGTTCGGGACATGATCCGCAAGGTGGAAAGAAATGAATACAGAAGACGTGAGGCATTTATAATCGGCAGTATGGTTAAGTGGCAATATCAGGAGAATGGACGCAGCATCAGAGACTTTGACACGCTGACCAATTATGAGCTGGAAATGGCCTTTATGAACCGACACCCTTCAGTGAGAATCAAGATTAATAATGATGAATATGTAGCTGATTTAGTTCGCAAAGAGGCCACAAGAGGGAGAATAAGTATTGAACTAAACAGAGTAGATCTGCAAGGTGAGAATATTTTATAATTTAGACAATGATCATAAGGCAATCATGTACAAAATTTAGTTATTCCTGTGTTTTGTTATTTTTGTCCATAGTTGCAGCTCAAAGTTCTTTGCCGTCACACTGGGAAGACATGAAAGGAAAGCCAGTTGTTCTTGTAAAACTCGCAGCAGGCTCAACTGAATATGCAGAAGTGGAGAAAGAGTTCAGAAGAACCAATCTACTCGCCAACATCATTGAAGTAAGACTAGACTAATACGTTTCGAAAGGATTTGGTGTTGTAATTTAGCACTATGGTGTAATAGTAATATTTTTATTCTTGTCTCTAGATCGAAAGAGTTCAAAACAGCACACTTTGGAGAAACTACATGATCAAAAAAGAGGAATTGGAAGACAAAAACCAGCATACAAACAATGAGAAGCTTCTCTTTCACGGCACTGGCCCTGACAAGACAGATCAGATCAACAATCACGGCTTCAATCGCAGCTACGCTGGGATGCATGGTATTATTCTGTAACAAAGTTCAGTTTAGGGAAGCATATAAACAATCAAATAACAACTTAAAATGACCCAGGCCTTGTCCATTTTCTCTCTTGGCTGTCGGCCGCACCCTGCTCACCACAAATTCAGCATAAACTTTATTTGCACTTGTATCCATTTGTCTTTTAAACCAACAGTCTAATGCTCTTGTTCTGTTTTCTAGGAGCCATGTATGGGAATGGTTCATATTTTGCTGTGGATCCGAGTTACTCTGCCCGAGGCTACTCTAAACCTGATGTCAAAGGACATAAACGCATGTACCTCGCCAGGGTGCTAGTCGGTGATTTCACTCAAGGAAAAGCAGGCCTTCTTGTTCCCCCTGCGAAGAGCTCCAGTAGTGCTGATCTCTACAACAGTGTGGTTGACAAAATCCTCAATCCAACCATATTTGTGATCTTCCATGATGTACAGGCTTACCCAGAATACCTAATCACCTTCCAGTAGTGATTTTTTGTTTTTGTTGCTATTTTCATAAGGTTGAATTGTAGGTCTTTGGTAGTGTTATACAACCTGTAAAATATTTACAAGCAGGAATTTCAGACATTTTGCAATCATTTTTAATGTGGCAAATGAGAAAGGACAGTAATGTAATCCTTGGAAAGGCTTTGTCCAAACCTCAGAACATTCAGATTTTTCTGATTTTGGTTTATTTTCATGGTTCTCTTTTAAACTTTGCGTTAATCAGTAAGAGACTTGTTTTTATCCTGCTAATTTAACATATAATAAATAAAAGCCTAATAAGGATTTGTGCTGAGCATTTCTGTTTTACAGTGGATAAAAGAGCATATTGATTACAATTATAATATGTAAATGTAACAAATGTTTTGACTGAAATACCATTAGAAAAATAAAACACATGAAACATTTCAAATAAGTCTCCATCTAAGTCTAACATCTCTGTATAATGTCATAGTTAACTGCTAAAGTTGACTTACCCAGGGCGTGATAAGAATAGGTAAGATCATCCCACCCCTTCCCAAACACCTGTCTTGACCTTTCGGCTAAGAAAGCATTCATCTTTAATTTTTGATTTGTGCATTGTTAAAAGCAAAGTCTGTGTGTTGAGAAGTTAAAAGGTCCCATGACATGAAAATTTCCCTTTGAGACTTTGTTTTTAACATTAACATGAGTTCCCCTAGCCTGTCTATGGTCCCCAGTGGCTAGAAATGGTGATAGGTGTAAACCACAATTTAAAGGAGCTGTATGTAGGACTGTGGTCAAAACTGGTACTGCAATCACTTTCAAATTACTGTAGAGCGGTGTATCCCCTCTCCCCCTCCCCCAGACTCGAGGTTGCCAGATAGGCTGCAGGATCCAGCAGGAACGTAGGCTGCTACACAGAGCTTTCAATGGCAAGTGACGAGTCGTACACAGTAAGTTTTTTTTCTTTCTGTTAATTATGTTTATGCTTCAAGAGCGATGTTTTGTGAAGTAATTATGAATCGCAAAAATGTACTAATGGCGATTAGCCAAATATAATCGTAAATATGAACGCTCGTATGTGACAGTACATTCCCACAAGAAAAAATACTATAGTAAAATTACAGCAAACCTAAATAACATTAGCAATGGTCATACAGGTCAACTTGCAGCATGTTTTGTCCACTATATATGCGAAGAACGAATGAGGAATAATTTTTACCGAGGCTTACGTTAGGTTACTGTCTCAAATACTTTTTCACAGTGCCATAATAGGCGTGCTAATGTTGTTTTCCTCAGCGTCCCAGCATAGTGACAGAGAAACGGGCTCTGATAATGCATTACTAATGTTAGCAATGACGACTCGCCGTTTTTATTTACCAAACAATTCCTTAACGTTACCTTTTCAATTCAATGACCCACCTCCTCCATCTGCGCTAACCTAACGTTACTTTGCACGAACATGCATATCTTTGTTCGACTGTCATGCATATTTGAAATGTCCATTTACATTAAGTACAAGTTAGCCAAACATAGGTGAACCTTACCTGTCCAGGAGAAAATTAGCTACGTTGGCATCAGTCTTCAAATTATTCTCTGTTCTCTTTCATAGGTTCACTCGACGCTGCGTCACTTTAATGACGTAATGGGACGCCCTCTGGGTGTGCCGATTGTCTGAAGCCCTTATAGAATCACGCCAATTGATTGGCTGATGGCGCGCACGTCGCCCCACCTGACGTAGTCACCTATATTAGCGCGCGCGCGCCATCTGCTCCTCAGATTTCTCTGCCTTCACGAAGCGGCCATTTCATGCCCTTCGGTTATCGATTTTTCTGGCCCAAAATTCTAGGATTCAGTCGATATTTACCTCAGCACTTCAGCGACCGCGGATTGTGGAACTTTGTTCTCCTTGTGGTGAAGTGCTATGGAATTCCGGCGTTGCCCACCGCCGTGCACTCGCTTCATCGCGATCGACGATCCCCACAGTAAGTGTGTTTAATGTCTGGGATTTCCTCACGTACGCGACGCGGTTCAGGGGTTCTCTAACTGTAAATACTGCGATAACCTCCTTCTCAAAACCCTCCGCTCGAGGCTCGCGGTTTTTGAGACCGCGCAGGCCTCTCTTGGATCCGCGACCTGGGGTTCGGATGTAGAGCTCGAGGATGTGGAGTGCGAGCAGACGGGCCTCGCCCTTTCTCTCCCTCTCTCCCCCGAGCACGTGCGCGGGACTCCGCCTGTGGAATACTCGCATGATTATCTCTGTCCCAGCCCGGAGGCACGCGATGCGGTTTCCTTCGGACTGGAGGATGTCATTTTCACTGCAGCATCCGACTCCGAGGATTTCGGTGCTGCAAATACTGACGACGCTCTCCCGCCAAGCGGCCAGGAAGCGTGGCCATCAGCGGCATATGACGAGCTCGTGGATGTACTCGCGCGTGCTACACAGAAGCTCGCGATCGAGTGGCCGGATGAACCCCGCGAAGCTCAATCTTCTCGGTTGGATGAGAGATTCCTCAGCGGCCCTAATTCTAGATCTACACAGTGAGATTTCCAGATCCTGGAAGCAGCCGTTCTCAGCCCGCCTAACTAACGTGGCAGCCGCTGATTTCACCAACCTCGTGGGTTTTGAGGAACAGGGCTATTCCGCTATTCCCGCGGTTGAGGACACGCTGGCCACTCACCTCGCGCCATCTTCAGCTCCCTCGTGGAAGTCCCGCCCCCTTCTTTCCACTAAGCCGTGTAAGACCACTTCTGCCCTGATTGGCAAATCCTAGATGGCGGCTGGTCAGGCTGGCATGGCCCTTCATACTATGGCCATTCTCCAGGCCTATCAGGCGGATGTATTGAAGGAAATGGACGAGGGCACCGGTTTGACACCAGAAGCTGTAAAGGAGCTTCGTAAAGCCACGGATTTGGCGTTACGGGCTACTAAACACACAGCTCGCGCTGTAGGGCGCTCTATGGCTCAATCTCACTGAGATTCGCGATAAGGAAAAAGTTTTCCTTATGGACGCTCCGATTTCCCAGTCCGGATTGTTTGGGGAGGCGGTTAATACTGTGGTTGAGAAGTTCAGATCTGCAAAATCCCAGTCTGCCACTCTTAAGCAGTTCATGCCGAGGAGAGCGAGGGACGCTCCTTCCCCCTCCCCCTTCTCTCTTTCAAAAGAGAGTTTACCGCCCGGAGGAGCGACCAGAGTTATCCTCCACCCACCACGGTCTGGGGAGCTCGCGGTCGTCCATTTCCCCGTCAACGTCCTCACAGACGCATCGACCCAAAGCGGCCCAGCAAACCTTCTGCTTCCGCCACTTCGAGTCGCTCCTGACCCTCCGGTCAGAAAAAGGGGAGCTGCAGTTCACGACCGGGGCTGGGTCAGACCGCGCAAGCGTTTCTGCCCGCCCCCCACCAGCTCTCCCTATCCAGCTCTGTCATTTCCGCTGCCAGCGCGCTTCGGAATACAGAACCGACTCTATCCTCGCCTTTTCCGGCGCTGAAGGAAGGAGACGCTGTCTGCTTTCTCCCCTCACGTCTGATTGGCTCACCATCCGCCGCTCGTCCAGACGGAGACACATGCGGTCTTCTCCGGGAACCAGAGCGGCCCAGCCTTCCACTGCCTACTCCGTGCCAGGACGCCACGTGCTCTCCTCTGCGGATGGCCACACCCCCCTCAGAGGTCCAGCTCGACACCCTAACTCAGGTATGTCCACCGCACCTCATCATACCTCCCACTTTGTCAAATTTCTTCCACGAGTGGAAGCTTTTGCCAGGGATATCATCCTGGGTCCTCCGCACAATTCAGTCAGGCTACACGCTTCAGTTCTGTCGCAACCCTCCTCGCTTCGACGGGGTCGCTCAGACGGTAGTAAACAGCGCCTCTCAGGCTTCTGTGCTACAACAAGAGCTCTCTTCTCTCCTCCTAAAGGGGGCAATAGAGGAAGTTCCGGCAACAGAGGAGAAATGTGTCTTCTTCAGCCGTTATTTCCTTGTTCCGTAGAAAGACGGCGGTCTGCGTCCCATCCTGGACCTCCGCCGCCTGAACTTCGCCCTCTACAAAGGGAAGTTCAAGATGCTAACGCTAAAGACTATCTTGTCTCAGATACGTGCGGAGGACTGGTTTGTCACTATAGACCTGAGAGATGCTTACTTCCATATTCAGGTTGTCAGACGACACAGGAAGTTTCTCAGGTTCGCCTTCAAAGGGAAGGCTTATCAATACAAAGTCCTTCCCTTCGGCCTTGCCCTGGCACCAAGGACGTTCACAAAGTGTATGGATGCTGCTCTGGCCCCGCTGAGGCTCCAGGGCATCCGTATTCTCAATTACCTGGACGACTGGCTCATTCTGGCCCACTCCAGGGAGTTAGCCTGTCATCACAGAGATGTCGTTCTTCGACACGTTCAATCTCTTGGCTTGAGAGTGAACACAGACAAGAGCGTTTTTACTCCGGCTCAGCAGACCACCTTCTTAGGTGTTCGTCTGGATTCCGTTCCGATGCAGGCCCGTTTGGCCCCTGCTCGGATTTCCAGTATCACAACATGCTTGGTCCGCTTCAGGCTAGGCCATCATGTTTCTGTGGGTACGTGTCGCAGGCTCCTGGGTCTCATGGCCGCAGCTTCCCCGGTGCTTCCCCTGGGACTACTCCATATGAGGCCCTTCCTCTGGTGGATGAAACGCTCAGGGGCTCGGTCAACAGGATCGGCCCTTCGCCTATTGAAGGTGTCACGCGGCTGCTTTCGTGCCCTATCAATGTGGCGAGACCCTCTTTTTCTTCAGAAAGGGGTCAAGATGGGGGCTGTTTTCCGTCGCCAAATGGTTACGACGGACGCCTCTCTTACCGGCTGGGGTGCGGTATTCGAGGGCAGACCAGCTATGGGGATCTGGGAGGGGGAAGTTCTCTCCTGGCACATAAATTGCCTGCAGTTGAGAGCGGTATCCCTGGCCCTTCAGCATTTTCTCCCCTCACTCAGGGGGCATCATGTCATTGTCAGGACCGACAACATGGCAGTGGTGTCTCACGTAAATCGCCAGGGAGGATCACGGTCGCGCACCCTGGACAGGCATGCGCGCCGACTCCTCCTGTGGTCTCAGGACAAGTTTTTGTCCCTGAGAGCAGTCCATGTACCCGGAGTCTTAAACCTCGCTGCAGATTATCTGTCGAGACAGAAGCTCCAGTCGGGGGAATGGATGCTGAACCCTCAAACTGTGTCACAGATTTGGGAGATGTTCGGGAAAGCGGAAGTGGACCTCTTTGCCTCGAAGGAGTCGTCCCAGTGTCGGCTCTGGTTTTCTCTGAGCTCTCTGGCCCCGTTGGGGATAGATGCGTTCGTGCATCCATGGCCCAATCTGAAACTCTATGCGTTCCCGCCCATCAAGCTGATTCCGGCGGTTCTGTACAGAGTAAGGGAGAGTGGGGCCAGCCTCCTGCTGGTGGCTCCACACTGGCCATCCCAGACTTGGTTCTCGGAGATGGTTCTCCTCCTGGACTCCTCCCCATGGGAGATACCGGTCAGGAAGGACCTTTTGACACAACTTCAGGGCAGGATTTGGCACCCTCACCCGGAGATTTGGAAGTTGTGGGTATGGCCCATCAAGGGCCAACGACACTAAACGCTGGTCTTTCTGCGGACATTCAGGAGATCATTGCTAATGCGAGAGCCCCCTCCACAAGGAAGCTCTATTCCTCCAAGTGGAGGGTCTTTGAGTCGTGGTGCTCGACTCATGCAGCAGATCCAGTTAACTGCCCGGTTGGTTCAGTTCTGGAGTTCCTGCAGGAGAAGTTTGCTGCTGGAGCAGCGGCCACCACCCTTCGGGTCTATGTCGCAGCTATAGCTGCCGGTAGGGAGTCGGACGAAATCCCTCTAGGCAAGCATAGACTGGTTTCATCTTTCATGCGAGGGGTTAGGCGCCTGAGACCAGCACGCTCCCCTGGTATTCCCTCTTGGGACCTCTCCGTGGTCCTTGAAGGGCTAACTTTGGCTCCAATTGAGCCTTTGGAGTCAGCTCCTGAGCGAATTCTGACTCTCAAAGTTGCTCTTTTGTTAGCTCTGTCTTCTTTGAAACGAGTGGCCGATCTACAGGCTCTCTCTGTTAACGGGACCTGTATGGATTTTGCCCCTGGCCTAGTCAAGGTTACCTTAAGACCTAGGCCGGGTTATGTGCCCAAAGTTTTGTCCACGTCATTTCGCTCTCAGGTTATTACTCTTCACTCCTTTCACCCCCCACCGTTTGACTCGGAGGAAGACGAGAAACTTCATTTGCTCTGCCCAGTTCGAGCGTTGAAGTGTTATGTTGACCGTTCAGACGGCTGGAGGAAATCTAACCAGCTGTTGGTGTGCTTCGGTGCTGGCCGCCGCGGGCTTGCCGCTTCGAAGCAAAGGGTTTCCCATTGGGTGACAGAGGCTATTTCCTTAGCTTATGAGGTGCGTGGTTTACCTTCACCTCTTGATATTAGAGCGCATTCTACCAGAGGTGTGGCTTCCTCTCAAGCACTTTTTAGAGGGGCTCTTTTGGAAGATATTTGTGTGGCGGCAGGTTGGTCCTCTCCGCACACTTTTGTGAGATTCTATAGTTTGGATCTCGACATGGCTCCGGGTTCGCATGTCCTGTCTGCTTAACCTAGTCATGCAGGTTATCTGGTGTTCTTTGAGCCAGATACGGCAGCGCTTTAGCTTGGCGTGTTTGGTATATCGTTCCCATTACGCCATTAAAGTGACGCAGCGTCGAGTGAACCTATGAAAGAGAACGTCTCAGCTTACTTGCGTAACCTATGTTCTCTGAGTAGGGAACGAGACGCTGCGTACGCTGCCAAGCTCCTCGCGCTGCCGACAGGCCTTCCTTTTCGGCAGAGAAATCTGAGGAGCAGATGGCGCGCGCGCTAATATAGGTGACTACGTCAGGTGGGGCGACGTGCGCGCCATCAGCCAATCAATTGGCGTGATTCTATAAGGGCTTCAGACAATCGGCACACCCAGAGGGCGTCCCATTACGTCATTAAAGTGATGCAGCGTCTCGTTCCCTACTCAGAGAACATAGGTTACGCAAGTAACCTGAGACGTTTTCAGCCGTCAAAGGCATCTCTTATACAATTCCTTGTTTTATTTCGGACACTGTCACAACGTTTTTCTGATTCATAACGAGGTCGTTTAGGTTTCGTAAAGTTAGACATTGTTTATCCAAAAAGTTTGTAGCTGCAGCTGTGATAACTAGAGCAGAGCTGGCAACCCGAATGCAGAAACACTACTGACTTCGTGATTGGTAGATAGGTGGAGGGTGGCGCTTCAGGCCAAAACACAACATGTCAACTTCAACATCAGTTGAGGGCTGCAACTTCACTTTTAAAATGACAATATCTTGGCCGGACAACCGTTGTCAGTGATATAAATATTTGAAATTAACATGATTTCTTAATGTCTAGTGACATTTCAGGGCCATTTTATGATTAATTGAAATACATTTCTTACATACAGTTCCTTTAATGGTGTCCTGCTCTGCCTTTGAGAAAATGAAAGCTCAGATGGGCCCATCTGGAATCTTCCCTATATATGTCGTCATGCGGGGAAAGGTTAGCTCCCCTTTCTCTGCTTTGCCCGCCCAGAGAATTTGGACAAAATTGATTCTGTTTTTTTTTTTTACATTTAATTCCGTCGCAATGTCAGCGCAGGCTTTACAAACAGACTTTTACCATATGGATTTGACAGCACCGCCAAAAACAGTGAGTAACAGTGTTCATTAATGCCTGATCTGTGATTTCTGATGTGTAGCTAATTATTCAAGTTCACACAGACTTTCTTTCTAAATAATTGAATACTGTATGCATCAGTGAATCAAGCCAGTGACTAAACGATCAACTTCACATTGTTTCTCTTAGTAGCATGAAACAAATCTGTTATTTAAATTGTGATTAAAAGAAACGCTCAAAGATCAAAGAACACTCTCTTTATAATGGCTGAAGCTGTCAATCACATCGCGAGTAGCCTGTATCTGCACACTTGCCAAAAATCCCGCTATAATGAATGATGCTGTTATGCTGCACAACGAAGCTCTTACTGTATTTATATCGATATTGTGTCTGCTGTTAGCTGTGGTGAAAGCATTTTGTGAGAGAAATAGTGTTGCAATGACGAGATCATTGTCTGTGTACTCAATGCTCATCACTGCAGCCTTTCATGTGATGGGAAAAGATATACAAATAATGCTATAATCAACACTTTCACAATTCCTTCATCTTGACAGTTGTAATAGTAAAAAAAAAAAAAAACGTAAAGTATTCGATAGAGGTTAATTTCAAATGCAAATATGTCAGCCAATCACAACAGTGGGCGTTTACATTGAAGTCTTACAGCAGACACGCCCCTTCAAACAGAGCATTCAAGCCAGAGGGCTAAAATCAGGATAGAGAAGTGCCTTTTATTTCTAAATTATGACATTTTTATGATGTATAAATCATATTAACAAGAACACCTCAGGAAACATAAAAATCATGGGAGCTTTAAGGAATTTTGAGGTAGTGGCTGAAAGTCATTAATGAATTGGCCTCAGTGTTGTGAAAAAGCAGAGGCTGTCAGTCACAAGAATGATAACAAACAGAAATATTTGCATGCAATGCACAGATTTTATCCACTTTATTTTTCAATTTGGAAGTATCTTTTTTTTTTCCTGAAGACGTGCAAGACTTCTGATTCCTTCCATTTTATGGCCAAACATGTCATTTTAATGGGGCCCTATTATGCCTCTTTTACAAGATGTAAAATAAGTCTCTGATGTCCCCAGAGTGTTTATGTGAATTTTTAGCTCAAAATCCCACAGATAATTTTTTATAGCATGTAAAAAAAAAAGTGTCCCTTTCAATGCAAATGAGCTGGAAGAAGGCGGAGCTTCAAGAGCTCCTGTTAGCAGCTCTGATTACCTCACGCAGACAAGCACTGAAAATGTCAGAAACTGTTCAGCCTTTTATGTTTAAACCAGAGGCGAACAAAGATGGAGAGACTCATGATGACGTGACAACATGTAGAATGCAACAGGACATTTCTGAATGGTTAGTTGATTCTTTTATGTAGCTGATGTGGAGTTAACTATCTTCAAGTCCTCGATTAGCATGTTCTGTCATGATAATCTATAAATTGCTAGGGCTGTTAGATTCCGAAATATTTGTAAACCGATTCCTGGTTCTGGAATCGCTGGAGTCAAACAAAAGAGTTTAACAAAAGATTGGAGGTACCTAGTTCCAGAGTGACAACATGATTTAAGGATGAAGAAAGTATCATTCTCTGAAGCTTTACATTTTGTAAAATTAAGATACAGTTCAATAACTAAGTAATCATGATTTTAATTATGGATGCCCCTGAAATGGCCCATAGCCCAGCAGTAAATGTGCTTTAATAAATTAATAAGCGCATTATTCAAGGATGTGCATTTATTTCATGGTTAGAACTACATGACATGTCTAAAATGCATGTGCATAAAATGTAGGAGGCACACTGTTCAATGAAACCACAATAGCCACAATATTAACAACAAAAATGATATAAGAGTGCGTGGATTTTTTTTCCAATCATGTGCACAAGGACGTTACATTCGTTACTACAGCAACAGTAGGGCACATTTTCTTTCAGGATTATCATTGGATTATAGAAAGAAAAAAACTGCATTTTATTTAAGTGAAACCCTCACATCTGCATCTGTTATTGCAGACCAAACAGCGCTCAAAACCTACCGTTTTGGACAACATAACAGCTAAAATCATGGAGTTTTGGGGTGCAAAATGTAGTAAACTTGTCCAAGATGCAGGATCACAGAAGGAAACAATGACAATAAACTAAGTGAATGAAAAGTAGGCTAATAATCTGTGAAATGTTTTATATGGCTTTATTTGTATGTTTCAGCGTGGCAGA